>NC_080704.1:107763238-108076645 GCF_030445035.2 Dasypus novemcinctus
GCTTCTTGGATATGTACATCTGTCTCTTTCAGTAGATTTGGGAAGTTTTCAGCCAGTATTTCCTGCAACACTCCTTCTGACCCCTTTCCCTTCTCTTCACCTTCTGGAATGCCTATAATACGTATGTTTGAGCGTTTTGCATTGTCATTCAGGTCCCTAAATCCTAATTGGATTTTTTCTATCTTCTTATTGACCCCTTCTACTATCTGTTTGATTTCTGAGGTACTGTCTTCCACATCACTAATTCTCTGCTCTGTCTCTTCTAGTCTGCTGATATTTGCTGCAAGTGTATTTTTGATTTCTTGAACTGTGGTGTTCATTCCCATCATATCTGTTATGTTTTTGCGTATGTCTGCAATTTCCCCTCCAAGTGATGTCTTCATGTTGTTAACCTCTTTCATTACTGCATCAAATTTGTCGGTGATGAATGTTCTGAGTTCTTTCATTGCTTGTGCCAAGTTTTGCTCCCCTTCGTGCTTATTGGTTTGTTGATTGGATTCAGTCATGTTTTCCTGATTATTGGTTTGGTTTGTAGATTTTTGTTGCTTTCTGGTCATCTCTTTATTTTGACGAATTTAATCAGTTCCTTAGCTTCTTTGTCTGCTTTTGGAGGTTAATTAGTTGTTATTTTTGCATAGGTGTTATATCTTCTCTTTGTCACTTTTTTCTTCTTACTCAAGTTACTTGTTGTTGGTTAAGTTCACTTTAGAAGAAAGTATTAGTGTTGGGAAAAGGCAATTGTGTCAGCAAGGGTAAAGTGTAAAGTGGTATTGGTAATGTATGTTGACAAAGCAAGAATATGAGATCTGGGAGGATGGAGGTTAGATTCATGTAGATTGTATAGAGTTATAGCTGTAGGTAGAGTATCTTTTATGAAGTAGATGACTGAATATAGGCGGAGTATGGTATGAACTACAAAGCTATTGTTTTCATGAGAGAAGGAAAAAGAAAAGAAAGGTAATAGTTTCAAGAGTGGATAACAGACAGAAAACAGAACAAAGGTATTAGAAATTAAGAGTTAGACACTTTGTGGATCAAAGAATGGGAGGTGGGGGGTGGAATATAGGAGAGACAGTAGATGATATTGGTTATCAAGATGCAGGGGAAGAGGGATAGTGTAGGTAGCCTAAATCAGTTCACACAGAAATGAGGCAGTGGAGGATGGGAAAACGCAGCAAATGTGAGGTGTTCCCTGTAGCACGTATTGTGTACTTGAATTAAAATAAAATAAGTGGAAAATGAGGGACAAGAGGGAAAGAGAGAACCGAAAAAAAAACACTAATTATAATAAAGAAAAAAAGAAAGACAAGAAGAAAGGAAGAAAGAAAAAGAGGATAGGCAAGCGGTGGGGAACAGATGGGGGGAGAGAGATACAGGTATACACGTGTCACAATTGCAACACTATCTAAAACAACAACCAAAAAAACCCCTAAATATCTGTAAAAAAAAAAAAGGACTTTGGGGGAGACACTAGGAGAAAAGACTAGGGGATAATGCAATATTAGCAATCAGGGCATCAAAAAGAGTAAAAAATAAGATAAAGTGAAAATAAAAACAAAACAATATGAACCATTAAAGATAAAATGCAAACGTTGAGGTCCAGGGCACTCAAGGACCCCAGGTAGACCCCAGAGCGTGATGGATTCAGGGGTGGAAAGTCTGAGACACTGAAGACTCAAGAGGTGTGAGTCTGGGGTGTGGACCGCCAGAGTTCAGGGGACCCAGACCTGGCAAGCTCAAATCTGGTCCACAGAAAGCTTAGGAGCCCCGCAGTGCAACACAGCCCTCAGGGATCCCCGTAGCTGGGTGTCAGCCCTGTGGGGGAAGCCAGATCCGCGAATTTTATATAGAATTTCTGATCCCTGAAATTCACCTAACTCCTCAGGGTATCAGCCTTTGGACAGCTCCCTCCCTGTGCTCCCTCGCAACGGCCACTTGAGGGCGCCTCTACACCACGGCCAGTTCAATGACCCAGATCCCAAGCCCCGCTGGGTGGGGTGGGCTTCAGCTGGAAACGCAGAAAACAGACTCTAAGATCCGAAATCCCAAACTTCGCAAAATATCCTCCAATCAGCTTCCAGACGTGTCCTCCTCCCTCACTGCACCCTACAACAGTCTCCCAATTGTGTCCCCTTATTGTCCAAAATCCAATTCCATTGCAGATCGGCAGCCGGACCTGTGGGGATGGGGCTCCAGGCGGAAGCACTGCCCCCCCTGTCCGGCGACCAAAAACGTCCCCCGCTTCACAAGAAAACACCGTCTGTCTCCCCAAATCAATCTGCAAAGGAGTCTTGTCCCAACAATCCCTCACCAGCCAGCCCAGTGTCCGCGAATTTCTCAGCACCGCAAAGCCTCTAGTAAAAGGAAAAAAAACAAAAACCCTGGCCGCCGCGGCTCCGGAGCTTCAGGAGCACCCGCTACCGCGGCTCCGCCCACCCAAGGAGGGAACTTCCCGAGCCCAGCTGGGACCTCTGTTTATATATTATAGATGTATCCTCTCTGTTACCTTCCCACCGAATTGACGTCCAGACACCTTCCAACCAGCAAAAATCCCCGAAACAGCGCGGTCTCAAAGAGTCTTCAACGCTGCCCAGCCGCCCCCTGCAGAGACACTACCAGGCAAGCTCACGCAGCCACCATCTTGCCCCCAAATCTCCTCTAAGCCAAACTTAGAATATAAACACACTACCTTCCCCATCCTGTTGGGACATGACTCCCAGGGATGAGCCTCCTTGGCACCAAAGTATTATTATCAAGTGCCAACTAGCAATGCATTCAGGAAATACCTTGATCAAAAAGTGGAAATATTAAATACAAATAAGTTTTATGGCTAAAAGATTTCAAAGTGAGTCAGGAGGTCATTCTTTATTATGCTTATTCATGTCTCAGCAGGATCTCTTTGTCACAGTAAATAATGCCTTGAACAGCAGGGCTCCTGAGGGTTCTAGAGACACCCAGACACCATAAGCAGGACAGACAAGCTCACCAATTTGGCACAGTGTCAGTGGGTCTTACTCTGGAATTTACACTCCCCTATATAACAGACTTAGACTCGTTTATAATTTCCCTACATATAGCTCTTCTACCCCCTTTATTTGAACTTATAATTTACAGTAAACTTGTTAAATACATCACAAAGACTTAAATCTTTGGTCCATTCATGTGCCAGTTGAGTCCTGAATCTTACAGAGTTGAACACTTACTCCTCAGTTGACTGGGTTTGCCAAGGACGACTAACAAGTAGATGGTGATAGGCAATACCCATCCCAAGAAACATAGTGTGTCTGCAACTGCAGGCAAGATAGTGCCATTGATGTGGTCCATGGGACCTCAGCCCCCTCTCAATTAGAAACAGAGTGGTCATCACCATCCCAAAATCTTCAAGATTGGGGAATGAACATTGGATTAAAGTAGACTTATTACTATTCTATTATAGTCTTATTATTATTCTAGCAATGGAAGAACTTTTATCATTGATATAAAGGCAGTGACCACCAGAGGTTCTGAGGGGAGGGACAGGGAAAATAGATGTAATATAGGGGCTTGTTGGGGTCACTGAAATTGTTCTTCATGACATTGCAATGATGAATACAGACCAATATATATTTTGTTATAACCTATAAAATTGTGGAGGATAGAGTGTAAACTAAAATGTAAACTATATTCCTCGCTTAGTAGTACTGTTTCAATGTGTAGTCATCGATTGTAACAAATGTACCACACTAATGAAGGCTGTTGTTAATGTGGGAAAGTGTGGGAGGGGGAGGAGTGGGTTGGTGCCTGATGTGGGATAAAATTCTAGGAAAAGGGAACAACATTTACAATAACATTGAGGCATGAAATAGCACAGTATTCCAAGTAATCTGTTAAAACATTTAACGTTGCTAGTCATAAAGTAAAAATAGATTCGTGAGATGGGGACAGTGGGAGGGATGAGATAAAGGAGTTGGGGGAAAGGTTAATAGTGCAAAACTATGTCCATTGCCTTTTATCCCACAAGAAATGAAGAACTAGTGATGAATGGCAGGAATATTAAAATAAATTTGAGGGATTGAGAGAGGGATTTAGAGGCCAGATAAAGGTGACTAGTGGTGCAGCTGCCAAAGTTGTCAAGAGACGATGAGGACTTGAAATAATGCAATGGAAGTGAGACTGTAAAGGAGAGAATACCCAATCAAACTTTATACAAGTGCTCCAGAGCCATGCCCATCAACAAGGAAATGAATGGATTATTGCACGTGGTACAAGAAGGATGAATCTTACAAGCAAATTGTTGAATGAAAGAAACAAGTCAAAGCATGCTACTTAGAAAAAGATATACATTTTTTTGTGTGTGAAATTTGGAAGCAAACAAAACTAAACAACGTTGTTCTGGGGTACATATAACTTCTAAGAATACATTTAAAAAGAACAAGGAAATAATAAACACAGATCATGATAGTGTTGTTTTTGGGAGGGCAGTTGGGGAACAACAACGGTAAGAAAATTTAAATTAGTACTATTCTAGTTGTTTTCTTGCATATTGTATTCACAGGTGTTTAACGTACTATAGAATGGTAGAGCTATAGATATCAGTCTTTTATGGACAAATGATGGCTATGTGTCATGAATCAAAGATTCCGCATAATTCTGTTCTATGTATTAAGGCTGTAAGAAAGAGGAAACAGTATTTTAGGAATATTTTGGAAGTGGAATCAACAGGTTTCCAGGCCTTCTTTTTTCTTAAAAATGCCTTCCAAGGGAAGAGGCCTCACTGCATGAGGCCCATGAGCTTTAACATCTATAGTATTTTGCCCTCTGCGCTTGAACTTCTTTGCTTGGAGGCACGGTGAGGCCAAGAGGTGGACGTTGTGGGGGTGGTGGCTTGCGAGCCTAAAGCTTTCCAACTGGTGTACAGAAGTGCGAACGAGGTCTGGGCTGAAGGAAAAAGGAGACGTAAGGGGCGGGGCTAAATGGAAGGCGGGGCTAAATGGGAGGCGGGGCTAAAGGAATTTAACAGGAAAGAGACGCTAGTACAGTTGTCCGCGCTTGGCTGCGATGGCGGCGGCGGAGTCTTCCTCTCAGGAAGCTACCGTTTCTGCCGCCGCCGCCGCCTCCTCCCACACCGCCTGCACGGCGGCGGCGGCGGCGGCAGTGGTTGTGCCTGCCTCCTCCGCCACCTCGGCCCTTGCCTGCCTGCCTGCCGGTGGCTGTGGCTCTGGCGGCGGCTTTCCTGGCTCCACTATGGCGGCGGCGGGGAGGGGGGGGGAGTAGTTTTAAAGTAGACACCCGCCCCAGCCTCAGAGAAGGTGAGTTCCCGTCCTGGGGTGCGGGGGCGGCCCCATCCCAGTCGCTGCCTCATTCCTGTTGCTGCCTCTTTTCAGCCGGTCCGAATTGGGCTGGGCGCTGTTGGCCACCGCCCCGCTGCGGTGGTGCAGTAAAGGCCAAACTTGCCCCGCCCCGCCCCGCCCCGCCCCGCCGAATAAACTCCGATTGTGCCAGATGGACTAAAACAGAGGGGGGCTTTCCTACATCTCTCCCCCGCAAACAATGGAGGTCCCCAGGAAAAGGAATGGCAGGTACTCACAAGGCAGGAGTTAAAGGGAAAAAAAATACCACATAATTTCTCTCCCAGCCAGGACGCCTTAGTGTTTTATAGGAAGCTGAGGTGTAATTTTAATTTGCGGAGAGAGAGAAGGGAAGGAAAAGTGTGGTGGTCGTAGAGGGTTAGGGAGAAGGAAAGAGGGGCTAATGTAGAAAGGACAGAAATGGGAGAAAAGGCCAAAGAAATAGGAGAGAGCAACCTCTCTTTAATGAAATTTAACAACCTGGAGTGTAATAACCTGCTGAAGGATATTTAAGGAAAGATGGGGTTAGGAATTTGGGGACGTTAGAAATATTCTTGAGCTTTAAAGTAGGATCTGTTGGACTGTAGGATCATAGGGTCTGTGGAGGGAGCTCAACTGTGGAAGGAACAGAGGAAGAGTGGCAGAAGGACAGATTTCAGGAATCACTTTGGAGAGTTTCCCCTGGCTGTTTGAGAGTGTGACCTTGCAAAGCAAGATTTACAGGCCCATCTTTCAGGTGGTTTAGGTTTTAATACCTGCAAACACCATACTGTGCCTAGCATAAAAAGCTATTTCTTTACTATCTCAATATAGTGTTGTTTAATTTACACAAAGTACTATATATTTGTAAACCTCTAATAACAAACTGTAAAATAAGCCATTGAAATGTATTTTAAAGCAATTTTTGAGATGTTTCTTAGATAATAAAGTCCAAGACCACAGCAGAAGATTTCAGTAAAGCATTTTGCCATTGTAAATTTCATACTTAATTTCCAGTATTTGCTGTTTTACCTTATGTTGCTACTTGCACACAAAGTGAAAGATGGTGGACTCCCAAGTAAGGTAATTTATGGTCCTCTTTTCTCAGAGGGATAACCCATCAAAATAACCCATATTTTCTCTTCACATTCTTAAATTTTTTGTCTTTGTATACTGTTTTTAACATTTCATGCCTTTCACTTTGAAGGAATGGCAAAGCAGTAAAAACAACCCCTTACAATATTGTACTAGGCACATTCTATTAATGTCACTTACTAAACATGAAATACACTGAAATATGATGATTTACTTATTAACCCTCATACTGAAGGCAATCTTTGAAAGGCACTAATTAGTGCCTTCAATCAGTCTGTAATTGTACTATTGTTCTGGGATGAAAACATGAAATTTCCTGGAAAATTGGTGGTTTGTATCCTGCAAGTAGGCCAGAGCAGTCCTGTAGATGTCAACATCACAATCCAATTTGGTTCTCATGGCTGTTTATAGTAAGGTTTGGGAACAGTATCTTATGGAAAAATGGCCTTTTGCCTGTCTCTGCAACTAGTTTGGTTGCAGTATCCCTGAATATATGCAAGTATTAAAGGCTTTAAGAGATGTAAATTCATATAGTAACAGCGATACCCTATCTATACTATTGCTAGGTGGTAAAATGAGGGGAGCACTGGAGTAGGAATCTGATGCATCAAACATACATTCTGTTGATAGTTCGGTATCCTCTAGAATATGTGATCCTAAACAGGACCCAAGCTTCCTGCATTTGGGTTTGACATTTTTGAAATAGGCAAACTGGACTAGCCAAACTCTGAGGACGATTTCACATCTAAAAGTATGAATCATGAATTAGAAGTTCTGCACTTAAATTCTTTTGAAGGCATTTCATATATACTAGAACATTAATTCACAAACCATAAGAAACCTTGGCCAACATTCAGTGAGTAATGAAATTTGTGTAGAGTTAGTGTTGGGACAGTTCACTAGCATATGATAAAATATAACTTAACTAAAAATTATGTCATTTAAGTTTATGTGAATATCCTTTATGAACTGTTAAGTCCATACTAAAACTCTCTTACCTATTCCCTTAACAAATAGTGAATATATGACAAATTGCACCATTCAAAACACTATTAAGCCTTAAAGTGTTTTTTAGATATTTATAAAGGCTGTAAAATATTGCTAGCTGTGATAGTGAATAAAGGAAAAGAGAAAACTGTTGCTTGGTGGTGAGATAATATCTTTTTTTTGTTTGTATTTAAAATCCTGGTTAGAGATTGCTCCAATTTCATTTGCTAAATTTGAATTGTCAAAATTCCAATTATTAAAAGTCCACTCTTGATAGGACCATTCAAAGTGGTTTGCAAAAGTATTTGCTGATCCATTTGCAACTATAAGCTAACATGAATGAGAGTCTCTTATCTGCCCTAGGGTTGATAATGAGCAAATGACAGTGGAGTTTAAAAATTGCTAAGAAGGGAAGAATAGAAGCTTTCAAAGGTAACAAATGGGAAATTGATCAATAAACTTTAAAGAAAAAAGCAAACCAAAGAGATGTCCAGTGAACAGACATATGAAAAGGTACACAGAGTTCATGGTAAGGGAAGTCATAAGATTTTGTAGGACACTTCATAATTCATTCAGTGAAGATTTTCAAAACTGTTTAATGGCTCAAAAATTAATTTTCACCCAGTAATTACCTTTTGATATAATCATAACAAAAACCAAAAAATAAACAAAAATCCTCTTGTTTATTTACCTCTTTTTTTTTTCATTATCTGCTTGTTTTTTGTAGGAGGCACCGGGAACAGAACCCTGGACCTCATATGGGGAAGGCAGGCACTCAACTGCTTGAGCCACATCTGCTACCTACCTCTTATTTTTAAGGAAAAGAAATTATTAAGTGGATGCTCTTTTAGAGTGGAGGACATTTCTAGCTTTTCCTTTAATCATTAATCCATTTACATAACAATTTCCTAACAATTTTTTCATTTATTTCCATATTATTATGTAAAGTTTTAAGTGCTATGACAATAAGTTCAATAAGAAAACCTAGTTAAGAGAATTTCTTTCATTTATTCAGGAATCATTTATTGAGCACCTGTATATATGTGTGCCGAGCACTTTACTCAGTGCTGAAGATATACAGACAAATTAGACACAGCTCTAGTAAGATTATAAAATAAAATAAATGGGGAAAATGCAATTTTAAATATGACTAATCAAACTTCTGCACTATCTAGAATGCCCCGTTTATTATTAATCTGTTCTCTGCCCACGGTGTCTGAATACTACAGGCACATTAAAGCACATGATATTGTAAATCTAATGTTAGTATCTGGGAAGAGTAATTAGCAAACTTTTAGAATTCATTTTAATTCTATGCATTTGGCAGGTGAGGCATGTTTGGAGAGATATTAGTGATCATTTGTTAATCTCCCATCCTCCATCTTTATTTGGTGTCAATGTGTGAAAATACTGACTAAGCTTCTTGCAAAGACCATCTTAAACATGCCTCTACTAAATTCATCACATATCTGTTAAGATAGGAACTTTGATTCCTTCCTCCCATAATCAGTCTTGCAGATTCATTCATGTTTACTAACCTGTTGAAGGAATGGCATAAATTTGGTGGCTTTTCAATGCAAAGTAGCTGTCACAGAATCAAGTAAGTTAATGGATTTAAACAGAACCTTAATTCTGTTTCTATTTTCACGTGCATGACTTTTGAGCTAACTAACCACAGAATGCTTATGATTATGAAGATGCAAAACTTAGTTTAAATAAAGACAAAGCAAAGATTAAACCTGTAGGTAGTACCCCCAATTAACTGTTTAGTTAATTCCATTGTATTTTGTAACTGTTAATATGCCATGCGAAATCCTTCGTTCTATATATTTTTTCTTGCTAATATGTTTTCCTTCTTTATTTTTTTAAATGTTGCATTAAAAAAATATGAGGTCCTTATATACCCCCCACCCCCCTCACCCCACTCCTCCCACATCAACAACCTCTTCCATCATCGTGGCACATTCATGCATTTGGTGAATACACTTTGGAGCACTGCTGCACCACATGGATAGTGGTACATATTGTAGTTTACACCCTTCCCCAGTCCACATAGTGGACCCTAGTAGGACATACAATGTCCAGCATCTGTCCCTGCAGTACTACCCAGGACAACTCCAAGTTCAGAAAATGCCACCACATTTTATTGCTTCTTCCTTCTCCCTACCCTCAGCAGCTACCGTGGCCACTTCCTTCACATCAATGCTACAATTTCTTCCATTACTAATCACAATAGTTCCATAGTAGAATATCAGTAAGTCCACTCTAATCCATACTCTCTTCTTCCATTCTGTGGACCGTGGGATGATTATGTCCACTCCCCCTCTTTATCAAGAGGGATTTTAGATTCCACATGGATGATGGATGCAGTTCTGCTTGCAGTTGTAGGCACTCTTGGCTACCTGGTGTGGTAGTTGACCTTCTTCACCTCACTTTTAGCTGGCCAAGGTAGGTCCAATAAACCAGAGGGTAGGAGTTGCAAGTCTGCTGAGGTGCAAGGCCTGGCTGTCACATGGACAGTTCAGAGATTCAGGTCTCCTGACTATACACCAACCCTAGTGCCAACTACAGGTCCAGTAAAAGTAACAGAAGAGGCATGTGTAGAAAGGTCACATCTGAGTACAATTCCTTCACATTCAGGAACACAAACTCTAAAGCAGGTTCAACTGACATGGTACTGAACTCCAGAGCCATCTGCCATGACCATAGAACCGTGGGTCTCTGTAGCCCTCAGGAGAACCAGTACTTGGGCTGCTATCTACTTTGTCTCTGGGACCCTGCTGAGGCGTGCATAAGCATTAACCCTCTGGTGAACTCCTGACTCTTTTTTGGAGACTCAAAGCCATATAAACTCATTTGTCCTTTCTATTTCCCACTTTTATCCAAATTCATAAAGCAGTTTTTAACTCCTGATACTACATGTAGGCTGAGATATTCTGCTGGTCTGAGTTGACCCTTTTATTCAACATATTTTTCTAGTTACATCATCAGCTGGTGCTTGGTAGTAATCCCTTGGTGCCACAGAGGCTCATCCCAGGGAGTCATGTCCCATGCTGGGGGCGGGGGGTGATAATGCATTTACATGCTGAGTTTAGGTTAGAGAGTGGCCACATTTGAGCAACAAGGAGGTTCAGGAGGTAAATCTTAGGCACCCTGCAGCTCTAGGCCAAGTTCATATTTCAGGCACACAGGCTCATAGTCAGAGCCATCAGTATCAAGGCCTCATTGTTGGACCATCCATCTTTATTGGTCTTTGCCATTGCACTTGGCGGATTGTTACCGTTCCATTGGGGAATGTGATAGAGCTTCCCTGGCTAGGAACTCAGCACTCCCTCAGTTGTTGTTTTTAACTGAAACCACTGAAAATATCCAAACATTTTTATGTATCCTGTATACATACCCTGGAGAACTCCCTCCCAACCATGTGCCCTCTATCAGTAACACCCCACACCCATGTTCCTCCCCTGCCATAGTTGAACCTCCCTGTGATCTGAAACTTCTTTAAAAATGAAGCCTAATATATTTTTTTAAATTTCTCTCCCCTTCACTCCCCCTGCCCCAGTTGTCTGTTCTCTGTGTCCATTTGCTGCATCGTCTTCTTTGTCTGCTTCTGTTGTTGTCAGTGGCACGGGAATCTGTGGGGTTTTTTTTGGTTGTGTCATCTTGTTGTGTCAGCTCTCTGTGTGTGCGGTACCATTCCTGGGCAGGCTGAACTTTCTTTTGTGCTGGGCGACTCTCTTTACGGGGCACACTCCTTGCATGTGTGGCTCCCCTACGTGGGGACACCCCTGCATAGGCATGGCACTCCTTGCACGCATTAGCACTACGTGTCGGCCAGCTCCACACGGGTAAAGGAGGCCTGGGGTTTGAACCTCGGACCTCCCATGTGGTGGACGAACGCCCTATGCACTGGGCCAAGTCTGCTTCCCCTGAAACCTAATATATTGCCAGGTCCAATTAAAAGTAAAATGGATAATAGTGATGGGTTTAAAGGTTAGATATAGAATACATACTAATTTAGAAAAATTAAATAAAAATAAATTGAGGTATCAAAAAATGAAAACAACTTTGTTTTTGATGTTTTGCCTTTCATCCCTGCTATAGGTGTTGCCTTGTGTATAAAGTGGCAAGGCAATTTCTTTCATTTCTTTTCCAGTGTCTACATCCTTTTTTTCCTACTTATTAAGTTTGTCTTCATAAAAGTTTTATATTGCATTAATTCACATATACAATATATGGTACTCCCACATATCCAACATCAAACCCTTTGTCCCTTCCCCAGCAATTTTTACATGTTCATATATTTGCTGCAGCTAATGTATAGATATTGAAACAATCGCTTTAAAACATGGTTCCATTTGGGTTTACATTATGGTTTATATTTTAGACTATACAATTTTCTAAATTTTTAGTTATCTTATGTTTTACATTATGGTTTACATTTTAGCTTATAGGCTTTTTTACATTTTTCATGTAATTTAACATGTCCTGTACCCATCATTGCATGATCTTGTGGAACATTTCCATTGCCCCACAGTTACACTGCTTCCATCTGTTGAACACCTCTTCCCCCTCCTCTCAGGGCCCACCATGACAATCAATCTTCATTACTTGAAGGACTATATTCAGAGATACTTGCAACAATGTTCAGGGTTTGATATACTTGACTGCCCTAACCCATTGGGAGCACCAAATTCTCTCGAGAGATACAATTCCCTCTGCTTGAGTACATCAGTCCTCCCCAGGATGTGGGTGTACCCTCACTCTCATTGTCAGGGGCTCCAACCAATGATATAACCCACTATGACAAAATGAGTACTCACACAGTTCCTAGAAGCTTGCCCTGTGTCAGATGCCCCCTCCTTAAGCATCTTAAATAGGTAACCTTCCATAATATATTTTCAAAAGAGTTTTCTCTACATTATAATTTCAACCACATACCTGACAATTTCCTATGTTCAAATGTTCCCCCACCCTTCCCCCAATTTCTTGGGCCATCTCACCCTTCCTTCCATACCTACCCCACTCAAGCCCACAAAGCCCCATACAAAGATATCCCTATGCCCCCATTTTATCCCTTCCTTTTACAAATACTTACCTCCAGTTTATCATAGATTTCATCCATGTAGGTGTCAGCTCGCAACCTTCCTCTACCCCCCAACTTCCTTTAAGCCTATTACCCAGTCTCTAGCTCTCTGAAACAGCTTGGTTTACTTATTTCATTTCAGAGAGGTCATGTAGTATTGGTCCTTCAATGCCTGGATTGTTTCACTGAACATAAGGTTCTCAAGATTCATCCTTGTTATCACCTGTGTTTGTACTGTGTTCATTTTTATAGCTGAGTAGTATTCCATTGTACGTATATACCATATTTTATTTATCCATTCATCTGTTGATGGGCATTGAGGTTGATTCCAGATTTGGCAATAGTGAATAGTGCTGCTATGAACATTGGTGTGCATATATCAGTTTGTGTCCTTGTTTTCAGTTCTACTGGGTATATACCCAGCAATGGAATTGCTGGGTCATATGGCCAAACTATAGCTGGATTTATGAAAAACCACCAAACTGTCCTCCAGAATGACTGGATCATTCTTCTTTCCCAGCAACAGTGGATCTGTGTTCCCATTCCTCTCTAGCCTCTCCAGCACCTCTAGTCTTCTGATTTTTGATAGCTGCCAGTCTTATGGGAGTACGATGGTATATCATTGTTCTTTTGATTTGCATTTCCTTAATAGCTAGTGACTTTGAGCATTTTTTTTCATGTGGTTTTTAGCCATTTGTATTTCTTCTTTGGAGAAGTGTCTGTTCAAATCTTTTTCCTATTTTTGCATAGGTTGTTTTTCTTTTTATATTCAAGGTATAGGAGTATTTTATTTATGCAGGATATGTCTCCTACCAGATATATGGTTACCAAATATTTTCTCCCATTGTGTAGGCTCTCTTATTCACTTTCTTGACAAAATCCTTTGAAGTGCAGAAGGCTTTAAATTTGAGGAAGTCCCATTTATCTATTTGTTCTTTTTCTGCACATGCTTTTGGTGTGAAGTTCATGAAGCCATTTCCTATTACAGTTTCTAGTAGATGCTTCCCTACTTTGCTTTCCAAGGTCTTTATGGTCTTGGTTCTTGTATTTAGGTCTTTGATCCATCTTGAGTTGGTTTTTGTATAAGGTGTGAGTTGGTAGTCCTCTTTCATTCTTTTATATATGGATATCCAGTTCTCCAGGCACTATTTGTTGAAGAGGCCATTCTCTCCCAGTTGATAATGTTTGGTAGCCTTGTCGAATACCATATCACTGTATATCTGAGGATCTATATTGTAACTCTCAATCCAGTTACATTGATCTCTGTGTCTATCCTTGTGCCTATACCATGCCTTTTTCACTATTGTAGCTTTGTAATATATTTTGAAGTGAAGTAGTGTGATTCCTCTAATTTCATTTTTCTTTTTTTTTTAAGATTTATTTACTTATTTCTCTCCCCTCCCCCTGCCCCTCCCTGGTTGTCTGTTCTGTGTGTCTATTTGCTGCGTTGTCTTCTTTATCTGCTTCTGTTGTTGTCAGTGGCATGGGAATCTGTGTTTGTTTTTGTTGCATCATCTTGTTGTGTCAGTTCTCCGTGTGTGCGGCGCCATTCCTGGGCAGGCTGCACTTTCTTTCGCGCTGGGCGGCTCTCCTTATGGGGCGCACTCCTTGTGTGGGGGGCTCCCCTATGCAGGGGACAACCCCTGCATGGCATGACACTCCTTGCACGCATCAGCACTGCGCATGGGCCAGCTCCACATGGGTCAAGGAGACCCGGGGTTTGAACCGCGGACCTCCCATATGGTAGACGGACGCCCTAACCACTAGGCCAAGTCTGCTTCCCTCATTTTTCTTTTTCTATGTCTTTGGCTATTTGGGACCCCTTTCCTTTCCAAATAAATTTCATAGGTAGTTTCTCGAGTTCATTAAAGAATACTGTGTTGATTTTTATTGGGATTGCATTATATCTGTAGAGCAGTTTTGGTAGGATAGACCTCTTAATAATATTTAGTTTTCCTATCCATGAACAGGGAATATTCTTCCATTTATTTAGGTCTTCTTTGATTTCCTTGAACAGTGTTGTGTAGTTTTCTGTGTATCAGTCTTTTACATCTTTAGCAAAATTTATTCCTAAGTATATGATTTTTATTTACTGTTGTAAATAGTATTTTTTTCTTGATTTTGTCTTCAAATTGCTCATTATTGGTGTAGAGAAATGCTACTCATTTTTACACATTGATCTTGTAACCTGCGACTTTACTGAATTCATTTATATGTTCTAGAATCTTTGTGGTAGACTTCTCAGTGTTTTCTATGTATAGGATCTAATCATCTGCAAACAGTGAAATTTTGACTTCTTCCTTTCCAAACTGGATGCCTTTTATGTCTGGTACTTGTCTCAGTGCTCTAGGAAGTACTTCCACAGCTATGTTAAATTGAAGGGGTGATAGTGGGCATCCTTTTCTTGTTCCTAATCTTAGAGGGATAGTTTTTAGGATTTCACCATTGTAAACTATGTTAGCTGTGGGTTTTTCATATATACTCTTTATCATGTTCAGAAAGTTTCCTTCTATTCTTATCTTTTGCAGTGTTTTTATCAAGAAAGGGCGCTGTATTTTGTCAAATGCTTTTTCTGCATCTATAGATATGATTATGTGATTTTTCCCCTTTAATCTGTTTATGTGGTTTATTGTATTAATTGATTTTCTTGTGTTGAACCATTCTTGCATACCCAGAATGAATCCTACTTGTTCATGGTGTATAATTCGTTTAATGTGTGGTTGAATATGATTAGCAAGTATTTTGTTGAGGATTTTCACATTTAGGCTCATTAGAAAGATTGGTCTGTAATTTTCCTTTCTTTTTTTATCTTTGTTACACTCTGGAACTAGAGTAATGTTGGAATCATAGAATGAGTTAGGTAATGTTCCTTCTCTTTCAATTTTTTGGAAGAGTTTAAGTAAGATTGGTCTTAGTTCTTTCCAGAACATTTGGTAGAATTCACCTGTGAAGCCCTCTGGCCCAGAGCTCTTCTTAGTTGGGAGGTTTTTAATTACTGAATCTATCTCTTTACTTGTGATTGGTTTGTTGCGATCGTCAATTTCTTCTTTTTTCAATGTAGGCTGATTATGTGTTACTAGGAATTTTTCCATTTCCTCTAAATTGTCTTCTTGTTGGCATATAGTGTTTCAAATTATCCTCTTATGATTGTTTTTATTTCTCTGGGGTCAGTGTCGATATCTCCTTTCTCATTTCTTATTTTGTGTATTTGCATCTTCTCTCTTTTTTTCTTTGTTAGTCTACCTAAGGGTTTGTGAATTTTATTGATCTACTCAAAGAATCAGCTCTTGGTGTTTTTTTTTTATTTTTTCAAGTGCTTTCTTATTTTCTGTTTCATTTAGTTCTGCTCTGATCTTTGTTATTTCTTTCTTTCTTCTTCCTTTGGGTTTAGTTTGCTGTTTTTTTACTAATTTCTCCAAGTGTGCAGTTCTTCAATTTTAGGTCTTTCCTCTTTTTTGATGTATGAATTTATGGGTATAAATTTCCCTCTCAGTACTGCTTTTGCTGCATCCCATAAGTTTTGATATGTTGTGTTATGATTTTCATTACTTTCAAAGTAGTTATTGATTTCTTTGGAGATTTCCTCCTTGAACCACTGTTTTTCTGATTGTGTTGTTTAACTTGCATATCTTGTTGCCAAATCTGGGTCTGGCCCTTGCAGATTTCCATCTTCATTCCACTATGATCAGAGAAATTATTTTGTATGATTTCAATCTTTCTGAATTCATTGAGACTTTTTCTGTAGTCTAGCATGTGGTCTATCTTGGAGAATGATCTATGTGCACTTGAGAAGAATCCTGCTGTATTTGGGTGTAATGTTCTGTATGTGTGTATTAGTTCTAGCTCCTCTAATATATTGTTCAAAGTCTTTGTTTCTTTATTGATTCTCTTTTGAGGTGCTCTGTGCAAAGTTGATAGTGGTGTATTAAAGTTCCCCACTATAATTGTAGAGGCATTTATTCCTTCACTTAGTTTTTTCAGTGTTTGCCTCATGTATTTTGAGGCACCCTTGTTAGAAGCATAAATTCTTATGATTGTTCTTTCTTCGTGAAAGCTTATCCCTTTCACTAATATGTAGAGTCCATCTTTGTCTCTCACAATTGTTTGGCATTTAAAGTCTATTTTCCCTTGTATTAATATATCTACTCCTGCCCTTTTTTGGTTATTGTTTGCCTGTAAGATTATTTTCCAGCCATTCACTTTCAACCCCTTGAATCCCTGGGTCTAAGATGTGTTTCTTGTAGATAGCATATAGATGGGTCATATTTCCTTTTCCAGTCTTCCAGTCTGCACCTCTTGGCAGGAGAGTTGAATCTGTTGACATTCAATGTTATTACTTTCAAGGACTTACTTATATTAGTCATATTTTCTTTGGATTTGTGTTTGTCATATTTTGTTTGATTTTTTTTCTTTTTATCTTTTTAGTTGCTCTTACACTCTACTCCAACTCTGTCTCTCTTTTTTTTTTCTTTCTTCCTGCAGATCTCCCTTTAGTAGTTCTTGAAGGGCAGAATTCTTGTTGGCATACTTTCTTTGTTTCTGTTTATCTGTGAAATATTTTGAACTCTCCATCATTTTTCAGTGCTAGCTTTCCTGAATAGAGTATTCTCAGTTGGAAATTTTTTTCTTTTAGGACATTGGCTATGTCATACCTCTGCCTTCTTGCCTCTGTGGTTTCAGATGAGAAATCAGCACTTAGTCTTATGGAGCCTCCTTTGTATGTAATAGTTCTCTTTTCTCTTGCTGCTTTTAGTATTTTCTCTTTCTCTTGAGCATTGGATAGGTCTGTTGGGATTTATGCTATTTGGGGTGCATTGTGCTTCCTGGACATGTACATCCATCTCCCTCAATATGTTTGAGAAGTTTTTAGCCATTATTTCCTCAAAAGGCCCTTTGTCTTCATTCTCCTCTCTTCTCCTTCTGGGATGCCTATAATGCATATGATTGTGCGTTATGCATTTTTATTCAGGTCAGTAAGTCCCTACTGGATTTTTTCTATCTTTTTATCGATCAGTCTGTTTGATTTCAGATGTACTGTCTTCCACATCACTAATTCTTTCCTCTGCCTCTTCGAGTCTGCTGTTATTTGCTGAGAGTGTATTTTTGATTCTTGAATTGTGCTGTTCATCACCACCATATCCATTATCTTTTTGAGTATGACTGCAATTTCTTCTGTATTCTTTCCAAGTGTTTTCTTCGTATTCTTAATCTCTTCCTTCACTTCATCATATTGGTCCCTAATGTTTTGAGAGCTTTAATTACTTGTTCGATGTTCTGCTCCTCTTCCTGGTTTTTAGTTTGTTCATTGCATTGGGGCATGTTTTCCTGTTTATTAGTTTGGTCTGTAGTTTTTTGTTGATGTCTGGACATCATTTTATCTTGACGGGTTTAATCAGTTGCTTAGCTTCTTTGTCTAGTTTGGGGCTTCATTAATTGCTGTTTTTACATGTGTGTTAAGTCTTCTCTTTGTCAGTTTGATCTTCTTTTTCTCTTTCCTTATTGTTGTCTAAGTTCACTTGAAGGAAAATATTAGGGCCAGAGAAAGCAAAAGGAGTAAGAAAAGAAAATGAATAATTGGAGTATTGATAGTAAATATTAACAGAGGAATCATGTGTGATCTAGGAGAATTGATATTAGACTCATGTAATCTCTGTAGAGTTATAACAGTAAGTAAAGTAGAGTACCTATAATCAGACAGTAAACTGAATATGGACAGGAATATAGTGTGAATTAAAAGGCCAGTGTGTTCATGAGAGAGGAAAAGAGAAAAGAAAGGAAAATAGTATAAAAAGTGAATATAAGACAGAAAACAGAACAAAGGTATTAGAAATAAAAATCAGAAAAATTGGGGGCCAAACAAAGAGAGGTGTCATGTAAGAGAAACAAAAAATGATGGAGGATAGAAAGATATAGAGGAACGGGGATAGTGTTGGTGGCCAAAATCAATATACACAGAAAAGAGGAAATGGAGGATGAGGAAACACAGCAAATGTGAAACACTCCCTGCAGCACCTAATGTTAAAAAAAGAAAGAAAGAAAGAAAAAGGATGGGGGGTGGGTGTTGAGAAGGAAGCAAGAAAAAGAAAAAGAGAAAAAGTAAAGAAAGAGAAAAGGGCCTTGGGGGAATAAAGGGGAAGGAAAAGCAAGAAGACAAAAAACAATATACGAGACAAAGTTTCAAGCAAGCAATCCTCTTTGCAGTTAAATAAAACACTTAGGAATCTCCGGTTCCCCCTTTCTCCCTTCCTCCCTTCCCCCTTTCCCAAGGCAGCAAGAAAGATGTCTGAGAGGTCCGATAATAGATTCAAATGGGTCCTTGTTGAGCCAGTTCAGCACAGAAAACAATTACTCTTAATTTCCAGAAAGAAAGCACCCACACCTCACGAGGAACCCCAAATATGCTATTAGAAGTTTGGAAAGCACCTCCTACAGTCCCTCTCCCTTAGGTGTGTTATAGGAGGGTTAGTTGATTTTCTGACTCCACCTTCTCTCAGACCAAGTTTCCTGTCCTAGAGTGTTTAGGTAAATTGGGCTATCTCAGCAGGTTCACCTCACCTTTCTTCCCAGGCTCTTCCCAAGCCAGCTGGTATGTTCCTCCAAGTACAAAAAAAAGGGGGGGGGGGGATGAACTAGAAAATTGAACCCACACTCATTTGACCCCTGTGCACCTCCCACCTAATCCCTCCCACTCCAAAATCAGAGGGCTAGGGAAATCCAGGACCTCTGGGAGTCCTGGATTTGGGAATAGGAAGTCCAGGAGATTGCAGACTCAGGGTATGTAGGTCTGTGGAACGTGGGTTATGGGGACTTACAGGACACGGACCTGGGGACCTCGTACCTGGGGATCACAAAGCTTGGGGATGCCGCCGCACAACCGATAGTTTTCAGGAAACTCTGTGGCTGCCAGCCCTAGGGGGAAGGGTCCCGCCTCCCTACAACTTCTGACCTCTGTGCTAGTAACTCGCATTTCTACCTTTAGCAGGGACTACTTCTGTCACAGTTTCTCCAAATCAATATCCATACAGATCCTGCCTTGCAAGCCCTCGAAACAGCCCACTCTGGCAAGATTCCAACCCTACTCGGCTGCTTCTTTGCAGGAGAGATTGTGAGGTGCACTCACTCAGACACCATCTTGCCTCGCCTCGTTATATTTTTTATTGTGGTAGCAGTGTAAAATTGCTAAACCTTTCCACACTTCTTATATACGTCAGACACTGATCCCATAACCTGAAAAAGTAAGGACATTAGCTAACATTTTAGCTGTGAATGTTCATACTGCTGACAGTACACATCTGCATTTCTAGCACAGTTAAGCCTTCTGAAAACTCCTTAAATGGGATGTGACCTTTAAAGAAAAATCACTACACCAGGGAACCCAGAGGGCCTACACCTGCAAGCAGGAGACTTGCATCCATCATCCATGTGGAATCTAAGCCTCCTTTCGATATAAATGTGGACTGCACATCACCATCCCAGGGTCCATAGGGTGGAGGAATAAAATATAGATTAGAGTGGACTTACTGATATTCTACTATGGAACTATTGTGATTAGTAATGGAAGAAATTGTAGCATTGATGTGGAGAAAGTGGCCACATTAGTTGTTGAAGGCAGGGAGAGGGAAGAAGAAATGTCATGTGGGGGCATTTTCAGGACTTGGAGTTGTCCTAAATGATATTGCAGGGTCAGATGCTGGACATTATAGAGCCTGCCATAACCCACTGAATGGACTGGGGGCGAGTGTATACTATAATGTAAACTATTATCCATGTGGTGCAGCAGTGCTCCAAAATGTATTCACCAAATGAAATGAATGTGCCACAATGATGAAAGAGGTTGTTGATGTAAAAGGAGTGGGCTGAGGTGGTGTGGGGGGTATATGGGAACCTCTTATATTTTTTGAATATAACATTTTTTGTGATCTATGTATCTTCAAAAAAATACAATAAAAAAAGTTGATGGAGGTAGGGGTGTGGATATGGGAACCTCTTATGTTTTTAAATGTAACATTTTATGTGATCTATTAACTTTTTTTAAAAAAGGTAATTAAAAAAAAAACCTTTACCAAGCATAACCTACAGAATTGGGTGGGAGAGAGAGAGTGTAAACTACAATGTAAACTATAATCCATGCTTAGTGGCAGTGCTCCAAAATGTGTTCATTAACTGCAATGAGCATACCACACACGCACGTGCACACACAGACACACAATTCTTGTATTCTGGGGGAAAAAACTTTTGGCAAGATTAACAGCATGAAACAGTTCACTAGTCTCCTATATCTTAATGCTGTGCTCTACTTATTCTTTCCTAGGATTATGATGGTATTAAAAGATTACAAAGATGAAGTCAGCTTTTTTTGCCCCCAAATTTCTTTTTAACCAAGAATGTTTGAGCAGTTTTTCTCTAAAAGTGTAGTCATGGAGAACATAGTAAATATACTCTGCACAATTAAAATTAGTCTTACTCAGATTCCTTAAGTCTAACTTTAAATCTGTGGCTAAGATTGAGAAGTATATTTACAGTATTGCATCCAACCTTTCTGATATTATCTCTACTCTTGTCCCATTATTAAAATAGAATTAACCCAAAGGATTATTTTTACAATGCTAGATCTTTTTTTTTTTGCATTAAGAACAGTTAGACTTTGAGTCTCTGGACTGACAATATGATAGCCAGGCCCTGAGCCTCTACACACTTCAGCTCCTACACTCTGATTTATAGGACTTACCCCACTCAGCTAACATGGAGTTGAAGAAGGTCAACCACCACACCATGGAGCCTAGAGTGCCTACAACTGAAAGCAGGAGGCATCCAGTATCCATGTGGAATCTAAGCCCCCACTTGACATAGATGTGCAATGGACACAACCAAGCCAATGTCCACAGAGAAAATGTGGCATTGGTGTGGGAAGGGTGGCCATGGTGGCTGCTGGGTGCGGGGAATGGGAGGAAGAGATGAGATGGGGAGGCGTTTTCGGGACTTGGAGTTGTCCTGGGTGGTGCTTCACGGACAACTATGGGATATTGTAGATCCCCCCAGGGTCCACTGGGTGGAACGTGGGAGAGTGTGGGCTATGATGTGGACCATTGACTATGGGGTGCAGCGATGCCCAGAGATGTACTTACCAGGTGCAATGGATGTGTCATGATGATGGGAGAGAGTGTTGCTGTGGGGGGAGTGGGGGGTGGGGGCGGTGGGGTTGAATGGGACCTCATATTTTTTAAATGTAAAATTTTTTAAAAAAAAGAATTAAAAAATAAATAAATAAATAAAAAAGAACAGTTGGACTATGAAATTCCCACTCTAGAAAGCATTGGAAACAGTTGCTAGTTCTTCCCGTAAATATCTAATGGATTGTCCTGAGGAAGAATTTTGCTGTTTTGTACACTAAATCTGATTGTCATGTAACCAAGTAGGATACCTCTTATTAAATGTATCCAGTTATATCTAAAGTAGAGCCACCTAATTTGAATAAGCCTAAGTTTCTTATCAAGGTCTCCAAGATCATTTAATTGGAGTGAACAGAGCAATAATATTCTCTTACCCCAAACTGAAGAAATGCAATAATTTTCTTATTCCTTTCCTCTGACATCTAGTATGATATTTGATTCCATAAGCTGGGGTGGACCAAATAAAAGGCACATATACATTGTTCTTTTATGACTCAACCCATAAATGTTATCCTTTTGCTACAAAAATCGATTCCATCCTAAATTGCCTGGTGTTATCTAGTAATATTAGTAAAGAGAAAGTTTCAAATACGGTAATTTGGATTTCATACTCAATTGCATTTTTGGATGCAGAAGTTAGCCATTTTACTTCAGCATAATAGTACAGCTATTTGGAGTAAACCCATTCCAACAAAAGTGGCTAGAAAGTGAGTTTTTGTGAAGTGAATCCTCTTTGCTTTTTATATAATTGAAGACAGATATTTCTCTACAAGATGAATTGATTATTTTTATATCAACATTCTGGATTTTAGTAATGCCCTTGGTCCATAGAATGTGAGTTGTACTCATATTTACTTTTCACTGACTTGAGAACATCCCTCTACTATTGTCTCTTCCCAGACTACTGTTATTCCTTTCATGGTGCATATCCACCTGAATCTAGAATCACCTTTTTAAATTTTAGGTCTCTTATCTGTTTATTTCCTTTAAAATCTCTGGACCTTAGCTTCCTCATTTATGAAATGAAGACATTAAATTAGATTAGTTCTAAACTGGACGCAGTTTCACTTACCAAGGGAAATTTGGCAATGTCTGGAGACATTTTTGATTGTCACAACTGGGGAAAGCAACTGGTATTTCGTTGGTAGAGATCAAGGATGTTGTTAAACATCCCACAATGCCTAAGACAACCCCTCATAACAAAGAATTATCTGGTCCAAAATAATAGTAGTACTGAGGCTGAGAAACCCTGGACTAGATACTCTCTAAAATAACCCTGGTCAAAAAAATAGATTGTCTATAATATCAAGTAAAAAGTTCAAATTTTCTGGATTAATAGGAAAACATACTTTATAGAGTACTTACATGTATTGAACATTTAAAAAAATGTGTTTACTTTTAATATTCATCAAATCCTGGAAGAGACCTTGTATTTCTAAACTTTTTAGTTGAAAACACTAGCCCAGAGTGGTTAAATAATTTGCTCAAGGTCCTATAATTATGGGTACAGACAGTATTTGAATCTGTTTGACCAAGCTTATTTCTCCCTACTATCTATCCAGTGCTTTAGATCATAATTTAGTTATATGATCGTATTTCTTCCTTAAGATCTCATTACCAAGTTGTACTAAATTTGGTTACAATTCTGGGTATAAAGCCTTACTCCCCTATCCATATCTGTTTTCCATGTTTATAACATTAAAATTCTGACATGCCAGAGAATGTAGAACAGTTGAGAGTTACTTTCTAAAAATATGCCTGAGATTAACCAGGAGGTATTTATCTTATGTTCAAAGAAATGTATTTGCTGCAAAAGAGAGATGAAATCATACTTCACAGTATTCAGTATTTTGTCATTTAATATTTAATGTGCAATCTATTTGTATTTTTTAACACTAGCTCTCAACTCTTTTTATGGAATTAGATTGAAAGACAAAGGATCATCTTTCATGAATTTGGTGTGTTTATTCTAGATGTAGAAAACTGAGCTACTTTGACCTAAATTGTAACCAAAATAACACTCTATTTTTACACAAAAATGATTTTGATACTAGCTATAATTACAAAATCAAAGTACTTGACAATAGAAATGTGCCACATGTTCTTGCAAAGAAATATTTTGGAGAGAACCAGCTTTAGGGTTAGAATATGCAGATGCAATGGAAGAGCAGGGAAAGCAATGATGGGACTCTGACTTCATAGGCCCTTAAAGGCCTGAAATTAATTCTTAGCTGCTTAAAATTTAAATTATCTTTTCTATTACTTTATAATTCTATGATTTGAAAGCAACTAAGATACTTGAGTCTGTGAGTGCTCCATCAAATTTAATTCTGTATTTATTCCTATCTAAAATACAAACTTTTTCTATTGAGGGCCATCACCTCACATATAGTAAAATACAAAAGAAACTTCAGAAATGGAAATCTGAACGGTAAAATCATACAGGTAGTTAATAGGGACTATACTACAGTCTCTCTCATTCTAGTGCTTTTTAAAAATCGTACTGCTTTTGGAATTAAGAATGAGTATAAACCTACATTTTATAAATAACCAATAAAAAGACATTATTTTCCTATTCGAATCAGTCAAGGAAGATAAAATACAGGGAAAGTGTGTGAAAAAGAAAAGGAAAGAGTGGAAGATAGAAATCCCTAAGTGTTTTCAGCTATGCCTTGGTATCTATTCCTACCAGAATCAGCTCCTAAGTCTCAGTTCTTTGCCAAAATGATCGCTTTGGTTCCCAGCATGTAGTAAACAGCAAACACTCCTGGTCCAACCATCTTCCTAAGAATCAATATCATCTGCTCACCTTACCCCTAATTTAACATCCACCCCCTAAGGATAGCCTGCCCTCTAGGACTTCACTTTGAGACTGGCTGAAAAACATCTGTGCTATCAAGTTTCTCCTCTCACTTTCAAAAGTGGCTATAGGCAGTTTACTTCCTGAGGTCCAAAAATCATGTCTCAAATAATGGGAGTGGGGATAAGGCAGAACATTTATTTAGAATTTCTTGTGAATAAGACATACATTTACTAGAGAGGTAGTCTGTTTCTCAAGATTTTGGTTTAGGATCCAGCTCTCAGGGAAATCTTAAGCAGATTTAAACTTAAATCCTGGCTATGACACTTACTAGCTGTGGGACAGGCAAATTGCATAATCTCTCAAAACTCAGGTATCACTTTTAGAAAGTAGAGGTGATCATATTAATGTCAAATTTGGAAGAAATGCAGCTTGAGTAGAATTCTGAAAAGTAATACGTATTTGTTCACAGTGGAAAACTTCCATGAGCTTCCTGTCGACAGATCTTAAGAGCCTGGTATGGGCGGTGGACTTGGCCCAGTGGTTAGGGCGTCCATCTGCCACATGGGAGGTTCGCGGTTCAAAGCCCGGGCCTCCTTGACCCATGTGGAGCTGGCCCATGCGCAGTGCTGATGCATGCAAGGAGTGCCCTGCCATGTAGGGGTGTCCCCCGTGTAGGGGAGTCCCATGTGCAAGGAGTGCGCTCCATAAGGAGAGCTGCCCAGCATGAAAGAAAGTGCAGCCTGCCCAGGAATGTGCCGCACACACAGAGAACTGACACAACAACATGATGCAACAAAAAGAAACGCAGATTCCCGTGCCACTGACAACAGAAACGGACAAAGAAGAGGCAGTAAATGGACACAGAGAACAGACAACGGGGCGGGGGTGGGAAGGGGAGAAAAATAAATAAATAAATAAATCTTTTTTAAAAAGCCTGGTTTTCAGTTCAATCTAACAAGATGAAATAGGACAAAAATAAGGATATATCGGTCTGTTTGGGTCCAGAAAAGTTTCTGTTTCTGTACAACTATGTCCTGACGGGACTTAATTTAGCCAGTTTCAGGTGAAAAAGAACCATGCATTTTAGTCAAAAGTTAGCTTAGCATAAGTCAGCAGTATGATGTGGCCACCAAAAAATGGTGAAGTCATCTTAAGGTAAATTAGTAGAAGAGAAATATGCAAAATAAGAGTGTGATGATCCCATTTTACTTTGTTGATGTTGTGACCACATTAGGGTGACTGAGTTTACATTTCACTTTTTGAATTCCAGGGATTTAGGCAAAGTAGTGAGAGGATTAGAGATTATGCCATATGAGGGAACTAGGATTAACTCACAAAAGTGTTAGAAAGGGGAGGAAGTAATGAAGACATAATAGAAATCTTAAAATATTGAAGAATTAAGAATCTAGGGAGCGGCCAAACTAAATAATTTCTTAAAAAAAGAAAAAAAACTATGTGTCTTAGTATCAACTGTCTGAAGCTTTGTGTGTGCTCATTTTGGGGATAAAAATGTGTGGTTTTTTCCCCCTAGTGAATTTGACAGATTTAATGTTTTACAAGTTAAAAAAAATGTTAAAATGTTATTAGTTATTTTGGTCATTTTAAAAATACTATGACTCCTTTTAAATGTTCAGGATTTCTATATTATTATTAATATTATCTAATGAAATATGCTGGACTGTGATATCTAAACTCATAATGTTTGTGGTGCTGTAAAATTTATACTACCATGTATTGAGCTTGAAATTGATAAGCTTTTTTGATGTCCTGGATCTCAAGTTGAGTGGTTATGTTTGCATAGAGGATATTATCACACTATTGGTGAGGATTGTGGGTTATGTTGGGGCAGAAAGGAGGGAAAATTACAGTTCAAACAACTGTATCTTAGACATTTGTTTCATAATTTAATTAGGACTTGTAGCAATCAGAGTTTTTTTTCACTGAAAATTGTTATTTGGCATGACCCTTTGGGGAGATCTGATTTATCAAAGTTTTGTAAATAGTTCTTTTTTCTACATTTGGATCAATGAAAGGCCTCAAGTTTTTATGTATAGACGTAATTGATAACTGTAATCAGTCATGCAATTGTGACCCGATTTTTGTCACTAATAACCTATATTCAAGTGCCTGATTTTTTCTCATCTTTATTTTGATTTTAATGTACTCATAAATCCTACATAATAGGTATTAAACATTGGGATGAAATTAAGTTTCAGTAGTATGGTTGGATGTGTTAGATAGCATCTTATATTAGAAATACCAGAAGGAAACGGACTTGGCCCAGTGGTTAGGGCGTCCATCTACCACATGGGAGGTCCCCGGTTCAAACCCCCGGCCTCCTTGACCCATGTGGAGCTGGCCCACGTGCAGTGCTGATGCGTGCAAAGAGTGCCATGCCACGCAGGGGTGTCCCCTGCGTAGGGCAGCCCCACGCGCAAGGAGTACACCTGTAAGGAGAGCCACCCAGCGCAAAAGAAAGTGCAGCCTGCCCAGGAATGGCGCCGCCCGCACTTCCCGTGCGGCTGACAACAACAGAAGCGGACAAAGAAACAAGATGCAGCAAATAGACACAGAGAACAGACAACGGGGGGTGGGGAGGACAACCGGGGGAAGAAGGGGAATTAAATAAATAAATAAATCTTTTTAAAAAATTAAAAAAATAAAAAATAAATAAATTGGACCATCCATAAATTAAAAAAAAAAAAGAAATACCAGAAAGCTGGTATTCTACCCCCTGTGCAATATATATATTGTAAAAAACAAATTGGAGGATACATTTAGTCATGGGGCATCATAAATTTAAGTACCTCTAAGGTATCCTTAGTTTCAGGTGTTGAATAATAGATCAGTCTGAGCAAGCACTATTTTTGTGGATTCAGTCTTAAATGTTTGCTTTAAGAAAACCAAGGAAATCTGAATAAAATATGGACGTTAATGATAAAAAGAAAAAAGAAAAGAAAACACTTGATTATTGTGGCACATTCATTGCAGTAGGTGAATACATTTTGGAGCACTGCTGCACTGCATAAATTATAGTTTACATTATAGTTTACACTCTTCCTGAATGTGCCACAATGATGAAAGTTGTTGATGTAGGAGGAGTGGGGGGATGGGGTGTGTGGTATATGGGAACCTCTTATATTTTTTAATGTAACATTTTTTGTGATCTATGTATCTTTTTAAAAAAACCATAAAACATTTTTTAAAAAAGAAAACACTTGAATTTCACATGCTGCTACTTTATATTTTACCATTTTACAGTACTGTTTTATTTTGAATTTAAATGTATCACCATTTTTCCTTTTCATTTTCTTAATTGTCTTCTTTTATGAGGGGAGGGGAGAGAAATTTCCTACAACAGCAGTGAGGGGATCCAGAGGTTAGTATCTGTTATACTAGAATTACATAGCATCAGTTTTAAAAACCCAAATAGTTAAAGAATGCACCACTTAACTTTTTTATTCATAAGCTTATATTTTTTAAATTTGTATGTAGATTCTCTTTTGTAGCTACATTTTGAAAGTTATAGGTAGAATCAGTAATAGTGGTTTTTTTTTGGAAGTTCCTTTCTCATGATCACACCTAAGAAATCTTGTATAGACACTACAGTATTAAAGAGCCTAATGTTGTTTTATTTTGGTACATTGTTCACATTGCATGTTCATTTTAGCCTATTTTGGTATTTAGCATATTAATGATGACAAATTTCTAGGTCTATTTTGGAACTTTTTATAAAACTACTCTTATATTCAATAGCGTAGGAAAATAGTCTTGTGATCATTGGGGTCTCCTAGTAATCTCATACTTTTATAATTCTATGAAAACCTATACTTTTTTTGTAAATATGTCATGTCTGAATTGTCAAAAAATTACTTTGAAAAACCCTAATATTTGCTGCATTTTTCCTCTATATATAATGTATCTTCTCTTTGAATAGGAATATATGTGTGCCTCCCAATGTTTACTTTTATGTCTGTTATCTTTATATGTCAAGCTGGTTGAGCACTATAATGCCTTGAGAAAAAACTACTCAGAATTAATTCTATATATATATAGAAGGATTACCATTTTAGAAGAGAGATAATACATACTATAGCTTCAAGAAATAGAACTTAGATAGGTGGGATTTCTAAGACAATGCTTCTCAAAGTTTGGTCCCTGGATCAGTATCACTAAGGAATTTTTTTAGCAATATACATTCTTGGGCTCCAACCCAGATTTCTAAATCAGAAATTCTGAGTGTGAGGCCCAATAATCTGTTTTAACAATCTCTCCAGTTGGTTCCGATGCACCCTAAAGTTTGAGAACCACTGCTCTAGGAAAACAGATTTAAGTTCAATTAGACATTATTATTCAAGCAATTGAAGAACTCTTATCATTGATATAAAGGCAGTGGCACCAGAGGTTCTGAGGGATGGGAGAGGGAAGAATAGTTGTAATATAGGGGCATTTTCGGGACATTGGATTTGTCCTGCATGACATTGCAGTGATGGATACGGGCCGTTGTATATTTTGTCATAACTTACAAAGTTGTGTGGGACAGAATGTAAACTATAATGTAAACTGTAACCCATGGTTAATAGTAATGCTTCAATATGGGTTCATCAATTGTAATAAATGTACCACACTAATGAAGGATGTTGTTAATGCGGGAAAGTGTGGGAGGGGGAGGGAGTGGAACATGTGTGAATCTTTATATTTTTTATATAACTTTTCTGTAATCTAAACCTTCTTTAAAAATAAAAAAAATAATTGAAACAAAAACAAAAAAACTCAAAGAAAGGTGTGGCTACTAAAAAGATAGCAGTGTTTCTCAACCCTTACTATGTAGCAGAATCACCTGGGAAGCTTTAAAAAAACAAAACAAACAAATAACAAATTTATTACTGGCAACCATTCCCAGAGATTCTGATTAATTGACCTAGGGTGGGGCCTGACAATCTAGGTAATTGAAATGTGCAGCCAAGGTTGAAAACTACAATGATGGAAAGATGAAGTAGATCTACTAGGTTGACTGTTTAAGAGATTACCTGGCCAGCCTGTTTAAAACTAAAAAAGACAGATTCTTGGGCCTAAAATCTGAGGATAGGGATAGATTTGAAGTAGTGCTAAGGATTATGTTTGATTGCTTCTTTTCAAAATTCTCTTCAGTATAGTCTAAAATATAGTCAGGACTGATAACTACCATTCCAGATGACATCTTTATATCAACCTCATCTCAAATAGATATTGGACAGATATTATGTATAAGGGTCTGAGCTTCTCATGAAGGGCAATGATACTCCACATGGCTTTCATCAGAATCACTTGTGGATGGATTGGACCACCCACAGAGATATTGGTTTTAGTTCAGCATGTATGATTTTGAAAAGCTGGGAATGGAAATTTGATGTGAAAGTCTGATTAAAAATAATTTTTACATGAAGATTTGTTCCTGCAAATTTGAGTATAGATTTAATCATATTTAAACTGATTAGAAGAACTCATAAAAATTAAGGTAAATTTAAGAAAATTTTAAATATAAATCATCATTCCAATATCTTCCTTTTAATTTCAGTATTTTGTGTATTTTAATTTTTTATTTACTAAAGTCAGAACATCTAACATACATTTTATTATACCCACAAACCTCTACCTCTTGTATCAGGAACAATATTGCTTCAGTTTGAATGTACTATATCTAGAGGTCATACTCAAAGTAAGTTCTAAACTCAGCCTTTACCACCCTGTAGCTTTGATAGGTAAGAATATATTCTTCCCCTCCTTTCTGTGCCCACTGTCACTCTTCTGGTTAAGTCCTCATGACCTCTTGCCTTTAGCTGTCTTCTAATGATAGCCCCATTTTACATCTCTTCTTTTTCTCTGTTGAGTTCAGAATTAAATTCAAATACCCAAATGAAGCCTATCATGATTTGGCCCCACTCCACATTTCCATCATTGCCCTACATGCACTTGCCTCCTCTGAAACACATTTATTCCACTGCTATTTTAATATGAGTTCTACACATCTTCTAAAGATTAGTACAGAATCCATTCTCTACTACAAAGCTTTTCTCAAACTACTTAGCAGAAAGATGCTGTACCTTCTTCTGTCTCATAATGCTTATACCATTCTTTTCATTTACATCTCATCTTCCTTACAAAATTGTAAATTCTTTGAGATTAGAAAGTGTCTTGTTCACTTACTTTGTCATTTCCCAACATGTGGATCAGTTATGTATGCATAACTGAAAGAATCAAGATAAAAGAAAGTTCCAACTCCACCAAATAACAAACATGACAAGTTATTTTGATTTTTTGCATTCCCATTTCCAAACCTTCCGAATGTGGACAATGCCACTTGTATTACAGATTTGTTTTAAGGACCAAAGGGATAATCTTTTATCTTGTTTGACACACAGAAGTCCCTCAATAAATGCACATTCCTTTTTCCTTGCTCCTTCCAGAATATCTACCACGCTACTTTGAAACAATGCTCAATAAATATCAAAGCTCAATGATGGCCAAAGGCACTGAGAGTCTAACCTATGGTACTGTTACAGGAAATTAAAAGAGAAAGGTAGTTATGAAAGAATATTATAAGCTAGAATTGACATGAATCAGTGATGTGCTGTGGGAAAAGAATGGTTGATATCTTGAGCCTTGGAGTATTATGCCTTTTAGTAAAGCAAAACAGACCAAGAATTTGTTGAGGAAATTAGTCAAAGGCAATAAGTCTAGGCAATACTGTTATAAAGGAAAAGTTATGACGGGATGAGTAACCTCATTGGCTTCATAGAAATGATCTGGAACACCAATAGTGAAAGGCTAGGTTAAGAAACTTTCCTTTTGTAATAAATTATATTGCTGCCAAAGGATGATATTTACTTATTAAAATTTTTAAATGGAAAATTCAGGATCATACCGCCTTGTTCATATTGCATAGTCAATTCTGAAACAAAGGAGGTCCTACAATACTTTTAAATTAACATCTTTATATTTCTGACTTTAGAGTCACAGATAAGTAATGTATTTTTTATTTATTTTATTTTTTTCCAAATTCTACTCAATTTATTAATTTCTTTAGAAGATATTACATTAAAAAAAATATGAGGTCCCCATTCGCCCCCACTACCCCCACCCCATCACTCTCCCCACAGTAACACTCTCCGCCATCATCATGTCACATCAATTGCATCTGGTGAGTACATCTCCGGGCATCACTGCACCCCATGTCCCGTGTTCCACACCATAGCCCACACTTTCCCACGTTCCATCCAGTGGGCCATGGGAGGACATACAACATCTGGCTTTTTAAACAACCTTAAAAATAATTCAGTGGATAAACTGGATAAATATTATGTGGATATTTTTAAGTGTTCCTCAAGTCATTTCTGACATTTCTGATTTACAGTTATTCTTATCTTGAATCTTTTGGTTTTTAAATATGCCATTTTAGTCCATAGAGTGATACTAGAAATTAAATATCTAGAGTATTTTAAATTAGAAAGTCATACATGCATTTTCTAAAAATTCGAACAAGACAGAATTGTACAGAGTAAGGTGTTAACTTTTCTCACTTGTTCTTTTTCTAGACCCACTTCCCTAGGTTAAATGCTTTAAAATTTTTTCTACACATAAGAAATTCATGTATGTATAATTAATTTTTGCTAATGTTGGGAATTGGATTTATTGTATTTACTCTTCTACAACATTTTTTTCATTAAACTATATCTTGGTTTTCCTGCCATACATAGTTCATAGCTACTATTCTGTTTGCCTCTCTAGGTTATTTGTATTTATATTTTGTATCGATGAATCAAACAATATGTAGTACCTTGTATCTTGTTTCTTTCCCTTAGTGTATTTCCTTTTTCCCCTTAATGGAAGATTATTATTATATTACTATATACTATTGTCGATAGTTTGCTTTGGTTGTATTTGCCTGATATTAACATCTTATGACTTTAACATACATTTGTTCAATTTCAAAGAAAAACAATCTTATATATGCAATATTACCCACATTCACACTTCATATGACGTTTCACTATGCTATAAAGGGGAAGCATAAAGAGATTGAGAGGGGATGAGTTTTTGTTTGTCTGGTTTTTATTTTGTATTATTATTATTATGGTAATAATGAAAATGCTCTAATAATGACTGAGTTGATGAATGCACAACTGTGTGATTATAACAAATACTACTGATTGTACACTTTGGATGGATTGTATGCTTCATTAATATATATCCATAAAATTGATTTGTTAAAAAAAAAATATATATATATATCGGCACATATGCATTTTGAAAGTTAAATATATTAATAGTAATAATATCTTACATTACTATTACTAATGTTTATAATGGTAATATAAATATTACTGTTAATAGTAATATTTTGATGTTTTTTGATTCACATCCTATATATAAATTAGTAGATTTTGGCAGAATACATTTCAGCTGCTAAACATTTTATTTTATTTTATTTTTTTTTTTTTTTTTTTAATTTTTTTATTTTTTATTGAATTTGTAATAATATTACATTAAAAATATATATGTGAGGTCCCATTCAACCCCACCCCCCCACCCCCCCTCTCCCCCCCCCCCAACAACACTCGTTCCCATCATCATGACACATCCATTGGATTTGGTAAGTACATCTTTGGGCACCTCTGCACCTCATATACATTGGTTCACATCATGGCCCATACTCTCCTCTATTCCATCATGTAGGCCCTGTGAGGATTTACAATGTCCGGTGATTACCTCTGAAGCACCATCCAGGGCAGCTCCATGTCCCTAAGACGCCTCCACCTCTCATCTCTTCCTGCCTTTCCCCATACCCTTTGTCCATTATGTCCACTTTTCCCAATCCAATGCCACCTCTTCTATGTGGACACTGGATTGGTTGTGTCCATTGCGCCTTTATGTCAAGAGGAGGCTCAGATTCCACCTGGATGCTGGATGCAATCCTCCCATTTTCAGTTGTAATCACTCTAGGCTCCATGGTGTGGTGGTTGTCCTTCTTCACCTCCATCTTAGCTGAGTGTGGTAAGTCCAATAAATCAGATTGTAGGTGCTGGAGTCTGTTGAGGCTCAGGATCTGGCTATCACATTGTCAGTCCAGAGATTCAAATCCCCTAAATATATCTTAAACCCCAACATTAACTGCACCTCCAGCACATTAGCATGAAAGTCTTATGAAGGGAGATCCCATCTGAGTCCAGATTCATCACACATAAACACCATTTCCAAAGAGGGGCCATCTGCCCTGGTAGTTAACCCCATCGGCCATGACCATAACTCCCATGGGTCTCTTTAGCCCTCAAAGGAACCAATATCTGGGGGTTGTATCTGCTTTATCTGTCTCTCTGACTCTGCTCAGTTGTGCATGAGGGCAAACCTTCTGCCAGCCTCCAGACTCTTTTTTAGAAACTCGTAGCCATATAAACTCATTTCTCCTTTCCATTTCCCCCTTACTTTAGGTCAAACAGCATTTTAAAGTCATGGTATTTTATGTAGACATGGATATTCTGCTGATCCGCATTGAACCTTCCATATAAGGTCATTTTCCAGTTGCATCATCAGTTGGTAGTTGATAGTGGTCCCTCGTTGCCAGGGAGGCTCATCCCCGGGTGTCATGTCCCACGCTGGGGGGAAGGCATTGCATTTACATGCTGAGTTTGGCTTCGAGACTGGCCACATTTGAGTAACATGAAGGCTGACAGAAGGGAATTCCCAGGCACAAAGTTGCTCTAGGCCTTGTTATTATTTTGGGTTTATCAGCTCACAAGCATAGTCATTAGTATCAGGGGCTCACTGTTGAACCCTCACTCCCTCCCGGTCCCCACCACTGTACCTGGGAGACTGTCGCTGCTCCCCTAGGGACCACGACAGAGCACCACTGGCCGGGAACCCAGTACCCCCCCTACTGTGGTTTTTAATTGTTGCCACTATGAGTATATCCAAACATTACCATGCACCCTGGACATATGTTCTGTACAGCTCCCTGTCAGTCATATATCATCTGTCATTGGTATCCCATACCAGTATCCCTCCATTGCCATTGTTGAAACACTCTGTGATCCAGAACTCCCCGAAATTTGAAGCCCAATATAATGTCATGGTCCCTTACTAGGGAATGGCATATAGCGATGAGTTTAAAGGATAGATAAAGAACTTGGATAAAGTTAGATAAAGAACTTAGATAAAGAATGTTGACTTGAAAAAATTCCACATCCTATTTCCCCCCCCCCCCTAATTATTCAGCTTTTCTTCACAGGAGTCCTAGACCACAGCAATGTATATATATAATATACAGCACTCCCACACATCCACCAGAAAACCTTTTCCCTTCCACAGTGATACTCTTACGCCCTATTCATATCATATTTACTTAAAGTGATGTACAGAGTCTGAGACATTAGCTTTCTAACAAGGTGACATCTGTATTTACATTATGGTGCATACTTTAGGATACACAGTTCTTTACATTTTTAGTTATCCTATGTTTTACATTATGGTTTACATTATCAGTCTGTCATCTCCTATATGTTATGGTGTAATATTACATGTTTTATATCCATCCTTGTGTACTCTCAAGAAACTCCTCTCTTACCCCCCATTTACTTTGGTTCCACACATTTAACGTCCATTTTCCCTTCCACCTTAGTGCCCTCAGTGATAGCCAACCTCCGTTTCCTGAGGAGCCACTTCCAGAGATAGATGGAATAGTGTTCAGGGCCTAACTTGCTCAACTGCCCCAATGCCCTGGGAGCCACCCTTTCTCTCGAGGGATACAGTTCCCTCTATTGGATGGCATTAGTCCTCCCCAGGATGTGGGTCCACCCCCACTCTCACTACTTGGGTTTCTACCCCATGGTGTCACCCACTCTGGCAGAATGAGCATTTAGACATTCCCCAGGAGCCCGTCCTGCATCAGACCCTCCCCTCCGAGCATTCTAAACAGGTAACCCTCTTTATTATATTTTGATATGATTTTCTCGGCATTTTACTCTCCACCAACACCTGACCCTCTCCTGGTTCGTATGCTACCCCTCCCTCCCCCCACTTTTGGGCAACGTTACCCACCCGTCCCTCCCCAGCCACCCTCAAACCCGCAAAGCCCCAAGCAAAGGCAACCCCTTGCCCCCCTTTTATCTCTTCTTTGTGTTCATACTTACCACCATCTCGTCTTAAATTCCACCCCTGCAGACATCGGCTCATATCCTTCCTCCACCCTCCGATTTCCTGCAAGCCTATCGTTCAGTCTCTTGCTATCTAGGGCAGCTTGTTTATTTCATATCATTGAGGTCATGTAGTATTTGTCCTTCAATGTCTGGGTTGCTTCACTCAACATAAGGTTCTCAAGATTCATCCATGTTATCACATGTGTTTGTAGTGTGTTTGTTCTTACAGCCGAGTAGTATTCCATTGTGTGTATATACCACATTTTATTGATCCACTCGTCTGTTGATGGGCATTTGGGTTGATTCCAACTTTTGGCAATAGTGAACAATGCTGCTATGAACATTGGTGTACATATATTGGTTTGTGTTCTTGTTTTCAGTTCTGCTGGGTATATTCCCAGCAGTGGTATTGCTGGGTCATATGGCAAATCTATGGCTAGTTGTTTGAGAAACCGCCATACTGTTCTCCAGAATGGTTGGATCCTTCTGCATTCCCACCAGCAGTGGATGAGTGTTCCCCTTCCTTCACATCCTCTCCAGCACTTGTATTCTTCTGTTTTTTTCATAGCTGCCAATCTTATGGGTGTAAGATGGTATCTCATTGTGGTTTTGATTTGCATTTCCCTGATAGCTAGAGATTTGGAGCATTTTTTCATGTGCTTTCTTGCCATTTGTATTTCTTCTTCGGAGAAGTGTCTGTTTAAGTCTTTTTCCCATTTTTTAAATGGATTGTTTATCTTTTTATTTTCAAGATGTAGGAGTTCTTTATATATGCAAGTTATAAGTTTCTTATCAGATATATGATTGCCAAATATTTTCTCCCACTGTGTGGGCTCCCTTTTTACTTTCTTGACAAACTCCTTTGAGGTGCAGAAGGCTTTAATTTTGAGGAAGTCCCATTTATCTATTAGTTCTTTTGCTGCTCGTGCTTTTGGTGAGATATTCATAAATCCATTACCTATTACAAGGTCCTGTAGATGTTTCCCTACACTGCTTTCTAAGGTTTTTATGGTCTTGGCTCTTATATTTAGGTCTTTGATCCATCTTGAGTTGATCTTTGTATAAGGTGTGAGATGGTAATCCTCTTTCATTCTTCTACATATGGCTATCCAGTTCTCCAGACACCATTTGTTGAATAGGCCACTCTCTCCCAGTTGAGAGGGTTTGGTGGCTTTATCGAATATTATGTGGTTGTATATGTGAGGTTCTATATCAGAGCTTTCAATTCGATTCCATTGGTCTATATGTCTCTCCTTATGCCAATACCATGCTGTTTTCACCACCGTAGCTTTATAGTATGTTTTGAAGTCAGGTAGTGTGATTCCTCCAATTTCGTTTTTCTTTTTCAGTATGTCTTTGGCTATTCGGGGTCTCTTTCCTTTCCAAATAAATTTCATAGTTAGTTTTTCTAGTTCCTTAAAGAAAGCTGCGTTGATTTTTATTGGGATTGCATTGAATGTGTAGATCAGTTTTGGTAGGATAGACATCTTAATAATGTTCAGTCTTCCTATCCATGAACAAGGAATAGTCTTCCATTTATTTAGGTCTTCTTTGATTTCCTTGAACAATCTTGTATAGTTCTCAGTGTATAAGTTCTTTACCTCTTTAGTTAAATTTATTCCTAAGTATTTGATTTTTTTATTTACTATTGTGAATGGTATTTGTTTCTTGATTTCCTCCTGATCTTGCTCATTATTGGTGTACAGAAATGCTACTGATTTTTGCGCATTGATCTTATAACCTGCGACTTTACTAAACTCATTTATGAGTTCTAGAATCTTCGTTGTAGATCTCTCAGGGTTTTCTATGTATAGGATCATGTCATCTGCAAATAATGAAATTTTGACTTCTTCCTTTCCAATTTGAATGCCTTTTATTTCTGGTTCTTGCCTCAGTGCTCGAGCAAGTACTTCTAAGACAATGTTAAATAGGAGCGGCGACAGTGGGCATCCTTGTCTTGTTCCTGAGTTTAGAGGGAAGGAGTCTAGGATTTCTCCATTGTAAACAATATTGGCTTTAGGTTTTTCATATATACTCTTTATCATGTTCAAAAAATTTCCTTGTATTCCAATCATTTGGAGTGTTTTTATCAAGAAAGGGTGCTGTATTTTGTCAAATGCTTTTTCTGCATCAATAGATATAATCATGTGATTTTTTTCCTTCAATCTGTTTATATGGTGTATTACGTTGATTGATTTTCTTATGTTGAACCATCCTTGCATACCTGGGATGAATCCCACTTGGTCGTGGTGTATAATTCGTTTAATGTGTTGTTGAATACGATTAGCAAGTATTTTGTTAAGTATTTTTGCGTCTAGGTTCATTAGAGAAATTGGTCTGTAATTTTCCTTTCTTGTGATGTCTTTGTTTGGCTTTGGTACTAGGGTAATGTTGGCATCATAGAAGGAGTTGGGTAATGTTCTTTCTGTTTCGATGGTTTGGAATAGTTTCAGCAGGATTGGTGTCAGTTCTTTCCGGAATATTTTATAGAATTCACCTGTGAAGCCATCTGGCCCTGGGCTCTTCTTAGTTGGGAGATTTTTAATAACTGATTCTATCTCTCTGCTTGTGATTGGTTTGTTAAGATCATCAATTTCTTCTTTTGTCAATATGGGCTGTTTATGTGTTTCTAGGAATTTGTCCATTTCCTCTAGATTGTCATTTTTGTTGGAATATAGTTTTTCAAAATATCCTCTTATGATAGTCTTTATTTCTGTGGGGTCAGTGGTGATATCGCCTTTCTCATTTCTTATTTTGTGAATTTGCATCTTCTCTCTTTTTTTCTTTGTTAGTGTTGCTAAAGGTTTGTCAATTTTGTTAATCTTCTCAAAAAACCAGCTCTTGGTCTTGTTTATCTGTTCAAGTGCTTTCTTATTTTCTATTTCATTTAGTTCTGCTCTTATCTTTGTTATTTCCTTCCTTCTTCTTCCTGTTGGGTTACTTTGTTGTTGTTTTTCTAATTCCTTCAAATGTGCAGTTAGTTCTTCAATTTTTGCTCTTTCTTCTTTTTTGATATATGAATTTATGGCTATAAACTTCCCTCTCAGTACTGCTTTTGCTGCATCCCATAAATTTTGGTATGTTGTGTTATCATTATCATTTGTTTCAAGGTAGTCATTGATTTCTTTTGAGATTTCCTCTTTGACCCACTGTTTTTCTAAGAGTGTGTTGTTTAATTTCCAAATCGTGGTGTGAAATCTGGGCTTCTTTCCCTTGCAAATCTCCAGCTTGACTCCACTGTGGTCAGAGATAATGTTTTGTATGATTTCAATCTTTCTGAATTCGTTCAGCCTTTCTTTGTGGCCTAGCATATGATCTATCTTGGAGAATGATCCATGTGCGCTTGAGAAAAATGTATATCCTGCTGTGTTTGGGTGTAGCGATCTATATATGTCTATTAGATCGAGCTCCTCTAATATACTATTCAGATGTTTTGTGTCTTTGGTGATTCTCTTTTGAGATGTTCTGTCCAGAATTGATAGTGGTGTATTAAAATCCCCCACTATAATTGTAGATGTATCTATTCTTTCACTTAGTTTTTCCAGCGTTTGCCTGACGTATTTAGAGGCACCCTTGTTAGGGGCATAGATATTTATGATTGTTCGATCTTCTTGACAGATTTTCCCTTTGACTAAAATGTAGTATCCTTCTTTGTCTCTCACAATTGTTTCACATTTAAAGTCTATTTTGTCTGATATTAATATAGCTACTCCTGCCTTTTTTTGGTTATTGTTAGCTTGTATGATTGTTTTCCAGCCTTTCACTTTCAATCTCCATGCGTCTCTGGGTCTAAGATGTGTCTCTTGTAGACAGCATATGGATGGGTCATATTTCCTTATCCAGTGTCCCAGTCTGAATCTTTTGATAGGTGAGTTTAATCCATTGACATTCAGTGTTATTACTATCAAGGAATTATTTGTGTTAGCCATATTTTGATTGGATTTGTGTTTGTCATATTTTGTTTGTATATTTTTTTTGTCTTTTTTGTTGTTGTTGTTGGTCTTATACTCTCCTCCAACTTTGCCTTTCCTGTTTTTTCCTTTCTTCCTGCAGAACTCCCTTTAGAATTTCTTGAAGGGGAGGTTTCTTGTTGGTATACTCTTTCAGTTTCTGTTTGTCTGCGAATATTTTGAACTCTCCATCATGTTTGAATGCTAGTTTAGCTGGATAGAGTATTCTTGGTTGGAAATTTTTTTCCTTTAGTACCTTGACTATATCATACCACTGTCTTCTTGCCTCCATGGTTTCAGAAGAAAAATCAGCACTTAATCTAATTGAGCTTCCCTTGTATGTGATGGTTTTCTTTTCTCTTGCTGCTTTTAGGATCTTCTCTTTGTCTTGAGCATTGGATAATTTGACAAGTATATGTCTTGGGGTGGGCCTGTTGGGGTTTATGACTTGTGGAGTGCGCTGTGCTTCTTGGATATGTACATCTGTCTCTTTCAGTAGATTTGGGAAGTTTTCAGTCATTATTTCCTGCAACACTCTTTCTGACCCCTTTCCCTTCTCTTCACCTTCTGGAATGCCTATAATACGTATGTTTGAGCGTTTTGCATTGTCATTCAGGTCCCTAAATCCTAATTGGATTTTTTCTATCTTCTTATTGACCCCTTCTACTATCTGTTTGATTTCTGATGTACTGTCTTCCACATCACTAATTCTCTGCTCTGTCTCTTCTAGTCTGCTGATATTTGCTGCAAGTGTATTTTTGATTTCTTGAACTGTGGTGTTCATTCCCATCATATCTGTTATGTTTTTGCGTATGTCTGCAATTTCCCCTCCAAGTGATGTCTTCATGTTGTTAACCTCTTTCATTACTGCATCAATTTTGTCGGTGATAAATGTTCTGAGATCTTTCATTGCTTGTGCCAAGTTTTGCTCCCCTTCGTGATTATTGGTTTGTTGATTGGATTCAGCCATGTTTTCCTGATTATTGGTTTGGTTCGTAGATTTTTGTTGCTTTCTGGTCATCTCTTTATTTTGACGAATTTAATCAGTTCCTTAGCTTCTTTGTCTGCTCTTGGAGGTTAATTAGTTGTTATTTTTGCACAGGTGTTATATCTTCTCTTTGTCACTTTTATCTTCTTATTCTAGTTACTTGTTGTTGGTTAAGTTCACTTTAGAGGAAAGTATTAGTGTTGGGGAAAGGCAATTGTGTAAGCAAGGGAAAAGTGTAAAGTTGTATTGGTGATGTATGTTAATAAAGCAGGAATATGAGATCTGGAAGGATGGAGGTTAGATTCATGTAGATTGTATAGAGTTATAGCTGTAGGTAGAGTACCTTTTATGAAGTTGATGACTGAATTTGGGAGGAATATGGTATGAACTACACAGCTATTGTTTTCATGAGAGAGGGAAAAAGAAAAGAAAGGTAATAGTTTCAAGAGTGGATAATAGACAGAAAACAGAACAAAGGTATTAGAAATTAAGAGTTAGACACTTTGTGGATCAAAGAACGGGAGGTGGGGGGTGGAATATAGGAGAGACAGTAGATGATAGTGGATATCAAGATGCAGGGGAAGGGGGATAGTGTAGGTAGCCTAAATCAGTTCACACAGAAATGAGGCAGTGGAGGATGGGAAAACCCAGCAAATGTGAGGTGTTCCCTGTAGCACCTATTGTATACTTGAATTAAAGTAAAAATAAGTGGAAGATGAGGGACAAGAGGGAAAGAGAAAACCGAAAAAAAACAAACAAAAAAAAAACAAACTAATTATAATAGAGAAAAAAGAAAGGCAAGAAGAAATGAAGAAAGAAAAAGAGGATGGGCAAACGGTGGGGAACGGATAGGGAGAAGAGAGATACAGGTACACACGTGTCACAATTGCAACACTATCTAAAACAACAACTTCCCCCCGCTTTGCCCTAAAACCCCCCCGTCTGTCTGCCCAAATGGGTCTGCAAGCACCTCCCTTCCCACAAACCCCCAATAGGCCGCCCAGGGCCCACGAACTCCCCAGTACTGCTGATGCTCAAAAAAAAAAAAAAAAAAAAAAAAAAAAAAATTTAAGTAAAATTAAAAAAACAAACAAACAAACAAAAAAAAACAAAAAAAAACAGAAACCCCTCCGCAGGCCCGGCTCCGCCCGCCGCGGAGGCGTGGACCGGCTCTGCCCGGCTCCTCACGCCGCCTTGGCCTGGCCTGGCTCCGCCCAGCTCCGCTCGCTACAGCGGCCCAGCCGGCTCCGGCATCCACCTCCCGCCACTGCGGCCTGGACCGGCCCTGCCCGGCTCCGTACCCGCCGCGGCCTGACCCAGGCCCTCCCGGCTCCAAACGCTACCGCGGCCCGCAGCCGGGGCCTGAACCGGCCCCGCCCGGCTCCAAGCGCTACCGCGGCCCGCCGCCGGGGCCTGCACCGGCCCCGCCCGGCTCCAAGCGCTACCGCGGCCCGCCGCCGGGGCCTGCACCGGCCCCGCCCGGCTCCAAGCGCTACCGCGGCCCGGCCCGGCCTGGCTCAGCCCCACCGAGCGGGGCTAGATGCCTCGTCTCCGCCTACCCAAGAAGGGAATCCTCTGCAGGTAGCTGGGATCTCCGTGTATATTTCACAGACGAATCCTCTCTGTTACCTTCCCTCCAAATCGATGTCCAGACACCTCCGGACCAGCAAAAATCCCGAAACAATCCGGTCCCAAAGAGTCTCCAACGCCACCCAGCCGATTCCCTGCAGAAGACTCTAACAGGGATGTTCACTCAGCCGCCATCTTGCCCCCTCCCCTCTGTCCTAAACATTTTAGATAGACTTGTGGACCCCAGGTGTAAATACAGAACATTTTACATGGATTATTTATTATAGTGATATATACGGTAACAAAACTTTTAGATGCTAGTATATGAACATTACTTGTAGCGTCAAAGGATTTGTGTGTGACTTATTTGGCCAAATGAGTGTATCTGTGTTTGTTTAAATGTGGAATATATTTTCTAACCTTGGGAATAGATTGTTTGTGGTTCCATGTGACTTTCAGGAAACTTTGGAGCTATAGCTAGAAATCAGTAGGAATCTTAAAACAACGCATTTCTTAGGATTGTCTGTTGTAAAACAAAATACCAAGGCTGGGTTTCTTTGAGCCTTTCATTATTGGTGCCACAGATCATTTCATGAAGCCCATGAAATTACCTGTGCCCCCATAACTTTTACTTTAGAATGGAGTTGCCTAAATTTGACATAGTAAATAAATAAATCTTGCCATATCAAACATTAGAGTCATACCTAATGTGTGTGTATTAAATTACCATACTCCACTAGCACTAGCAAAAAACTATTACTGTAGCCTCACAAGCACTCAGATTTGAGGTGGTATATGAAATCATATTTAGTTGACAAATGAAAATATTACCTCTAAATTATATGTGTGATATACTGTTTTACTTCCTTTATTTTATTCATAGATATTACTTGGACTGAACTGGAAAAGGATGAACTTTTTACAGAAAACTTTTGTAAAGTATGTGGAGTGGTGTTACAGTTTGAATCAGAAAGGATTTCACATTATGAGGTAAGCTGAAAAAATTGGAAGAGGACCCTAAAGCAGATAAACTTCATGTAAGTCATCTTACTTGATTCTTATGAGAACCTGTGAAGTAGGTGGTTTTATTTTCCTTTGATGGATGAGGAGACTGGCTCAGAGAGGAAAAATAACTTGCTACTTTAAGTTTGGATGACTGAGGTTTAAACTTGGGTCTTTTTTACTCCAAAGCTTGTTTTCTTCACACCATTCTGCCTCCTTTTATATCCATCAGACTACTGTATTCTTGATCCTTTTAGTAAACATAGGAGAGTCATTATGAAGCTCAAGAAAAAAAGCTATTAATGTTAATCAAGGGATGTTAGCACCCCACATTTTTTCCTTTACAGTAAAGGAAGGCAATAAAAACAATATGAACCACCCTTACACTTGATTTAGCCATGCATTTGTAGGCTTAGAACCATAGAAAGCTAGATCTGGAAGACAGAATGTTTAATGTTCTTACTCCCTTAATTTATGGATTAGAAATTTGAGACCCAGAGGGTTAGTGATTCTCTATTGCCAGTCATTGGCTTGACTAATAGCTAAAACTTGTTTCTTCTGATTTCATGACCAGTGTGTTTTCCCTTCCTTTGGCATTGCCTCACATTTCTGCATCACTGGAAGACCTATTAGATTTCTTTCATATCTGGTATCTGGGTTACCAAAATAACTAGATTCATTTACTTAAATGATACATAATGCCAGCTTTTTTCCCCTATTTTTAAGCACCCCATCTAGTTTTGTTCATTGCTAATCTTCTTGACCATCATATTATAGTCCTTATTTTTTTAGATTGCTATAATTACAGATACAGAAAGTATGTTTACTGTGGATTAAGAGGACCTAGATTCAAGTCTTAACCATTGACTAGTTTTATGATAGTAGACAGTCACTTTACCTCTCTGAGTATATTTCTTCAACCGACAATATGGTGGTGTAGTGAATTGAATTGTTTACCCCAGTTTAGACATGTTCTTGGCCTTTGTCTTCATTCTGGTGGGTGTGGGTCCATTTAAAATAGGATCTCTCAAAGATGTTACTTCAGTAAGGTGTGGCCCCACTCAATCAAGCTGGGTTTTAATCTGGATTACTGAAGTCTTTTATAAGCAAAATAAAATTCAGACACAGAGAAAGCCAAAGGAAGATTCCGGAAGTCAACAGGACCCAGAGAAGAATGAAGAGGCTCCCCTAAGCGCTGCCATAACACAGGAAAGCCAAGAACTAAGAATTGCAAGCAGTCAGCCCCAGAACGTCACAGTCTTCTGGGAAAAAGCATCACCTTGCTGATGCCTCAGCTTTGGATGTCTCCTAGCCACGAGACTATGACAGTGATTCCCATTGTTTAAGCCAACCCACTGTATGATATTTGTTTACCAACTGGGAAACTCAGGCAGTTTTTTGGTACCAGAAAATGGATTGCTGCTATTACACATACCTATATACCTAAAAATGTGAAAATGGCTATGGAATTGGGTAATGGGTAGAGGTGGGAACAATTGTGAAGTAGTTGATAGAAGATGTACTTACCAGGTGCAATGGATGTGTCATGATGATGGGGAAGAGTGTTGCTGTGGGGGGAGAGGGGGGTGGGGCTGGTGGAGTTGAATGGGACCTCATATTTTTTGAATGTAATATTTTTTTAAAAAAATGAATTTAAAAAAAGATCCTAGATTGCTTTGAAGAGACTTTTGGTAGTAGTGTGGACTTTAAAGGTACTTCCAGTGAGGCCTTAGAAGGAAGTGATAAATATGCTAATAGAAACTGGAGGATAGACTATCATTGTTTTAAAGTGGCAGGGAACTTGACAAAATAGTGTTCTAATATCAGATTGAAAGTGGAACTTTTAAGTGATGAACTTGGATATTTAGTCAAGGAGATTCCCAAGCTAAGTATGGGAGGTTTACTCTGGTTTCTCCTTGCAGCTAATATTAATAGTATAATGTAAGTGGAAAGGAAGAAGCTAAGTTGATAATTAACTCTTAACCCCAGAAGAGCCAGAAATTCATGATTTTGAAAATTCTCAGCTTATCCAGGTAGTGTGCTCTGAGACTAGGGCCAGAAGGTGTTCTATCAGGACCCTCCCTGAGCTTTCAGGAAGTGGGTCCTCAGAGGACAGGGTTGCATGTAAGGATTTAACTGAACAACTCTTTGCTAAAGAGACTGTGGCTGAAAATGGATCCTATCAGTCCTTTTATTATTTTTTTATAAAATAAATATTCATTTATTATTTAAATAAAATATAACCTAGGTATTTTGGGATATGCATAAGTTTAGCAATAAGTTTTTATTGACTTTTCATTTTATTTTATTTTATTTTATTTTTTAAAGATTTATTTATTTATTTAATTTCCCCCCCTCCCCTGGTTGTCTGTTCTTGGTGTCTATTTGCTGCGTCTTGTTTCTTTGTCCGCTTCTGTTGTCGTCAGAAGCACGGAAAGTGTGGGTGGCGCCATTCCTGGGCAGGCTGCTCTTTCTTTTCACGCTGGGCGGCTTTCCTCACGAGCGCACTCCTTGCGCATGGGGCTCCCCCACGCGGGGGACACCCTTGCGTGGCACGGCACTCCTTGCGTGCATCAGCACTGCGCATGGCCAGCTCCACACGGGTCAAGGAGGTCCGGGGTTTGAACCGCGGACCTCCCATATGGTAGACGGACGCCCTAACCACTGGACCAAAGTCCGTTTCCCTTTATTGACTTTTTAAAAAAGATAAATAGATCACACAAAATGTTACATTAAAAAACAAGAGGTTCCCATATACCCCACTTACAACCAGCCAGCACTTCTCCCCCATCAACATCTTGTTTCGTCAGTACGGCACATTTATTGCATTTGGTGAAAACACCCTGGAGCACTGACCACACCACTTGGACCATAGTTTACATTATAGTTCACACTCTCCCCCAGTCCATCCAGTGGTTTATAGCAGGTTATACAATGTCCTGCATCTGTCCCTGCAATATCATTCAGGACAACTATAAGTCCCGAAAATGCCCCATATCACACCTCTTCCTCCCTCTTCCTGCCCTCAGCAATGTCCATGGCCACAGACAACACATGAATGATACAATGTCTTCTACTGCTAGAGTCATAACAGTTCTATAGTAGAATACCAGCAAGTCCACTCCAATCCATATTATATTCTTCCATCCTGTGGACCCTGGGATGGCAATGTCTACTCCACCTCTAAATTGGCTTAGATATCACATGACTGATTGATGCAATTCTCCTGCTTGCAGCTGTAGACACTCTTGGTTCCCTGTTGTGGTAGTTGACCATTCTCACCTCCCCATCAGCTGACCTGGGTAAGTCCAATGAACCAGAGAGTAAGTGTTGCAACTCTGCTGAGGCTCAGGGTCCAGCTGGCACATGAACAGTCCAGAGATTCAAGTCTCCTGAGCATACAGAAACTCCAATGCCAATCACAGGTTCAGTAAAAATGACAGAAGAGGAATGTGTACAAAGGACATCTCTGAGTCCAACTCCATCACACTCAGGTGCACAAATTCCAAAGTAGGGGCCACTGGCAAGGCACTGAATTCCAGAGCGATCTGTCATGACCGTAGAACCTATGTGTCTCTGTAGCCCTCAGGAGCACCAGTATCTGGGGTTGTATCTACTTTGGTTGTCTCTGGGATTCTGCTGAGATGTATGTAAGTGTGACCCTCTGATGGCCTCCTGATTCATATTGAAGTCTCTTAGCCATATAAACTCATTTCTCTTTACCATTTCCCCCTTTTATTCAATGTCTTTTTCTGTTGCATCATAAGCTGATGATGGTAGTAATCCCTTGGTGCCTGGGAGGCCCATCCCTGGAGTCATGTCTCATGCTGGGGGGAGGTAATGCATTTACATGAGAGTTTGGCTTAGAGAGGGGCCACATTTGAGCAACATTTGAGGTAACTCTAAGGCACCTGTAGCTCTAGGCCTAGTTGAAATTTCAAGCACACAGTCTCAAAAGCATAGTCATCAGTATCAAGGGCCCATCATTGTACCATCTTTCCTCACTGGTTTTCACCCTTGCACTTGGAGGATTGTTGCTGTTCCATTGGGGAATGTGACAGAGCTTCCCCAGGAAGGGAATCAACACTCCCTCAGTTGTCATGTGTAACTATGATAATACCCAATGAACATCCGAACATACCTATATGCCCTATATGTTTGCCCTGGAGAACTCCCTCCCACCCATACATCCCCCATCAATGACATCCCACATCAGTGCTCCTCTCCTGACATAGTTGAACTCATCTGTGATCCAAAACTTCTTCAAAAATAAAGCCTAATATATTGCCAAATTCAATTATTAGGAAAATGAAATAGTATTGACAGGTTTAAAGAGCAGAAATAGAATACATAATATTGGAGAAAAGCTAAAATAAAGTAAAAAATAAATAGGGGTATTAAAAATGAAAAATATCATAAAACTTTTTTTGACCTTTTACCTTTCATCACAGTAATAGGTGTTGCCTTGCATGTACAGTGGCAAGGCAATCTCTTCCACTTCGTCCTCAGTGTCTACTTTCTTTTTAAAAAAAAATTAATTTTGTCTTCTAAAAAGTTTCAGATCACAGTAAAATCACATACACAATATAGGGGACTCCCGTATTCCCAAAATCAAACCCCTTTCCCCCTTTCCCAGCAGTAATCTTTTTAAATGTGGATGTTATATTTGCTACAGCTGATATATAGATATTGAAACATAGGTACTAACAATGATTCCATTATGGCTTACATTTTGGCTTATATTTAAGACTGTACACTTTTCTAAATTTTTGGTTACATTATGGTTTACATTATGGTTTGCATTTTAGACTATACACTTTTTATACATTTTTGGTGAAATTCAACATGTCTTATATCCTTCCATGCATGATCTTGTGGAACATTTCCATTGCCCCCCAGTTACCCCACTTCCATCTATTCTATTCCTCTCTCCCCTGCCCCTCAGGGCCCACAATGACACCAAAGCTTTACTGCTTGAAGGGCAAGGTTCATAGATACTTGTAACAATGCTGAGGGTTTGACATTCTAGAGCGTCCTCCTGCATTGGAAATACCTTCAGAGATATCTTGAGAGATACCTTCTCCTCTGTTTGAGAACATCAGGCCTCCCCAGGATGGGGGTACAACATTTTACTGCTCATTGTATGTGTTTCCACCCACTAATATAATACAATATGACAAGGTGAGCACTCACACTCCCCAGAAGCCTGCCCTCCAGGTGCACCTTGTGTCACTTGCCTCCTATCAAACACCTTAAACAAATATCCCTTCCTTATTATATTTTCTAAAGAGTTTTCTCAACATTATAGTTTCAACAACGTACTTGACAATCTCCCATGTGTACTTGCTCCCCCCAAACAGTCCCCCCAATTCCATGAACCATCTGATCCATCGTCCCAAACCTAGCCCTCCTCAAGCCTGCAACCCCCCCCATATTATCTCTATGACCCCATCTTTCCCTCCACTGCACAACTACTTATCGTCACTTTATAGTAGATTTCACCCTTGTAGGCATCAGCTCACAAACTTCCTCACCCCCCATATTTCCTGTAAGCATATCGTTCAGTCTCTAGCTCCAAGACAGCTTGATTTGTGTAATTCATATCAGACAGGTCATGTGGCATTTGTCCTTCAATGCCTGGCTTGCTTCACTCAACATAAGGTCCTCAAGATTCATCCATGTTACCGGTGTGTAGGTACTGTACTCCTCCTTACAGCTGAGTAGTATTCCATTGTGTGTATATACCACATATTATTTATCCATTCATCTGTTGATGGGCATTTGGGTTGATTCCAACTTTTGACAATAGTGAATAATGCTGCTGTGAGCATTGTTGTGCATATATCAGTTCTGTCCTTGTTTTCAAGCAGTGGAATTGCTGGACCATATGGCAAATCTATAGCTAGTTTTTTGAGGAACCACGAAACTGTCCTCCAGAATGGTTGGATCCTTCTATATTCCCATCAGCAGTGGATGAGGGTTCCCATTCCTCTGAATCCTCTCCAACACTTGTTGCCCTCTGTTTTTTTAATAGCTGCCAGTCTAAAGGGTGTACAATGGTATTTCATTGTAGATTTTATTTTCATTTCCCTAATAGCTAGTGATGTTGAGCATCTTTTCATGTACTTTTTAGTAATTTGTATTTCTTCATTGGAAAAGCATCTGTTCAAATCTCATGCCCATTTTTTGAATGGGTTGTTTGTCTTTTTATTATCAAGATATAGGATTTCTTTTTTTATATTGGATATTAGGCTCCTATCAGATATATGGTTACCAAATGTTTTCTCCCATTGTGTAGGCTGTCTTTTCACTTTTTCGATAAACTCCCTGGAGGTGCAGAAGACTTTAATTTTGAGGAGGTCCAATTTATCTATTTTTTATTTTGATGCTCGTGCTTTGGGTGAAGTTCATGAAGCCATTTCCTATTACATGGTCTTGTAGGTGCTTCCCTGTATTGTCTTCCAAGGTCTTTTTATGGTCTTGGCTCTTATATTTAGATCTTTGATCCATCTTGAGTTGATTTTTGTATAAGGTGTGCCTCTTTCATTCTTTTGCATATGGATATTCAGTTCTCCCAGCACTAATTGTTGAAAAAGTCATTCTCTGCCAGTTGAGTGGGCTTTGTGGCCTTGTCAAATATCAGATGACTGTATATGGGAGGATCTATATCCAAATTCTCAATTCGGTTCCATTGGTCAGTGTGTTTATCCTTGTGCCAATACCATGCAGTTTTGACCACTATTGCTTTATAGTATGTTTTAAAGCCAGGTAGTTGATTCCTCTGATTTCATTTTTCTTTTTCAATATGTCTTTGGCTATTTGGGACCTTGTTCCCTTCCAAATAAATTTCACAGTGAGTTTTTCCAGTTCAGTAAAAAATGCTGTGTTGATTTTTTATTGGGAGTGCATTAAATCTGTAGACCAATTTTGGTAGGATAGAAGTCTTAATGATATTTAGTTGTCCTATCCATGAACAGGGAATATTTTTCCATTTATTTAAGGCTCCTTTGACTTCCTTGAACAGTGTTGTGTAGTTTTCTGTGTATAAGTCTTTTACATCTTTAGTTAAATTTATTCCTAGGTATTTGATTTTTTAATTTACTATTGTAAATGTATTTTTTCTTGATTTCCTCCTCAAAGTGCTACTGATTTTTGCACATTGATCTTAAAACCTGCCACTTTACTGAACTCATGTATATGTTCTAAAGCTTTGTTGTAGATTTATCAGGGTATTCTATGTATAGGATCATGTTTTCTGCAAATAGTGAAATTTTGACTTCTTCCTTTTCAATTTGGATGCCTTTTATATCTGGTTCTTGCCTCAGTCCTTGAGCAAGTACTTTTAATACAATGATAAATAGGAATGGTGATAGTGGCCATGGTTGTTTTGTTCCTCATCTTAGATGGAAGGATTTTAGGATTTCACCTTTGTAAATGATGTTAGCTGTGGGTTTTTCATATATACCCTTGATCATGTTCAGGAAGTTTCCTTCTATTCCTATCTTTTGCATTTTTTTTAATCTGGAAAAGGTGCTGCTGTGTTTTGTCAAATGATTTTTCTGCATCTATAGATATGATCATGTGATTTTCTTCTTTCGATCTATTTATGTACTGTATTACATTGATTGATTTTCTTATATTGTATCAATCTTGCATACCAGGGATGAAACTCACTTGATCATTGTATAAGTCAGCGAAAGGGGTGCTGATGCAAATTACCAGAAATTGATTGGTTTTTATGAAGGGTATTTATTTCACTGAAAGTGCCACAATAATGAAAGTGGTTGGTCATGTTGGAGGATTGGGGGCGGGGGGAATTGGAGGGTACCTGGGAACTTCTTATATTTTTTAATGTAACATTTTTTTGTGATCTATGTATCTTCAAAAATATATAATTAAAAAACACACACACGTAAAAAAAAAAAAAGAAAAAAAAAGGTTATTTATTTGGGGTAAGAGCTTACAGAAACCAGGCCATAAGCATAAGTTACTTCCCTCACCAAAGTCTATTTTCAGGTGTTGGAGCAAGATGACTGCCGAAGTCTGTGAGGATTCAGGCTTCTTAGGTTCCACCCTTCCAGGGTCTTGCTTCTTCCTGGGCTCAGCATTCCTCTCTTCCTGGGGCTTGCTTCTCTTTCCTCTGTGAGCTTACTTCTTGGGCTCCAGCTTAAGGCTTCAGCATCAAACTCCAACATCAATAAACCTCCAACTCTGTACTTTGCTATGTCTTTTATCCCCTTGATGGGTGAGGACTCAATGCCCTAATGACGTGGGCCAATCAAAGCCCTAATCAAAACTTAAGGAACATATGAAATTATAAACATAATCCAATATCTATTTTTGGAATTCATAACCATATCAAACTGCTACAATCATGGTGTATGATTCATTTGATGTGTTGTTGAATACGATTAGCAAGGATTTTCTTGAGGATGTTAGCATCTAGGTTCATTACAGAGATTGGTTTGTAATTTTCTTTTCTTGTGTTGTCTTTATTTGGATTTGGTATTGGGTAATGCTGATGTCATGGAATGGATTAGGCAATGTTCCTTCTATTTTGATATTTTGGAAGAGTTTAAGCAAGATTGGTGTTAGTTCTTTCCGGAATGTTTGGTAGAATTCACCTGTGAATCCATCTGGCCTGGGACTCTTTAGTAGGGAAGTTTTGTGGTTTTTTTGTCTTTATTTTTTTAGTGTTACATCCAAAAAATATGAGGTCCCCATATACCCCTCCACCACCCTCGCTCCACTCCTCCCCCCATAACAACAACCTCCTCAACCATCATGAGACATTCATTGCATTTGGTGAATACATCTCTGAGCACCACTGCACCTCATGGTCAATGGTCCACCTCATAGCCCACACTCCCACAGTCCAGTCAGTGGGCCATGGGAGGACATACAAGGTCCAGTAACTGTCCCTACAGCACCACCCAGGACAACTCCAAGTCTTGAAAATGCCCCCATATCACATCTCTTCCTCCCACTCCCTACCCCCAGCAGCCACTATAGCCACTTTCTAGTAGGGAAGTTTTTAATGATTGTTTCTCTATCTTTACTTGAGATTGCTTTGTTGAGATCATCCATTTTTCTTTCATCATTGTAGACTGCTTACGCATTTCTAGGAATTTGTCTATTGCCTCTGAATTGTTCTTCGTGCTGGTATATAGTTTTACAAGTTATCCTCTTTATTTATCCAAGTTAGTCTTTATTTCTGTAGGGTCAGTGGTGATATCCCCTTTCTTGTTCTTATTTTGTGTATTTGCATCTTCTCTCTATTTTTCTTTGTTAGCCTAGCAAAGGATTTGTCAATTTTGTTGATCTTCTCAAAAAGCCAGCTCTTTGTTTTGTTAATTTTTCCAGTAGTTTCTAATTGTCTATTTCATTTAATTCTGCTCTGATCTTTGTTATTTCTTACTTTCTTCTCCTTTGGGGTTAGCTTGTTGTTGTTTTTTTTTTACTAATTCTTACAAGTGTGCAGTTAGGTCTTTGATTTTACCTTTTTCTTCTTTTTTGATATATGAATTTATGGCTATGAATTTTCCTCTCAGTATGCATCCCATGAGTTTTGATATGTTGTGTTGTCATTTTCATTAGTTTCAAGGTAGTTACTGATTTCTTTTGAGATTTCTTCCTTGACCCAGTGTTTGTCTGAGAGAGTCTTCCTTAACTTCCTTATCTTGGTGCCAAATCTGGATCACTGGCCCTTGCAGATTTCCAGCTTCTTCCACTTTGGTCAGAGAAATTATTTTGTATTATTTCAATCTTCCTGAATTCATTAAGTCGTTCTCTGGGGCCTAACATGTGGTCTATCTTGGAGAATGATCCATGTGTGCTTGAGCGGAATGTATATCTTGCTGTATTTGGGTATAGTATTCTATATATGTCTACTAGGTCCAGATACTCTAATATATTATTTGAAGTGTTTGTTTCTTTATTGATTCTCTGTTGAGATGTTCTGTCTAGTGTTGATAATGGTGTATTAAAATCTCCACTATAACTGTAGAAGCATCTCTTCCTCCACTTAGTTTTTCCAGTGTCTGCCTCACGTATTTTGAGGCACCCTGATTAGGTGCATAAATGTTTATGATTGTTCTTTCTTCTTAAAAGATTACCCTTGTTACTAATATGCTGTGCCCATCTTTGTCTCTCAAAATAGTTTTGCATTTAAAGTCTATTTTATCCCATATGAATATAATTACTCCTGCCTCCTGCCTTTTTGTGGTTATTGTTTGCTTGTAATATTTTTTCTAGCGGTTCACTTTCAATCTCCTTGTATCCCTCAGTCTAAGATGGGTTTCTTGTAGACAGCATACAGATAGGTCATATTTCCTTATCCATTTTGCCAATCTCTGTATCTTGACTGGTGAGTTTAATCCATTACCATTCAGTAATTACTCCCAAATAATTACTTACATTAGCCATATTTTCTTTGGATCTTTGTATGTCATTTTTTTTAAATTTCTCTTTCTGTCTTTTTAGTTGTTCTTACACTCTCCTCTGACTCTGTCTCTCCAGTTTTTTTTTCTTTCCTCCTGCAGAATTCGCTTTAGTATTTCTTGAAGGGCATGTTTCTTATTGGCATGCCCTGTTTGTCTGTGAATATTTTGAGCTCTCTGTAATTTTTGTTTGTCTGTGAATATTTTGAGCTTTCTGTAATTTTTGAATACCAGGTTTGCTGGATAGAGTATTCTTGGCTGGAAATTTTTCCTTTTAGTACCTTGAGTATGTCATACCACTGTCTTTTTGCCTTCAAGGTTTCAGATGAAAATTAAGCACTAAATCTTATTGCACTTCCCTTCTATGTGATGATTCTCTTTTCTCTTGCTGCCTTCAGTATTTTCTCTTTGTCTTGAGCATTGGATAATTTGACAAGTATATGTCTTGGGGTAGACCTGTTGGGATTTATGCTGTTTGGGGTGTGTTGTGCTTCCTGGACATGTACATCCATCTCCTTCAAAAGGTTTGGGAAGTTTCCTAACATTATTTCCTCCAACACACCTTTTTTCCCCTTTCCCTACTTTTCTCCTTCTGGGATGCCTATAATGCATATGTTTGTGCATTTTGTTTTGTCATTCTAATTCCAAAGTCCCTACTGGATATTTTCTATCTTTTTACATTCTGTTTGATTTCAGGTGTACTGTCTTCCACATCACTAATTCTTTCCTCTGCCTCTTCAAATCTGCTCTTATTTGCTGAGGGTGTATTTTTGATTTCTTTAATGGTGCTATTCATCACCATCATACCCATTATTTTTTTTACTATGTTTACAATTTCTTCAGTATGCTCTCCAAGTGTTTTCTTAATATCCTTAATCTCTTCCTCCACTTCATTAAGTTGGCCCATGATATTTGATTGGTATGCCTTGATTAGTTGTTCAGTTTTCTGTTCTTCTTCCTGTTTTTTAATTTGTTCATTGAACTGGGCCATGTCTTCCTGATCAGTGGTTTGGTTTGTACTTCTTTGTTGCTCTCTGGTCATCATTTTATCTTGGTAGGTTTTTTCAGTTAATTAGCTTCTTCCTTTAGTCTTGGGGTTTTTCAGGTGCTTTTTTTTTTTTAGTGTGTTAATGACTCTTTTGTTCTTCTTATTCTATTACCTTATTGTTGTCTATGTTACCTTTAAGGAAAAAGATTAGGGCCAGGAAAATCAAGAGAGGTAAGAAAAGAAAAAGTATACTCTTAGTATTGATAGCAAATCTTAGCAGAAAAACCATATAATACCTAGGAGAATAAATATTAAACTCATGTAATCATTGTATAGTTATAGGAATAAGAAAGTGGAGTCCCTACAATGAAATGGGAAACTGAATATGGAGAAGAATATAGTATGAATTAAGAGACTAGTGTGATCAGGGGGGAGGGAAAGAGAAAAGAAGGGACAATAAGATAAAGAGTTAATAAAAGATAGAAAACAGAATAGAAGTGTTAGAAATAAAAAATGACAGAAATTGGGGGCTAAAGAAAGAGAGGAAATGTGAGAGCAATAACAGAAAGCAACAACAGAAAGCAGAGAAAACAACAAAGATATAGGAAGGAAAAGAGATAGTGTTTGTAGTCAAAATAAGTACACACAGAAAAGAGGAGTTTGAGGAAGAGGAAGCACAGCAAACAATAAACAAGCCAGTAACACCTAATTGAAAAAAGGAAAAAAAAGAAAAAAAGGAAAAAAAGAAGGGTAGGGTGATAAAGAGGAGTGAAAGACAAGACAACAAGAACAAAACAAAACAAAACAAAAGACAAGCCCTAAGGCTAGGAGTCAAATAATAATAATAATAAAAAAACAGACTTCCCTCTTAAGCTCTTATTTAGGGTTAATAGGAAACCCAAGGGAACCTAATACAAATATGTTACCTATGTTTTCCCTGTCTCAAAGTATCAGCTAATATCCCAGTGGGTCACTACTCTAAGAGGAGCTGTGAACTGAGCCAGAGATCTTGCACATTCAAAGCTGAAACTCCTCCACTGAGCCAAACCCTCCTTCAGGGTCAACTTGATCCTCAATAAAAGTACCCTTCTAGGGGCAGGATAGACTCTTTGCAATTGAATAAATTGATTAGGAATCTGCCCTTCCCCCTTTCTGCCTTCCTCACTTCCCTCTCTCTCAGGGCAGCAGGAAGTCCATGTGAGAGCTCCCCTCCCAAATTCAAATGGGACCCTGGGGAACCAAATCGCCATGGAAAATAATGACAGTCTCTTTGAGAGAGAGCACTCACACCTTGCTGGGAACCCTAAATGTGCTCTTGGAAGGCTACCAAGCACTTCCTACTGCCCCACTCCCTAAGTGTGTTGCACAGGATTAGTTAATTGCCTGGCTCCACCTTCTCCCAGATGTAACCCACAGAGGTTAAGTAAATTGGGCTGTTTCAGCAGATTCGCCTCTCCCCTCTTCCTGGTTTCTCCTCAAGCCAGCTGGTACGCTCCTCAAAACTCAAAAAGTGGGGTCCAGACAATTGAACATGCACTCTTAGGATCCCTCTCCATCCTTCACCAGAACCCTCCCACTCTTGGAGTTTTTCTTCTCTGGCTGTGTGACGAGTGAGTTTCAGGGAAAGCTGCTGAGCTTCTTTCCCTGGGACAGGAGCAGAAACCTGCGGTTTTACCTTCAGCTATCACTCTTCTTGTCATGCTCTCTCCCTATTGATGTCCAGCAACCTCCTGCTTTTTGGGTTCCCAAAACAGCCTACTCAGGCAGAATTTTGTCCCCACTCAGCCGTTTTTTGTAAGAGTGATGATATGGGTACTCTTACTCTGATGCCATCTTGCCTCGCCCTCCCAGTCAGCCTTTTTAGTGGAAGTCAGGATTGGAATTGCAGTTATCCAGGAAGGAACTTCAGAAAGTTACTGTCTCATGGTTTGGACTCCCTTGAAATGCATGCAAAGCCAACAAGGTATTTTCAAAATTTGTATGAGCAGAACCACTGCTCTGGAATGAAAGGGACAAATTGGAGGAAGTTCAAGAGCAGAACTATGGAACCAATGTCTGGACTGAAAAGATCTCCTCAGGCCAAGAGAATGGGCCCACCAATATGTGTGGAAAGGGTTAGCTTGGAGGTGACAAGCCTTGCACATCAGTGTTCAGGGAGAGTGCTGGTACCCCAGTGCTTGAGGATGTTGGGGCCTGTGCTTTGTAGTTTGCAGAGAGCCTGGTCATTATTGAGATGCTCAGATAGGGTGGAGCCTTGTTCAAAGAGAGCATGGCTGCTGGGCAATTGCTTGGAAGGAGTGGAGCTGTTGTTTTATCAGGCCCAGAGGACAAAGCATCAAGCTTTCAGACATTGAGAGCTAATGGACTTTGCCCTGCTGGGTTTAGGACTTGTTTGTGTCTCAGGACCTCTGATTTCCTGCCACTTTTCTCTTCTGAAATGGCAATGTGTATCCTATGCCTGTCTCACCATTGCATTTTAGAAGCAGGTCATTTGTTTTCTAAGTTTCACAGGTCCATCAGTTAGAGGAATTTTGCTCCAGGGTGACCACAGCCATAAATAATTTTAATGAGACTTTCTATTTAATATTGTTGTAAAATGGCTTAAGACTTTTGAGAGGTCATGATGGAATGACTGTATTTTGCTTGTGGAAAGTACATGTCTTTTTGGGGTTCTGAGGCAGACTATGATAGATGGAATTTTTTATACCAGTTTGGATATGTTCTCCTCTGGTTTTGGTCTGTATTCTGGTGAGTGTGGGGCCCTTTTTAAATAGGATGTCTCAAAGATGCTACTTCTGTTCAAGTGTGGCCCAACTGAATCAGATTGTGCTTTAATCCAAATTACTGGGGTCCTTTATAAGACAATGAAATTCAGACTGTTATAGACCAGCAATATTGACCAAACTCAGACTTTGAATATAGTTCCATTTGAGAGCTTTATTAGCTGCGCAGCGACTGTCTCATTCCTCTGCAGAGGAGAGAGCAGCCCCGAGTCTCAGGGCAGGGGTAGTTTTATAGCTTTAGGAAGGCGGGCATTTACTAATAAGCAAGCAAGCAAGCAAGCAGGCACAGAAGCAGAACACTGCGGTTAATTGAAAATAACGTATCTATGTTTTTTTTTTCTTTTTGAAAGGCTTCTTCTTGTAAGCAGTCCCATATTATTTATTGGCACTCTCCTTACAGGCCGTCCTGTTATTTATTGGCACTCTCTTTACAGACCGTTTTAAGTCATTATCTATTTGAAGGCACTTACAATTCCCACCTCCCCATGTAGTTCTATTCCTATTTTCCCAATGTGGCCTTACCCTTACATTTCTCCCTTTCTTTTATGATAATTTAAATCTTTGAATTTCTTCATGGGTAGGCACTAAGGAGTAGGGGGCATTTAAAATTATAAGTTTAACAGTTTGGAATTTTTTGTACTGATTATATATGGGCCACAGGTAAGCAGTACAAGGAGGCTAAACAGGGTTTTTTTAAATATATTTGGTGACCTGGTTCTGGTACTTTTAACAAGTTGAAGAGCTCCCTGCTTTTAAGCCCCAGATAGTTATAAACCTGGGGGTTATTAGGACACAAAGATTGTTGGAGTCAGGGAGAAGACAAGGGGTTAGACCCGAGACACAGGCAAACCAAGTTCCTGGAGGAGGGGCAATCAATATTCAGGATTTGTTTGAATTTGTCCAGTTTGTAGTTGCATGGTGTTTACAGGAATCAGCAGAAGTTTAGAAGTTTTTATTCTGGAATAAAATCTTGGGGCAAGGTCCCCTGCAGTCATTTTGGGGCCACCGGTGCGCACGTGGATTTTTAGTCAGGCTCCAGATCCACCCATTAATTTTGTTTTACCTTTAAAGAGTTTACACCTTTAATCTTACAGGGATGCTGAAGGGAGATGATTTCTTTTCTGTAACTGCTTCCTGCTGGCCATGGGCTGTAGTCATTGCCTAACAAGGTGTAAAACTCTTATTTTATTTTAACTGGAGGAAGATGGATCTGGCATTCTGTACGAAGTTGGCTGAAGTTTTCATATGGTTAATAAGATGTTAACTCTGAAAGAAACAAACTTTTTTTTTCTTTCATTGGCATTTAATTTTTTAAGGAATCATCTCCATTTTATTTGTTCTTTCATAAGGAAATAATTTAAATAGAATACTCTTGGATCCAAAAGATATTTGACATAAAAAAGGAATTGTAGCAGAATGGGCATTTGAAAAGTAGCAGCTCATCTTACACATAATAACTACAAAATATTTCTCCCTTTCAGGATCTAAGTGTTAGAAATCTGGAGACTGTTTTTACCCTGAATATAATAGGTGCTACTTATAATTTAATCTTGTTTGGCAGTAATCCTTTAAAAAGCAATGTGATGCCCTTAATATTAACAAAGAGTTTAAACAAAATCTAGTGTAATGATTATAGTTTGGTGGCTTGTAAAATAGCTGCTAATCAGGTTCAAGGACCCTTTAGAAACAAACTTAGAGATTTAGAATACTCATTTTTAAAAGAGGACATTGGATTACAGGGGTAGACAAGGTTAGGTGCTTATAGATGGCATACTTTTTAAAAGATGGTGGGAACAGTATATATATATATATATATATATATATATTTTAAGTTATTTATTTTCAGAGAGAAATTTGCAATAGATACTTAGCTTTGTTTGAAGACACATTTCAAGCTGTTTAATGATTGGCACTCATGTGCTCTGTCAGATGTTCCTGGTGAAGTGGCACCCCTTGGGCAATTTGTTTCATTCAGGATTAGTATACCAAGTTGGAAATTTTCTTAGTTTTTAGCTGTGGGAGTAATCAGAACTACAGAAAAAAGGTTTTTATATTTTGGTTTTAATTGTACAATTTCTAGTAATTTTGACTTGTTTAATAGGTGACTCATTATTAGCAAGCAAGCCTCATTTTTGCTACACAGTACAGTAGAATTGTAAGTTGACTGAACCTGGTTGAGACTGCCATTTTATTTCACAGACGTGTTTATTAACTGTTTAGAAAATGAATTTATTAGGAATCTAACGTGTCTAATATATTTTTGCACTTGTTCTAAAATAGAAAAATAACGTTATAATCATTAGGCATATATTTAGTATAGGATAAAAGTACAGCACTTAATATTAATTAATGTATTACTTAATGCAAAGGATTCAGAGTTGCAATTAATAGTTTTAAGTTTTAGGTTTGTAATACTTTACATGTTATTCCTCCATGAGAGCAGGCTATAATGCCAATTGTGTTTAAGTTTTACTTACAGTATTCTGATATCATGGCTCCACTTAACATGTTCTTTACACAGTGAGTAAGTCGCAGCATCGTTGATTCTAGAGAGAGTTTCCAGTATTTTCCTGGCCTGGTGCATAGTGCTCACTGGCACTATGGAACAGTGCCAGTCTGGAGGCAATATCTGTTGTACACTTGGTTGTACCAAGTCATCACTGGCTGCTGCAGGAGCTTGAAACTGCAACGTAGTTTCCATCAACTTCAGAAGGAAAACCAGAGGCTGATAAAGCAAAAATTTTTTTAAATTGAGGGGTCAATGACCAGCCTAGCCAATAACTCACATGGAGAGACAACCTGGAATGTATTCAAGGCCTGGTTTGAATGCACAAAAGAGTTTGACAATGTTAAAGTCTATTTTTTGTTTTTATATATTTTTAAACACTTTAATGTAATACATTATATATTAAATGACTGTTTATACAATTTTACTATGAGGATAATAGTAGGTATTGTACTTTAGTAATAGAAGGAAAAACTATTTTTCCATTGTTAAAATGAAAACAGAAGATTCTCAATAGGTTCAAGATAATTTTTTATTATTATTTACTTAAATATGCAACTTGCGTGGCTTTCAGACAGGTTTTATTATTACAAAGTTATTCTTTGTAACCAATATTAATCCAAGTTTTAGTTAACAATGACTTTTAGAACTATAATTAAACATTTTCAGCTTGGAAGATGTTCTACAAACTTTTTATAATTGACTATAACCACACTGACCAGTTACCTTATATTTCAATAAACTTATTAAATTATAATTATTAACCAAAGAAATTTATCTTATTTATTTAATAGAGCATATTTACAGGTTTTTTCTTTAGCTTAATTTTATTAACGTAAACTTATAATTTTTATTACTCAAAAGACTCTGTACATACAATGTTAATTTATTTAATGGGTACTTCATAAACCGAGGGAGATTACACTCAAGCTAAACAAAATTGAAACCACTATAGTTTATACAATGAATGTTTTTTTCTTTTACAGGAAACTAAAACTTCTTTTTTGTTTAAGTTATGAAAATGAATAATTTTCAAAAGCATACAGACTCCTAGGCTTTAAAACACATTATAGAATTGCTTAATTTGTTTAATTATAATCTCGGAAAATTTTTTCAATAGTTTTTATGGACTTTTTTATTTGTTGGAAACTGAGGCATGGTGGTTTCACAAAGGGAGACATGCTGTTTTCATGGCTATACTTTTAACATAGGAATTCAGCCATAAATAACAGGATAGAGCTGTCCAGGGCAGGGAGAAATACGAGTAAACACACTGTGTAGTTTGAAAGGAATACAGAATGTTTGTACTTTGAGATAAATACTTTAATTAATGAGTCTTGTTAAGGTGTAGTTACACTGCTTGTTATCTCTATAGTTTGAGTATATATAATGCCACATGTAGAAAATAAAGTTGTTTGAGGAGTTATTACTCGCAGATTCCTTGATCCCAGCTCATTAGTTTTTTTGTTTTCTCCCCTCCTTTTTTTCTTTTTTACATTCCTGATACCCTTCGGGTCCAAATCTTTAATATTTATTTACTGAAATTTGTTAACAGAACTATTAATTACTTTCATTTTATGGCTGTTAAAAGGTTTGAATTGGGAAATTACAGGGCAAACTGATTTTTTTTTAGTTTAATAGATAGGTTTAATATGTTACACTTAGTCCTGCCCATAAAACTCTTGCAGAGAGGAGGCTTTGTTAATAGTTTTTATAATTAGATTTTTATAAGACTATTTTCATCTTGCTCTGTTTAATTGGGCTCCAAGAATTTTTATTCACATATATAATTGCATATTTAATTTTTTAATAATTTGAACAGAGCCTTTAAGAATTCTCACTTGTTAACATGATACTATCATCCTGATGTATGAAGACATACAACGAGCAAACGGGCAGACAGAAATAGATTTAGATACAGGAACACAATTTATTGATGTTACTTATAATTTGCATTATTTTATACACTGTTTAGCTTAATTTGTGTTTTAGAAATATTTATTATTTATATAACTGCCTATTTAACTCCAATAACCTGAGCAGATAGGCAAGCATGAATAGTTTGTTACACAAACATAAATTTAGTTACTTAAAACTTTCATCTTTTACAAAAAAGTGTGACTGCAAAACATTTTAAAGATTCCTAAAACTTTAAAAATTTGCACTATGACTGCAGTTTTGCACAAGAATTTTGTTTTTTTACTAATGGTTTGTACCTAAAATGTTTCTAATGCTTTAGCACTACTTTTTATTTCAGAACTTTACACTTTACTTTGAACCTAGCAGAATTTCAAATAAGTAATAAGACTAATTTTATGTATATTTACTGAGGCTATTTGAAGCTTCAGGGAGACAGATTGGTTTCTTTCATGAATTGCTACTCTTAGGAATACTGACAGTTAAAGCAGGAGACTTTTTTTTATTCTTCCCAGGCCTTGGAGATAATAAAATTCCAGTGGTTATTTAATTCTAAGTTACAGTTTTTATTAATTTTTTAAACTTGTTAATATCATAACACTTTTAAACACTTTTATTCAACTTATAACATGTTTAATGAACTTAACTATTACTTTAATTAATTTTTTAAGGTAAAGGAACAAATCTCTTGCAGTTAGTTTGAAGCTATTTTTCAGGATTTGATTTTTAGAAAGCAGGTTTGAACATTATTTTTCTTTAAAAGAGATAACATTCTTTTTTCTGTAAACACTGAGGAAATGATGAGCTTAAAAGCACAAGAAGTTATCTTGATAAAACAGACTTTTTTTTTGTATATAGATTATTCAGGAAACCCTTACCAGAACAGATTAATGACTTGAGAGACTTTGAGAAAGAACAACAGTTTTAACTTTGCATCAGTACACTATTTGATACCAAACTTTTTAAAAACTTTATAGACAGACCCATTAAATCTTACTCAATTTTAATCATAAGAATTTCTCTTCCACAAACTTTCTACACTTTCAGTATTCATTCAGGTTTTGTCCCACACTTTACTTTTTCCTAACAATCAATCATTTTTATCTTAGGACAAAATCATTTCCTGTTTCCTTAACAGTAAAAACACATTCCATATATCCCACATACTAAGTTACCAGGCAAACTCTTCACAACATATAATTGCCATCAATACTAAATAAGCTTGTTAAAACAATGAACCTTTCTTCACTTTAAATACGTAGTAGCATGTAATACCAGAAACAGTTTTTTAAAAGAAGGGTGGCAGGGGAGGCTGGCCACCAACAAATTTCCCTGTTATAAAATTACCTTTCGGCAGGGCAAGATGGTGTCTGAATGAGTGCACCTTATAGTTTCTCCTGCAAAGAAGCGGCTGGGCAGCGTTAGAAATTCTTTGGGACCAGGCAGTTTTGGGATTTTGCAGGGCAGGAGGTGTCTGGACATCGATTTTGTGGGACAGTAACAAAGAAGATTCAAGTAAAAGGTAATATTGAGGCTCTCTTACATGGAGATAGGGGCTGCGCACAGGATGCTCCCCATTGGGATGGGCGGCACTGTGGCACCGCAGCACCGCGGCAGCGATTCCTGGAGGCTCTGTGGTGCTGGGGAATTCATAAGCCCTGAGCGGGCTATTCAGGGGCTTGCAGGGCAGGAGGCCTTTGGAAACCGATTTGGTGAGACAGACGGAGTTTTTTGCGAGGCATGGAATTTTGGATTTCTGACACAAATATCCGCACTTCTGGGTAGAGCCCCAACCCCTCGGCCTGGCTGCCGATCTGCAGTGTCCTTAAATTGCTTGCAATAAAGAGGCATCACCAGGAGGTTGTTTCGGGAGCTTGCAGGGTGGGAGGCGTCTGGAAGCCGATTAGGTGAATCTTTTGTGAGGCGTGGGATTTTGGGTTCTGACACTGATATCAGTGCTTGCGGCTAGAGCCCCGCCCCCTAGGCCTGGCTGCTGATCTGCAGGAACCTTAAATTGGCTGCAATATAGAGGTGCCCCAAGCAGGCTGTTTCGGGGGATTGCAGGGCGAGATGTGTCCTGAAGGCGAATTAGTGACACAGCGACAGAAGAGACTCTAGTGAGAGGGGGAATTTTGGGCTTCTGACAGAGAGGTCAGAGTTTGCGGATGTGACCCTCCCATAGGGCTGGCACCAAGCTGTGGGGATCCCTGAAGGCTCTGTTGCACTGCGGTGCTCCCAGGCTCCCTGTTAACCAGATTTGAGGTTGCCAGGTGTGTGTCCCCTAAACCCTGGTGGCCCACACCCCAGAGACTCACACCTTTTGAGTCTGCAATAGCACAGACTTCCCATCCATGAATCCACCACGCCCTGAGGTCCATCTGTGGTCCTTGATTGTCCTAGCTCTCAAAGTTTGTGATTTTTTTCTCTTTCCTTTTTCTCTTTTTTCTTTTTTTTTCCTTTTTTAAATTTTTTATTTTTTATTGTCCTGGATGCTAATATTTCATTATCTCCTAGTCTTTTCTCCCATTGTATCCCTCAAGGTCTTCTTTTCATTTATTTAGGGGTTTTTTGTTGTTGCAGTTGTTGTTGTTCTCTTTCTTCTTTTCTTTTCCTTGCTTGTTTCCCTCCCTTTTCTTTACCCACTCCCCTTTTCTTACTTTCTTTCCTCTCTTTTTGTTAATTTCTTTTCTCTCTTCTTCTTCTTATTTTATTTTATCTTAATTATACAATAGGTGCTGAAGGGAACACCTCACATTTGCTGCAGTTCCTCATCCTCTGTTGCCTCATTTCTGTGTGAATTGATTTTGACCACCTACACTATCCCCTTTCTCCCACATCTTGATATCCTCCATCATCTACTGTCTCTCCTATATTCCACCTCTATTTCTTTGATCCCCAAATTGTCTAACTTTTAATTTCTAATACATTTGTTTTATTTTCTGTCTTTCATCCACTCTTGTTACTATTGTCATTCTTTTCTCTTTCCCTCTCTCATGAAAACACTAGCTTTATAATTCATACTATATTCCTCCCATATTCAGTTGACTACCTCATTGTAGGTACTCTATTTACTGCTATAGCTCTACACAACTTACATGAATCTAATATCCATCCTCCCAGAAATCATATTGTTGCTCTGTTAACATTTATTACCAATACTACTTTACACATTTTCCTTTTCTACACAATTGCCTTTCCCAGGCCCTAATATTTTCCTTCAAAGTGAACTCAGCCAGCAACAAGAAATTAGAATAAGAAGAACACAGTGACAAAGAGAAGAGAACACTTATGCAAGAACAACAGCTAATTAATCCCCAAGACTAGACAAAGTAGCTAAGGAACTGATTAAACCCATCAAGATAAAATGATGAACAGACAGGAACAAAAAACTACAAACCAAACCAGTTATCAGGAAAACATGGCTGAATCCAATGAACAAACTAAAAACAAGGAAGGGGAGCAGAACTTTGCACAAGTAATTAAAGATCTCAGAACATATATCAGAGGCAAACTTAATGAAGTAAAGGAAGAGTTTAATAATGTGAAGAAAACACTTGGAGAGGAAATTGCAGACATATGCAAAAAGATAACAGATATGATGGGAATGAACACCACAGTTCAAGAAATCAAAAATACACTCGCAGCAAATAGCAGCAGATTAGAAGAGGCAGAGCAGAGAATTAGCAATGTGGAAGATGGTACATCGGAAATCAAACAGAGAGTAGAATTGATCGATAGAAAGATAGAAAAAATCCACCTAGGACTTAAGGACCTGAATGACAATGCAAAACGCACAAAGATAAGTATTATAGGCATCCCAGAAGGAGAAGAGAAGGGAAAGGGTTAAGAAGGAGTGTTGTAGGAAATAATGGCTGAAAATTTCCCAAATCTACTGAAAGAGACAGATGGACATATCCAAGAAGCACAATGCACCCCAAACATCATAAACCCCAACAGGCTCACCACAAGACATATACCTGTCAAATTGTCCAATGCTCAAGATGAAGAGAAAATTCTAAAAGCAGCAAGAGAAAAGAAAACCATCACATACAAAGGAAGCTCCATAAGATTAAGTGCTGATTTCTCATCTGAAACAATGGAGGCAAGAAGGCAGTGGTATGATATAGTCAAGGTACTAAAAGAAAAAAATTTCATACCAAGAATACTCTATCCAGCTAAACTAGCATTCAAAAATGATGGAGAGTTCAAAATATTCACAGATAAACAGAAATTGAAAGAGTATGCCAACAAGAAACCTCCCCTTCAAGAAATTCTAAAGGGAGTTCTGCAGGAAGAAAGGGAAAAACAGGACAGGCAGAGTTTGAGGAGAGTGTAAGAGCATCAAAAAAGACAAAAAGAGAAGGAAAAAAACAAACAAAATATGACAAACACAAGTCCAATCAAAATATGGCTAACATAAATAATTCCTTGAAATTAATAACACTGAATGTCAACGGATTAAACTCACCTATCAAAAGTTTCAGACTGGGAAATTGGATAAGGAAATATGACCCATCTATATGCTGTCTACAATAGACACATCTTATACCCAGAGATTCATGCAGGCTGAAAGTGAATGGTTGGAAAACAATCTTACAAATAAACAATAACCAAAAAAAAGGCAGGAGTAGTTATATTAATATCAGACAAGATAGACTTTAAATGCGAAACAATTGAGAGAGACAAAGAAGGATACTACATCTTAGTGAAAGGACAATCTGTCAAGAAGAATGAACAATCATAATTAATTATGCTCCTAAAAAGGGCACATCTGAGGCAAATGATGGAAAAGCTAAGTTAAAGAATAGATGCATCTACAATTATAGTGGGGGATTTTAATACACCACTATCAACTTTGGACAGAACATCTGAAAAGAGAATAACTAAAGAAACAAAATATTTGGACAGTATATTATAGGAGCTGCATCTAATAGACATATACAGATAATTACACCCAAATACAGCAGGATATACATTTTTCTCAAGTGCACATGGATCATTCTCCAAGATAGGCCATATGCTAGGCCACAAAGAAAGGCTTAATGAATTCAGAAAGATCGAAATCATACAAAATAATATTTCTGAACACAGTGGAGTGAAGCTGGAAATCTGCAAGGGCCAGAGGCCCAGATTTCACACCAAGATATGGAAATTAAACAGCACACTCTTAGAAAAACAGTGGGTCAAAGAGGAAATCTCAAAAGAAACCAATAACTATCTTGAAACAAATGATAATTATCACACAACATAGCAAACTTTATGGGATGCAGTGAAAGCAGTACTAAGAGGGAAATTTATACCAATAAATTAATACATCAAAAAAGAAGAAAGAGCAAAAATTAAAGAACTAACTGCACATTTGGAGGAATTAGTAAAAAAACAACACAGTAATCCCACAGGAAGAAGATAGAAAGACATACAAAGATAAGAGCAGAACTACATGAAATAGAAAATAAGAAAGCACTTGAAAAGATAGACAAGACCAAGAGCTGGTTTTTTGAGAAGATCAATAAAACTGACAAACCTTTAGCGAGATTAACAAAGAAAAAAAGAGAGAAGATGCAAATACACAAAATAAGAAATGAGAAAAGAGAGATCACCACTGACCCCACAGAAATAAAGACTATCATAAGAGGATACTTTGAAAAACTATGTTCCAACAAAAATGACATTTCAGAGGAAATGGACAAATTCCTAGAAACACATAAGCAGCCTATATTGATGAAAGAAGAAATGGATGATCTCAACAAACCAATCACAAGTAAAGAGATAGAATCAGTCATTAAACACCTCCCAACTAAGAAGTGCCCAGGATCAGATGGCTTCACAGGTGAATTCTACAAAACATTCCGGAAAGAACTAACGCCAATCCTGCTGAAACTCTTCCAAGGAATCGAAACAGAAGGAACATTGCCTAACTCCTTCTATGATGCCAACATTACCCTAGTACCAAAGCCAAACAAAGACACCACAAGAAAGGAAAATTACAGAACAATTTCTCTAATGAACCTAGACACAAAAATACTTAACAAAATACTTGCTAATCATATGCAGCAACACATTAAATGAATTATACACCACAACCAAGTGAGATTCATTCCAGGTATGCAAGGATGCTTCAACATAAGAAAATCAATCAATGTAATATACCATATAAAGAGATTGAAGGGAAAAAAATCACATGATTATATCTATAGATGCAGAAAAAGTATTTGACAAAATACAGCACCCTTTCTTGATAAAAACACTCCAAAAGATTGGAATACAAGGAAATTTTTTGAACAGATAAAGAGTATATATGAAAAACACAGAGCCAACATCATTTACAATGGAGAAATCCTAAAATCCTTCCCTCAAAGTCAGGAACAAGACAAGGATGCCCACTGTCTCCCGTTCTATTTTACATTGTCTTAGAAGTACTTGCTCGAGCACTGAGGCAAGACCCAGATCTAAAAGGCATTCAAATTGGAAAGGAAGAAGTCAAAATTTCATTATTTGCAAATGACATGATCCTATACATAGAAAACTCTGAGCGGTCTACAACAAAGCTTCTAGAATTCATAAATGACTTTAGTAAAGTCACAGGTTATAAGATCAATGCGCAATAATCAGTAGCATTTCTTTATACCAATAATGAACAAGATCAGGAGGAAATCAAGAAACAAATACATTTAAAATAGTAAATTAAAATATCAAATATTTAGGAATAAATTATCTAAAAATGTAAAAAATGTATACACCGAGAACTATACAAGACAGTTCAAGGAAATCAAAGAAGAACTAAATAAATGGAAGAATATTCCCTGTACATGGATAGGAAGACTAAATATTATTAAGATGTCTATCCTACCAAAACTGATCTACACATTCAATGCAATCCCAATAATAATCAACACAGCCTTCTTTAAGGAACTAGAAAAACTAATTATGAAATTTATTTGGAAAGGAAAGAGGCCCAGAATAGCCAAAGACATACTGAAAAAGAAAAATGAAATTGGAGGAATCACACAACCAGACTTCAAATCATACTAGAAAGCTACAGTAGTGAAAACAGCATGGTATTGGCATAAGGAGAGACACACAGACCAATGGAATCAAATTGAAAGTTCTGATATAGAACCTCATATATATAGTGATATACTGTTCTATAAAGCCACCAAACCCTCTCAACTGGGAGAGAATGGCCTATTCATCAAATGGTGCCTGGAGAACTGGATATCCATATGTAAAAGAATGAAAGAGGACTACCATCTCACACCTTATACAAAGATCAACTCAAGATGGATCAAAGACCTGAATATAAGAGCCAAGACCATAAAGACCTTGAAAAGCAGTGTAGGGAAACATCTACAAGACCTTGTAATAGGAAATGGCTTCATGAATATCACACGAAAAGCATGAGCAGCAAAAGAACAAATAGATAAATGGGACTTCCTCAAAATTAAAGCCTTCTGCACCTCAAAGGAGTTTGTCAGGAAAGTAAAAAGGGAGCCTACACAATGAGAGAAAATATTTGGCAACCATATATCTGATAAGAGACTTAAGATTTCATATATAAATAACTCCTGTATCTTGAAAATAAAAAGATAAAAAATCCATTTAAAAAATGAGAAAAAGACTTAAACAGACAATTCTCCAAAGAAGAAATACAAATGGCTAAAAAGCACATGAAAAAATGCTCCAGGGAAATTTGCATTTAGCTATCAGGGAAATGCAAATCAAAACTACAATGAGATACCATCTTACTCCCATAAGATTGGCAGCTATGAAAAAAACAGAAGAATACAAATGCTGGAGAGGATGTGAAGAAAGGGGAACACTCATCCACTGCTGGTGGGAATGCAGAAGGATCCAACCATTCTGGAGGACAGTTTGGTGGTTTCTCAAAAAACTAACGATAGATTTGCCATATGACCCAGCAATTCCACTGCTGGGTATATACACAGCGTCACTGAAAACAAGGACACAAACTGATACATGCGCACCAATGTTCATAGCAGCATTGTTCACGATCTCCAAAAGTTGGAATCAACTCAAATGCCCATCAAGGGATGAGTGGATCAATAAAATGTGGTATATACATACAATGGAATGCTACTTGGCTTTAAGAACAAATACACTACAAACACACTTGATAACATGGATGAATCTTGAGAACCTTGTGTTGAGTGAAGCAACCCAGGCATTGAAGGACAAATAGTACACGACATCAATGATATGAAATAAGTAAACCCAGCTGCCTCAGAGAGCTAGAGACTGGAAGATAGGCTTACAGGAAATCGGGGGTAGAGGAAGGATGTAAGGTGACATTTACATTGGTGAAATCTATGATAAGCTGGAGGTAAGTATATGTACATGGAAGGGATAAAATGGGGGCATAGGTTTACCTTTGAGTGGGGCTTTGTGGGATTGAGTGGGGCTAGGGATGGGCAGATGGGTAATATTGCCCAAGAAATTTCAGGGAGGGTGGGGCAACATACGAACGTAGGAGATTGTCAGGTGTTGGTTGAGAGTATAATGCTAAGAAAACCTTTTCAAAATATAATTAGGAAAGTTACCTGTTTAAGATTCTTAAAGGGGATAAACTGATATAGGACAGACTCCTAGGGAATATGTGAATGTTCATTTTTCCAGAGTGGGTTACACCATTGGGTAGAGACCCATATAATGAGAGTGAAGGTAGACCCACATCCTGGGGAGGACTAATGCCATCAAATAGAGGGAATTGTATCTCTCAAGAGAAATGGTGGCTCTCAGGGCATTAGGCCAGTAGAGCAAGTCAAGCCCTCAACACTGTTGCAAGTATCTCTGAACATGGCTGCTCAAGAAATGAAGATTGCTTGTCACTGTGGGCCCCAAGGGGAGGGGAAAATAGATATTGAATAGATGTAACCAACGTAACTGTGAGGGCAATAGAAGTGTTTCACAAGAGTACACAAGGATGGATATAAAACATGTAATATTACACCAAAAACATGTAGGGGCTGACAGACTAATAATATCAACCATAATGTAAAACATAGGATGACTAAAAATTTAGAAAACTCTATAGCCTAAAGTATAAACCACAATGTAAACACAAATGTTACCTTGTTTGAAAGCTATTGTCTCAATCTCTGTACATCAGTTTCAGTAAATATGACATGAATAAATTAAAAGATTATCGCTGTGGAAGGGAAAAGGTTTTATATTGGATATGTAGGCGTGCTGTATATTGTATATATGAATTACTGTGATCTAAGGCTCTTGTGAAGAGAAGCTCAATAATTAGGAAAAAAGAAAAGAAAAAGATAGGATGTAGAATTTTTCTAAATCAATATTTATTCTATAACCTTTAAAAGCATTGCTATATTCCATTTTACTATTAAGGGGACCTGGCATTATATCAGGCTTCACTTTCCAGGAAGTTTTGAATCACAGAGTGGTTCAACAATGACAGTGGGGAATACTGGTATGGGATGTTATTGACAGGGGACATATGGTTGACAGGGAGTTATACAGGGCATGTGTACAGGGTGCATGGGAATGTTTGGATATACTCATAGTGGAAACAATTAAAAACAAAAGCTGGGGGGTTACTGGGTTCCTGGCCTGGGGGGCTCTGTCATGGTCCCTAGGGGAGCAGTGGCAGTCCCCTGGGTCCAACGGCAAGGACCAGGAAGGAATGAGGGTCCAACAGTGAGCCCCTGACACTAATGACTATGCTTGTGAGCCTATGCACCTGAAATAAGAACAAGGCCTAGAGCAGCACTGTGCCTAAGAGTTCCCTCTTGACAGCCTCCGTGTTACTCAAATGTGGCCAGTCTTGAAGCCAAACTCAGCATGTAAATGCACTGCCTTCCCCCCAGTGTGGGACATGACACCCGGGGATGAGCCTCCCTGGTGCCGAGGGATCACTACCAAGTACCAGCTGATGACATAACTAGAAAATGACCTTGAATTAAAGGTTCAACGTGGACCAACAGAATATCCCTATCTACATATAATAACAGGAGTTAAAAATGCTTTTTAACCTAAATTAAGGGGGAAATGGAAAGTACAAATGAGTTTGTATGGCTATGGTCTCTAAAAAAGAGTCTGGAGGTTGTCAGAAGGATTGCCATTATGCACACCTGAGCAGAGTCTCAGAGACAGATAAAGTAGATACAACCATGGGTATTGGTTCTTCTGAAGGCTACAGAGACCCACAGGTTTTATGGTCATGGCAGATGGCCCTTCTCTGGAGTTGGTGTTTCTGCATGATGGAGCTGGACTCAGATGTGATCTCTTTTCACAAGCCTTTCCTGCTTCTTTACTGGAATTGTGTTGGTGCTGGGGTTTAAGATATATCTAGGGGATCTGAATCTCTGGACTGACAATATGATAGCCAGGCCCTGAGCCTCATCAGACTTCAGGTCCTACAGTCTGGTTTATTGGACTTACTCCACTCAGCTAACATGGAGTTGAAGAATGTCAACCACCACACCATGGAGCCTAGAGTGCCTACAACTGAAAGCAGGAGGATTTCATCCAGTATCCATGTGGAATCTAAGCCCCCTCTTGAAATAGATGTGGAATGGACACAACCAAGCCAAGGTCCACAGGAAGGAAGAATACAGTAAGGATTAGAATGGACTTAATGATATTCTATTCATGAACTATTGTGGTTAGTAATCGAGAAAATGTGGCATTGGTGTGGAAAAAGTGGCCATCGTGGCTGCTGGGTGCAAGGAATCAGAGGAGGAGATGAGATGTGGAGGCATTTTCAGGACTTGGAATTGTCCTGGGTGGTGCTGCAGGTACAATTACCGGACATAGTATGTCTTCCCATGTTCCACTGAATGAAACGTGGGAGAGTGTGGGCTATGGTGTGGACCATTGGCCATGGGGTGCAGCGATGCCCAGAGATGTACTCACCAAATGCAATGGATGTGTCATGATGATTGGGGAGAGTGTTGCTGTGGGGGGAGTGGTGGGTTGGGGGCAGTCAGGGTGAATGGGGACCTCATATTTTTTGAATGTAATATTGTTAAAAAAATGAATAAATAAATAAATAAAATCTAAAAAGAATTACAAAAAAAAAAGAAAGTGCTCTAAGAATGATTGAAGTAATGAATTCACAAATATATGATTACACTGAATACCATTGATTGTACACTTTGGATGGATACATGCTTTATTCATATGTATCAATAAAATTGATTTGTTAAGAGAAAAATTACCTTTTATTAGTAGTACTATCAATTCAGATTTTTTTAATAAAGACTTTTTGGAATTAGCCATTCAAATACCTTAATTTAAACAATGCTTTGTTAAACCTTTTATAATTATTTATAATTTTAAGACAAATTTTATCTTCACAGAACACATTCCCTTACTTAAAGTTACTACAATACTTTTTACAACTTACCACATGCATCAGAGTTCCAAGTGTTCATGAAAATCAGCCATCTTATTTTAGGACAAAACATATCTTTCCAGAAAATACTCATTAAATTTCAGTTAGCATTTCCATAAACTTTTAACTTTTTAAATATTCATTTAAGTTTTACATCCTTTATCCTGTGAAGAAAAATATTCATTTTAATTTAGATAAGAACTATTTTTTAATGAAAAGACATAGTAATTTTGTTAAGGCTTACAATTTTTGTTAATGTAGAAATCCCATTAACATTCAAACTTATGTATTAATATAAGCGCTTATTTTATATTTGGGCATTTGAATAGAGCTCTTTTTTAAAAAAAATTTTTATTCATTAATTTATATCACCATCTGGAGGTATCAAAATATACACTGACATTGAACAGGCAAACACAAAACAATTACAACACATTAGCAGTTTACAAATGACTCATAATTTTTCACAAATTACACAGAACAGAAATAGAAAAAGACAATTAAGACAGACAAAAAGACAAACCATTTAACCTGAGCCTAAGTAAAGAGCAACGTCTCCCTCTGACTGGTGGGTGGGATCTATTTGCTGCGTCCAGCAGATCCACTTACCCATATTCCACAGACTCTGCAGAGGTTTTCCAGAAAACAGATTTACCAAGGGACATCCCGTTTGCTGATCCTGGGCCCAGGAACTCCTGTCGCTGTCTAGATAGAATTTAGGTGGAGACAAGTTCCAGGGCCAGGCAGCATTTGGGGCAGAGGAACATCCCTCTGAGGCCTTCCGCTAGACTGCCAGTCCGACCCCGGAATGTACCTGTCTCCCTGAGTCTGAGGAGATCAACCCTGCTGGAGTGGGGGATCTCATTGATCATCTCGCTGGGGCCTCCAAATGTTATAGACCAGCAATATTGACCAGACTCAGACTTTGAATATAGTTCCATTTGAGAGCTTTACTAGCCGTGCGGGAACTGTCTCATTCCTCTGCAGAGGAGAGAGCAGCCCCGAGTCTCAGGGCAAGGGTGGTTTTATAGATTTAGGAAGGGAGGCATTTACTAATAAGCGAGCAAGCAAGCAGGCACAGAAGCAGAACACTGCGGTTAGCTGAAGGTAATATATCTATGTTTTTTTTTCTTTTTGAAAGGCTTCTTCTTATAAGCAGTCCCGTATTATTTATTGGCACTCTCCTTACAGGCCGTCCTGTTATTTATTGGCACTCTCTTTATAGACCGTTTTAAGTCATTTATCTATTTGAAGGCACTTACAATTCCCACCTCCCAATGTAGTTCTATTCCTATTTTCCCAATATGGCCTTACCTTACAAGACATAGAGATAGCTGTAGGAAGAAGCCAGAATCAATGGAACCCTGAGGAGAAAGAAGAAACCCCTGTGTGCATTGCCACATGACAGAAAAGCCAGGGATGCGGAATCACCGGCAGCAAGACCCAGAGTACCACAGTCTTTGTGGAGAAAGGCTCAAAATCATGAGCCAATAAATTCTGATTGTGTAAGCCAACCTATTTACGCTATTTGTTTTTGACAGCCAGGAAATTAAGACTGCAGTGCTAAAATCTTTCTTACTATACTTGTTAAAATGAAGTGAAATCAAATATGTGAGAATTTCTAGACATCCTCAGACCCCCATAGCTCCATATTTGCGATTAGTAAAGAGGTATACTCAGGAGGTCTTATAATAATTGGGGTTGGCACTATTTGAATTGGAATTTAAAAATAGCTTTTTTGGGAATTATAAAGTACTATTCTGTGTGTAAAATACCCCAAAATATAAGAAAATAACTATCAACCATAGTTTTACCACTCATAGATAATCATTTAATTTCTGTTTTTTTTATATGATTCTAATATGCTTCCCAAACACTCATCTCACAAAAGAGAATAATATAAGTTGTTTTGTACTTTTGAAAACTTATGAGCATATACTAGAAATTTTGCCACATCATTAAATCTTTGTTTCCTGTAACATTTTAATGTCTATGAAGTATAATATTATGTAGATATTTAACATAATTTTCAATTTCAATGTCAACTATAGTTTGATGCTTAAGTTTGTTAAATCACCAAATCAGAATTATGCATGAGTTTCTATATATTTGAATGCATTATATGTAAATATTCTAGTTGAAAAGGTGATTTGTTTTTTAACAAATTAATTTTTGATACATATTAATAAAGCATAAATCCATCCAAAGTGTACAAGAAATGGTATTCAGTATAATCACAAAGTTGTGCATTCATCACTTCAGTCAATTTTAGAGCATTTACATTATTCCAGTAATAATAATAATCCTAAAAAAAATTTAAAAAGAAAACTCACCACCTTTCAATCTGTCTATTCTGCCCCTACTGTACATAGCTGCTATTGTTTATTCTTTCTAGTTTATTTGTATTTATATTTTGTAAAAACACTCTTATATATGTAATATTGGCCATACTCGTATTTTACATGAGGTTTCACTGTTATGCAGTCCCATGTTATATTTTTTAGCTTTTCTTTTAGTAGTATAAATGCCCTTAGACTTACCCTTTCAACCATTGTCATACCCATATAATAGATCTGCTAGTCACAAACACCATGAGGTGCTCTCACCATTTCCATTATTTCCGAAGATTTACAATCTTTTAACCAATTCTGCACAGATTATCATCAGTTTTCCATTCTCTAACCTCATTCTGTTTTCTGGTTGACCCAATATTCTAATTATTAATTCCATAAGTTTATATAATACATTTAATTCATAATAGCACAGTCATACAGTATTTGTCCTTTTGTGTCTGGCTTGCTTTACTCAACTTAATGTTCTCCAGGTTCTACCATGCTGTCCTTTCCATCACAATTTAATAGTCCATCATATGTATATACCACAATTTGTTTATCCATTCATCAACTGATGGAGATCTGGGTTGTTTCCAACTTTTAGCTATCATGAATAACATTGCTGTGAACATCATTGTGTAGATATCTATCCATGGCACTGTTTTCACTTCTTCTGGGTCTGTACCTAGTAATGGTATTGCCAGGTCACATGGCAAGTCTATATTCAACTTCCTAAGGAACTGCAAAACAGTCCTCCACTGTGGCTGTACGGTTTTATATTCACACAACAGGGATTGAGCGTTCCTATCTCTCCACATCCTCTCCAACATTTACTGTTTTCTGACTTTTTAATAGTGGCCAGTCTAATAGGTGTGAAGTGATATCATTGTAGTTTTGATTTGCATTTTCTAATCCCTAGTGATATTGAACATTTTTTTCAGGTGTTTCTTTGACGTTTGTATTTCTTCTTTGGAAAACTGTCTTTTCATTCCTTTTGTCCTATTTTTTAATCAAGTAGTTTGTGTTTTTATTGTTGAGTTATATGATCTCTTTTTATATCATGGATATTAAACTCTAATCAGATATGTGATTGCTAAATAATTTCTTCCATTGAGTTGGCTGCCTTTTCACCCTTCTCACAAAGTACTTTGAGGTGCAAAAGTGTTTAATTTTGATCAGGTCCCACTTATCTATTTTTTTCTTTTGTTACTAATGCTTTGGGTGTAAGGTTTAAGAAACTACCGTCTACCCCAAGATCTTGAAGATGTTTTCCTACATTTTCTTCTAGGAGATTTAGGCTTGTCACTTTTATATTTACATCCTTGACCTTTTTTTTTTTTTTAGGTTCTGGGGCCCGGAACACGGGACCTTCTAATGTAGGAAGGCAGCACTCAATCACTGAACTATATCAGCTCCCATTTGATCATTTTTTCATTTGTTTGTTTGTTTGTTTCTGTGTTTAGGAGGCACTGGGGATAGAAATCGGGACCTCCGGTGTGGGAAGCAGGCACTCAAGTGCTTGAGCCACATCTGCTCCCTGGTCCTTGATCCATTTTGAATTAATTTTGTATAAAGTGTGAGATAGGGGTCCTCTTTCTTTGATTTGGATATATCTGATTCTCCAAGCACTGTTTGTTGAATAGACTGCTCTGGCCCAGCTGGGTGGATTTAACAGCCTTGTCAAAAATTACCTGATTGTAGATTTGAGGATTTATTTCAAAGTTCTCAATTTGGTTCCATTGGTTAATCTATCTTTATTTCAGTACCATGCTGTTTTTACCACTGTAGCTATGTAAAATGTTTTAAAGTCAGGAAGTGAAAGTTTTCCAAATTTGTTCTTTTTTAAGATATTTTGTGTATTCGGGACCCCTTACCCTTCCAAATAAATTTGACTATTGGCTTTTCCATTTTGGAAAAAAAAGTTGTTGGGATCTTTATTGGGATTACATTTAATCTGTAAATCAGTTTGGGTAGAATAGACGTCTTAACGATATTTAGTTTTCCAAGCCATGAAAACGGAATTTTCTTCCATTTATTTAAGTCCTCTTTGGTTTCTTTCAGCAATGTTTTGTAGTTTTCTGAATACAGGTTTAGTTTATTCCTAAATATTTGATTGTTTTGTTTACTAATATGAATGGATCTTTTTTCTGATTTTCTCTTCAGATTGCTCATCAATAGTATATAGAAACATTGATTTTTACATATTAATCTTGTATCCTGCCAATTTCCTTGTCTATTAATTCTAGTAGCTTTGTTGTGGATTTTAAAGAATTTTCTAAATATAGGATCATATCATCAACAAAGAGTACAAGTTTTACTTCTTCCTTTCCTATTTGGGTGCCTTTTATTTCTTTATCTAGCCTAATTGCTCTAGCTAGAACTTATAGGACTATAATTCATAATAATTATGAGAGTGGATATCCTTGTCTTGTTCAAGATATCAGCAGGAAAGCTTCCAGTCCTTGCTAGCTGTAGGTTTTTCATATATGTACTTTACCATATTGAGAAACCTTCCTTATATTCCTATTTTTTGGCATGTTTTTAGCAAATTGAGTTGATCGTGTGATTTTTCTTCTTTAGTTCAGCATTGTGGTTTATTACATTTCTTTTCTTGTGTTGAAACATCCTTTCATACCTGAGATTGACACCAATTGATAATGGTGTATAATTCTTTCAATGTTCTTTTGGATTCGATTTGCAAGTATTTTGTTGAGAATTTTTGCATTTATATTCATTAGAGACATTGGTCTGTAATTTTTTTCTTTGTAATATCTTTATCATGTTTTGGTATTAGGGTGATGCTGGCTTCACAGAATGAGTTTTGTAGCATTCTTTCCTGTTCAATTTTTTGGAAGAGCCTGAGCAAGATTGATATTAGATCATCTTTGAATGCTTGGTAGAACTCACCTGTGAAGCCATCTGGTCCAGGGCTTTTCATCGTTGTGAGGTTTATGATGACTGTCTCAATCTCTTCACTTGTGATTGGTTTGTTGAGTTCTTCTAGTTCTTCTAGGGTCAATGTAGGTGGTTTGCGTGTTACCAGGAATTTGTCCATCTTGTCTACATTATTTAGTTTTTTGGCATCCAGTCGTTCATAGTATCCTCTGATGATCTCTATTCTGCAGTGTCAGCGGTAATGTCCCCCTTCTCATTTCTGATTTTATTTGCATCATCTCTCTTTTTTTTTTCATTGTCAGTCTATCTAAGGGTTTGTGGATTTTGTCAATCTTCTAAAGGAACCAACTTTTAGTTTTGTTGATTCTAATGCTTTGTGTTCTCTATTTCATTTATTTCTGCTCTGATCTTTACTCTCTTTCATTTGGCTTGGTTTGGAATTAGTTCGCTATTCTTCCACTAGTTCCTCCAGGTGTACAGTTGGATCTTAATTTTTAGCTCTTTCTTCTTTTTGAATGTAAGCATTGAGGGGTATAAATTTCCCTTTCAGCACTGCCATTGCAGTGTCCCACAGGTTTGATATGTTGTGTTCTCATTTTCATTCATCTCAAGATATTACCTGAATTCTCTCACAATTTCTTTGATCCACTGATTATTTAAGATTGTGTTGTTTAGTCTCTCTATATTAATGAATCTTCAATTTTCTGTCCATTATTGTTCCAGTTTCATTCTGTTATGCTCAAAGGAAGTGTTTTGCATAATTTCAATCTTTTACAATTTATTGAGACTTGTCTTGTGACCCAACGCATGGTCTGTCTTGGAGAATGATCCATGAGCACTTGAAAAGAATGTATGTTCTGCTGTTTTGGGGTGCAGTGCTCTACAGATGTCTCGTTCTAGTTCATTTATCATATTTTTCAAACTCTCTGTTTCTTTCTTTATTTGCTGTCCAAATGTTACTTACAATACTGAGAGGGGTGTATTGAAGTCTCCGACTATTAGTGTGGAGACATCTTTTTCTCCCTTCACCTTTGCCAGTTTGTGCCTCACGTATATTGGGGCATTCAGGTTAGTTGCTTACATATTTAGTATAGTTATTTTTTCTTGGTAAATTGCCCCTTTATTAATATATAATGATCTTCTATATCTCTGATAACAGTTTTGCATTTAAAATCTATTTTGTCTAACTGTAGAAATTGTCCAATTGTTCATGCTATTTTTTTGGTTACAGTTTGCATGGAATATCTTTTATCAACTTTTCACTTTTAACCTAGTTGTGTCCTTACAACTAAGATGAGTCTCTTATAGATAACATATAGATGGCTCATTTTTTTAATTACTTCTATCAATCTATGTCTTTTGGTTGGTGAGGTCAAGCCATTAACATTCAATATTATTAATGTAGAGGCATTATTTACTTAACCAATTTTGTCCTTTTGATTTCTTTTGTCATATCATAGTATTGCCTGTCTTTTTACAATTTAATTTTCTTTCCTAATAATTTTCTTTTTTTTTTTACTATACTCCAAATCTCTTGCCCTTGTTTTTTCCTTTCTGGCTGTAGCACTCCCTTTAGTATCTCTTATAATTCTGTTTTTTGGTAGTAATGTCTATCAGTTTTGTGTGTTTGTGATGACTTTGAATTCACCCTCATTTTTGAAGGACAGCTTTGCTGGATACAGAATTCTTGGCTGGCAGTTTTACTCTTTCAGTACCTTAAATACATCTCTTCCATGGTTTTTGATGAGTGGTCAGCACTTAATCTTATCAAGGATCCCTTGTATGTGATCCTTTTCTTTTGCTGCTTTCAGAATCCTCTCTTTGTCTCTGATATTTGTCATTCTAAATAGTAGTTGTCTCAGTGTAAGTCTGTTTGGGATTCATTGTCCTTCTTTGATATTGATATTTATGTCTTTCATAAGGGTTGGGAAGTTTTCAGTCATTTTTTCCTTAAATATTCTTTCTGCTCCTCTTTCATTCTCTTCTTCTTCTGGGACAATGATAATGCATATGTTTGTGCAGTTCACATTGAAATTCAATTCCCTGAGACCCTGTTCCATTTTTTCTCTTATCTTTTTGTTCTTCTGTCTTTAACAGTTCAGATGTTCTGTCTTCAAAATTACTAATTCTTTGAGCAAGTCAAATCTGCTCTTATGTATCTCTAATGTATTTTTAATCTCATCCATCATGTCTTTCATTCCCATGAGGTCTGTCACCTTTACTTGCAGGCTTTCAAATTGTTCTTTGTGCTCACCCAGTGTCTTTTTAATATCCTTTATCTCTTTAGTTCTATTTTTTTATTTCTTTAAATTGATTTGGGAGATTTGTTTGATTATCATTGAATAATTATCTTAAATCCTATATCTCTTTAGGATATTTGTTTTTTTTCTTTGGTTGGACCATCTATTCCTCTTTCTTAGTGTGGCTTGTAATTTTTTGCTGATGTCTAGGCACCTGAATATGTTAGTGATTTCACTCTGATGGCCAATTTTTCTCTCTTGCCTATTTTTTTCACAGCTCTTCTTTGATATTTTGTTCCACTTATCATAAGTCTTTAAATTTCCCAGCTTAAGTTATCAAAATCATGTCAGGGACTCCCTAATTGGGTGCAGATTTTCTCACAGGAGTTAGGATAGAGAGAGGACCAAAAGCAGTTTTTGCCCAAGCAATTTCCAGACCAGCCAGCAGATGGCACTTGCTGGTGCACCTTTCCAGAGAGGTGTTTCAAGAGTTTCACAGAGGAGTTTCAAGATTTCCTGTGTTTTAGTATGATCAGAACTAAGATTCAAAACGGACTCTGCACAGAGAATCCACTGAAGAAAAGCCCTCCAACTCTCCTTCTTTTTTACCTTGTAACAGCCGACTGGGAGGAAGATGTCTGTTCCTCTCTCAGACATCTGCAGTGAGCTGGGAGGTCTTACCCCAGCTTAATATCTTGGGGACATGGGAGGGGAGCACTTTCCAGCTGCCAAGGGCATTTGATAATTTATATTTGTTGTTTCTGGTTCTTTGTCTCTCTATCTCTCATCCCACTGGGAGTTGTGAAGCACTGTCCTGGTCTGTGGACTCCCAAAGCTGGTATGTTAGATAGCTTTTGGCTTAAAGAGCCATTGTTTTTGTGAAAGAGTTGAGTGTACCAGTCTATTCTGCTGCCATCCTCCCACCTAGATTCAGTTTGTTTTTCTTTACAATACTTTGATTTTAAAGTTCATACAATACATTGCAATACATACAATACATGGTTCATACTGCCAAAATATTTCAGTGTAGTGTTTACTACACATGTGATATATGATAGTGTTGGAGAAGTTTTCAATTTCAATAAGGTCATATTTATTAATATTCCCTTTGTATTTATGTTTTTTCTATGTTTAAGAAGCCATTTTCCACACTTTCATCAGATAGATACTTACCTCTACTTTCTTCTAAATCTTTGAAAAGTTTAGTTCTCCCATTAAAGTGTTTAATCCATCTGGTGCTGATATTTGTGTGTGGAGGGATGGTGACAAAATTTTATTCCTATGGATAGCCAGTTGTCCCAATACTATTTTTTGGACACTTTATCCTTTCCTCGTTATTTGTAGTGGCACTTCTAATATACACGGATCTCTCTCTGTCTCTGTCTCTCTGTCTGTCTGTCTGTCTCTCTCTCTCTCTCTATATATATATATATATTTCAAATGCATATATATATATGTCTGCCTGTTTGGGAGCTGTTATTCTGTTTTATTATACTGTTATGTTTGCCTAATTCTACAACAATTTCACTCCATTACAATAGCTTTAAAATCGGTCATGATATCTGCTAAGGTAAATTTATATGACAAAAAAATCATAAAAGTTAAAAAAACAAGCCACAGCACTTCAGGAGAATATGGAGAGACAGAAACAGTCTTCTGTACTGCATTTGGAGATGCAAACTTGTTCAACTGTTTGGAGAGAAATTTTATAATATGTAGTAAAGCTGAAAATCCACAAATCCTATACGACAAGAATTCTACTTCTAGTTACCTAGTCTAAAGAAAACCTTGGGCATGTATACTACAAGATATGTTTAAATATGTCCATTGCAACAATGCTGTCAATATCAAGAAAGATAGAAACATAACTGACCTCAATAAGGGACAGGTCAGGTAGCATATGAAGGAGAATATTATGTAGCACTTAAATTAAATGTACTACGTTGTATCAATATTGACAAATCTTGTATTTCTAAAATTGAGTAAAAAAGTAATTTCAAAAGGGATATGTGTATAAATGATTCTATTTGTATAAAATATTTTAAAACTTTTTTTAAAGATTTATTCACTTATTCCCCCCCACACACAATTCCTCCCCCCCCTCCTCCCACACCCTGCTGTTTTTTGCTATCTGTGTTGTCTTCTCATTTTTTCCTCCTCTAGGATTCACTGGGATTCGATCCTGGAGACCTCTGATGGGGAGAGAGGTTCCCTGTCAATTGTGCCACCTCAGTTCCTATTTGTATAAAATATTTAAAAGGACAAATTCAGTTTATGATTATATATGCATGTAGTAAAAGAATAAATGCATGAAAGGAAATATATACACTAACTTTAACATATTGATTATCTATGATGAAGGTGAGAGGAGGAAGGGATTATGGGAATGAGGGGATAGGACTTTACCTACATCTTTAAAATTTACCTCTTTAAAAAGGGAGATATGAAGAAAATATACTAAAATGTTAATACCTATTCAAACTGGGTGGTGGGCATGAATATTTTTTATATTATTCCCTATCCTTTTCTATAAAATGGAAGTATCCCATAATTTAAAGTTCAGTGAAGATAAAGTGATTTACTCAAAGTATGTGTTCAGGAAATATTAGTTTCCCTTTTCCCTACACCAGGATTTTGGCCATTCTCATGTATTTGGTTATACATTTGTCCAAAGATTGTTTCCAATATAGTTAAACCTCAAAAAAGTTCATATCCTCACATAAAATAATTTGGGTGGTAGACAACACAGGGCTGATATGACAGCTCCATGACATCTTCAGGGACTCTGGCATTTTCTGATGAAATATCTTCCATTCTTGGGTTCCTTCACTGTCCAAGATGACTGTTGGAACACTAATCTTTGCATCTTATTTCCAGCAGCAGGAAGAAAGAAAGATAGAAAGCACCCCTTCTCCCACCACCAACTTTTCAAGGACTCTTCCCAGAAATTCCACCCAACACTTTAGAATAATTCTTATTTCCAGAGTTTAGCCAAATATCTACACCTTGCTGAAAGGGAGGCTGGGAAATATAGTCTTTTAGCTGGGTACATTGCCCAAGATTTGTAACTAAGAAAAAAAAAGAGAATTGATATTGGCCAGTATAGCAGTTTGATATGGTTGTGAATTTCAAAAACATGGTAGATTATGTTTTTAATCTGGTCTGTACTTGGATTTTAATCTGGTCTGTACTTAAATTACAATTAAGGCTTTGATTGGGTCACGTCATTAGGGTGTTGAGTCTACACCCATTGATGGGTGGGGACTCACAGATAAAAGACATGGCAAAGGACAGAGTTGAGGCATTTTGATGTTGGAATTTTGATGTTGGAGTTTGATGCTTAAGCTGGAGCCCTAGTTAATAAGCATAGAGAGGAAAAGAGATGGCTCCTTAGACAAGGCAGAAACCCCGGGGAGAGAGGCAGAGCCATTCCACCTAAAGTCTAGAGCTGACCTTGTGGAAGAAACGGAGGACCTGTGCCTGGAGCAAGACCTGGGAAGAGAGGAACCTAGGAAGCCTGAACCCTGGTAAACGTTGCCAGTCATCTTGCTCCAACACATGAAAATAGACTTTGGTGAGGGAAGTAACTTATGCTTTATGGTCTGGTATCTGTAAGCTCCTACCCCAAATAAATACCCTTTATAAAAACCCACCAATTTCGGGTATTTTGCATCAGCACCCCTTTAGCTGACTAATATAGCCAACAACTAGAAATCTTTGCCACAAACAAGAACCTAAAACTTATTGGGTTCTAAATTGTAGTTTTGAAAGCATGTGAAACTCTTCATAAGCTTGGTACTGACCGAATCTATTAAAACTCATGATTGTTGTAACTCTTGTTATTGAATAAACACATTCATGTTATATCTTTTTCAGAGTAAAAAACATAATCAAAATGCTAGATTTTATTTTCAAATGCATTGGGAACAAAATGAAATGCCTGATAAGAAAATGAAGATGCATGTTTTGAATTTTCAGGTGTGTGGTCTATGTTGTTGACATAATTCTAACTTTGAGTTATGGAATCTTTATAACAAAATTGTGTTTATTTCAGGTGCATACGAGTGGAGTTGTGGAAAGAAACAAATTTTGTGATCTCTGCAACATGAATTTTAGCTCCCCAGTTGTTGCTAAGTCTCACTATGAAGGAAAAGTTCATGCTAAAAAACTGAGTCAATTAATGGAGGAACATGATCAGATATCTTCATCAGGATTTCAGCCAGACAAGGGTAAGATTCCCTTTACTTCTTTATCTTCTATATGGGAATTATCATTTATTTTCCAAATCTGCCCTACATTTTTTATTAGGAAGGCTTTCTCTCTGGGGCAGTAACGTGATTATTATTATTCCTCTGCCCAGTTGATCTCTTTCTGTGTCCTTGTCATTTAATATCGAGATTATACTTGCTAACTGAATTTTGAGAAATGTTACCTCTCCCTTTCAGTTTATTAAATTCAAGTAATAGCAAATAATTTGCTATTCTGCTATAAAGAAACAACAATAAGCAGCCCGATCTTTACCAATTTTGAATTAAGTCATAAAATCTTAGTTCCTTCTTACTTCTTCCCCTTGGGATCTATTTCATTCCTTTTTTGCTTTAATAATTTACAGACATTATCTCATATGTATGTCCAGTCCAATGTCTTCCCCATAATATGGTTATGAATGCATTTTCTGATTATAACTGTAGGTCAAACAACCAAAAACCAAAAACAAAAGTTACTAATTCTGTTTCAACCCTGACAGCCCATTCCTTTCTTCCTGTAAATATATAGATAAGATACTACCATAGTCATCAATCATTGGTTATTGAATATTTAATTTATACTAGATCCCTACGATACAGAGAAATATAAGTGTTGCCTCTTTCCTTCTTCCAGTCATGTGGGCAGTGGTACATTTCAGAGATCTGATCCATAATGTCCTGAGATGGAAGAGTATTCAATGGAATATCTAAACTGTATTTTGACAACTTTATGTGCTAGAATGAAAAATAATATGATTTTGCCTGTGAATCAAATAATTTACCACATTCTCACTAGCTTTGATACTTTAAAAGTAATGTTATAATCCCTTTTGTGGAAAACTCACCAACATTAATTTCCAGCTCATAGTGGCAACATCTCCGAGCCAAGCCAAGGCCACAAAAAACATTGAAAGCATCTTGCAAAGCCTTATCCTCAGTCCACAAAATTCATGGATATGAGCTCCGAGAGGATAGTAAATAAAGACATGTGAAATAACAGGAATTGTGGAAGCATATAATTGTATAGCCTTAAACAACTGCATAAATTGTATTCTGATATTAACATCACAAACCTAGACTGAATGACTTACTATGCTACTCAAGAAAGATACCAACTTAGAAGTTTTGCCATCTGTTTTATCTTCACTAATTTTGAGAATCATTATGGCAGCTCTCATGCTTTTGATTCTTCAAATGAATATAATTAGGTAGTGCCTGATACAGAACAGTCTTTCCTTACAATGTCTCTATTGAAGAATCTTGGTGACAAACTTGTATTCAAATTTCTATTCTCACAGAAGGAAATTCTTTTTAAATATGAATATCTTTATCCAGTAGCCCTCTATTGAAAAAGTACAAAGAGAATGGGTTTTTAAAGAATTCCATATTTCCCTAATACTTTATAATGAATGCAACTTAGTATCTGCACAAATGGTAATTATTTCCAATTATGACAATTTCAGCAGGTGTGCCTATTACTACTTCTACAGAGTCCACCTTCTTGAATCCCCTTGTTGTCAAGCCTTCTCCAGGTGGGATTAAAGATGAGAATGTGCCTTTTTCTTCCAACATTGCTTTGAATTTGAATAATCCAAACAAATATTGCAAACTCTGCTTGCTGTCTTTAATAGTCCATTAGTGGCCCAATAACATTATGTTGAGAAAAAACAAATAAGAAATGAAGGTAGGAAGACATTTATAGACAAAATAAGAGAGCAAACTTTTCCAGCAGAATCAAATGCAAATGGTAAACAGTAAAAATATCCCAAATTTCTTTCATAGGAAGTATATTTTATAAACATACTAACTTATTTATATATCATTTTACTCTTACTGAGTGAAAGGTTGGTAGTGTTCACAGAATCATAGAATTTTAGGTAAGCAATTTAGAGTCCAACTAAATCTATTTACTTTCTGGAAAATGAGAATGAGACCTAGAAAGATTGAGATAATACCTATTATAGAGCCAAATACAGGTATTCATATGGTCCCCTGTTATTATAGGTACATAAGAAAGTATTTTAAAATTAATGTCTTGTGGTTATATCATTCAGTCACTAAGTATGCTTTTAGGTGTCTTTTGGTTGCTATGCTGGTCATTCTTGGGAATACAAATGAAGATGTACCCCTTGTCCCCAAATAGTAAGTGTATAAACTAGTTGGGTTAATAACACTTATTTTTAAGAGACTACAGACATGGATTTTTGCTTGCAGATTGTAGGTAATCAGAGGAAAGAAAAAATACAGTTAATTTTTTTCATAAAGAAATATATGATTTAGATTGATAGAAGTGGAAAGGATATTTTGTGTAAGGGGAGACATGATGAACAAAAAGCTTGGAGCTAAAAAAAAAAAAGTGGCAAGAGTTCAGGCACAGTAAAGAGACTGACCCTGACTGGCAAAATCCATTTGCTCTTCTAATCAATTTTTTTTTTCATTTTTCCCCACAGGCACATTCTCACTACTAGTATACTTTATTCCCCTTTCATATTTTTCTCTTTTATCCACTTTTATTCCTCCACTCACTGTTATTTTTCAATTCTTTCCATAATAGACATCTTTGCTTCCTAGGAAACTGTTCATTACTCCCTTCTTGAAGATCTATTCTTTGTCTTATGTGACTCTTTCTACTCTTGTTCTTCTCCTTTGTTTCTTACTATTTCTTTTCTGTTTTCTTTTCAGGAGTATTAGTCAGAATTCTCTAGGGAACAGAATCAACAAGAGATATCTGTCAATAGTAAGAGATTTTATCAGAGTCTCTCACATGATTGTGGGGATACACAAGTCCAGGTTCCACAGGCAGGCTGCAACCAGGGGCTCCAGTGAAAGTCCAGTGAAGGTTCTTGACAAGTTCTGGGAGATGTTGACTGTCTAAAGACAAGCTGGAGGTGGCGGACTTGGCCCAGTGGTTAGGGCATCTGTCTACCACATGGGAAAAAATTCATTACCTAAATGCAGGCATAACTAAGATTCCATTCTTGACATCCTATTCTCCTCACTTTATCAATATGATTTAATCTGTTTCCCTCTTTTATCTGGATGTTTCATAACCATTTCAAATGCAGTTTGTCCAAAACTGAAAACACTGTCTCTTTCTAAACCTACTTTAGTATTCTTTAACTTAGTTGACAGCAATAGTATCCACTCAATTGTTCAAGTTAGAAACCTTCAGTTAACTGTGAAGCCTCCACCAGCACCTTCCTAACTTTATGTATCTAATGAAGCGCTGAGCTCTGATTGTTTTAACTCCTGACCATTACTACCTCCATATCTCCAATCCTGTTCCTCCCACACTAGTTCAGGCCCTCAACATCTTTCCTATAGCTTTGCTACTCAAAGTGTGGTTTGTGGACCAGCAGCAACAACATCACCTGGGAGCATTATTAGAGAAAAAAGATTCTCAGGCCTGACTGCAGACCTACTGAATCAGAATTGCATTTAACAAGAGCTGTAGGTGATTTGTATTCATAATAAATTTTGAGTAGCATTATCCTAAAACATTGCCACAGCCTCCTAACTACCCTCCCTGCCTCTACTTTTGTTTCCCCAAATCTACACTCATTGTAACCACTATGATATTTTACCTAAAATATAAATATTTTATGTCATTCTCAGACTTAGAAACCCTTCATTGTGTCTCCATTTTCTATGCATAACAGCTAAGCTCTTGAGTTCTCTACCATCCAGGCCCTGCCTATCTTCTCCAGGCTTATCCTCTACTACTTCCTGTCATGATCTATGTGGATCAGTACCTACATACTACTTACAGTTTCTAGAAACCAGTACCCAATTCCTTGTCTCTGTGCCCTTGTTCGTGTGGCCTACTTCTCCTGACTAAAACCTACTCATTCTGTAACATGCTCCATCCCTGAGAGACTGTTCTTTTCCTTCAAGGCTAATCTTATTTTCTTCCTTAACCTTCATATCTAATGATCTCTCCATGTGTCTTCTTCTTTCATTAGAATGTAGAGTTTTTGGGGAAAGGAGCTTATTCTTTTTTTAAATTTTTTAAATTTTTTGGTCATTATTTATTTTTTAATGTTACATTAAAAAATATGAGGTCCCCATATACCCCCAACCCCCATCACTCCACTCCTGCCCCCATAACAACAACCTCCTCCATCATCATGAGACATTCATTGCACTTGGTGAATACATCTCTGAGTACCACTGCACCTCATGGTCAATGGCCCACACCATAGCCCACACTCTTCCACAGTCCACCTAGTGGGCCATGGGAGAACATACAATGTCCGTTAACTGTCCCTGCAGCACCACCCAGGACAACTCCAACCCCCGAAAATGCCCCCACATCATATCTCGTCCTCCCACTCCCTACCCCCAGCAGCCACCATGGCCACTTTCTCCACACCAATGCCATATTTTCTTCGATTACTAATCACAATAGTTCATGAATAGAATATCAGTAACTCCACGCTAATCCATACTCTATTCCTCCACCCTGTGGACCTTAGAATGGTTGTGTCCACTCCATATCTATATCAAGAGGGGGCTTAGATTCCACATGGATGCTGGATGCAATTCTCCTGCTTTCAGTTGTAGGCACTCTTGGTTCCCTGGTGTGGTGGTTGACCTCCTTCACCTCCATGTTAGCTGAGTGGGGTAAGTCCAAACCAGAATGTAGGAGTTGCAAGTCTGTTGAGGCTCAGGGCCTGGTTATCACATGATCAGTCCAGAGATTCAGGTCCCCTGGGTATACACTAAACACCAGCACCAACTACAGATCCAATAAAAGTAACAGGAGAGGCTTGTGGACAGAGATCACATCTGAGTCCAGCTCCAACACATAGAAACACGAACTCCAAAGTAGGGCCAACTGACATGACACTGAACTCCATTAGCCATGACCATAGAACCTGTGGGTCTCTGTAGCCCTCAGAAGAACCAATACCTGGGGTTGTATCCTACTTTATCTGTCTCTGAGACTCTGCTGAGGTGTGCATAAGGGGGACCCCTCTGATAAACTCCCGGCTCTTTTTGGAGACTCATAGCCATATAAACTCATTTGTCCTTTCCATTTCCCCCTTTTATTCATGTCAAAAAGCTTTTTTAACTCCTGGTATTATATGTAGACTGAGATATTCTGCTGGTCCGAGGTGACCCTTTTATTTAAGGTCATTTTCTAGTTACATCATCAGCTGGTACTTGGTAGTAATCCCTCGGCACCGAGAAGGCTCATCCTCGGGAGTCATGTCACATGCTGGGGGAAAGGCAACATGCTGAGTTTGGCTTCGAGACTGGCCACTTTTGAGCAATATGGAGGCTCTCAGGAGATGAATGAATTTATGGCTATAAATTTCCCTCTCAATTCTGCTTTTGCTGCATCCCATAAGTTTTGGTATGCTCTGTTATCATTTTCATTAGTTTCAAGGTAGTTATTAAATTCTTTTTAGATTTCCTCTCTAACCCACTGTTTTTCTAAGAGTGTGCTGTTTAATTTCCATATCTTGGTGTGAAATCAGGGCCTCTGGCCCTTGCAGATTTCCAGCTTCACTCCACTGTGGTCAGAGATATTATTTTGTATGACTTCTATTTTTCTGAATTCATTGAGCCTTTCTTCATCGCCTAGCATATGGTCTATCTTGGAGAATGATGCATGTGCACTTGAGAAAAATGTATTTCCTGCTGTATTCAAGTATGGCCCATCTCCTCTAATATACTGATCAAAGTTTTTGTTTCTTTATTATTTCTCTTTTGAGTTGTCCTGTCCAAAGTTGATAGTGGTGTATTAAACTCTCCCACTATAACTGTAGAGGCATCTATTCTTTCACTTAGTTTTTCCACTGTTTGCCTCATGTATTTGGAGGTGCCCTTGTTAGGATCATAATTATTTATGATTGTTTGTTCTTGAAAGTTTATCCCTTTCACTAATATGTATCCCAAAACAGCCTGCTCAGTGTTTGGGAACACCTCAGCATAACAAAGTTTTCAGGAATTGCCGGAGCTGGGCCACCAGCCCTAGAGAGAAGGGTCCCACCCACAACTTCTGCCCTTCATGTAAGAGACCCAAAATTCCATCTCTTGAAAGAATCTCTTCTGTCACTGTCTCACCAAATCGACATCTAGACACCTCCTGCCCTGTAAGCTTCCGAAGCAGCCCGGTCGAGCAGAACTCTGACCCTACTCAGCTACTTCTTTGCAGGAGAGATTATGAGGTGCACTCACTCAGATGCCATCTTGCCCCACCTCTCAGGAGCTTCTTCTAACACACATATATTTCCAGTGCTGAAGATAGAAAATGGTATAGAGTAGACCTACCTCAACAGATTACCTCAATATATGAATCAGTGAACTATTTTTTTAAAGATTTATTTTTTAAATTTTATTTCATCCCCCCTTTCCACCCCAGTTGTCTGTTCTCTGTGTCTATTTGCTACGTGTTCTTCTTTGTCTGCTTCTGTTGTTGTCAGTGGCATGTAAATCTTTGTTTCTTTTTGTTGCATCATCTTGTGTCAGCTCTCCATGTGTGCAGTACCATTCTTGGGCAGGCTGAACTTTCTTTTGCACTGGGTGGCTCTCCTTACAGAGCGCACCTCTTGCGCATGGGGCTCCCCTTTGCGCGGACACTCCTGCATGGCATGGCCCTCCTTGTGCGCATCAGCACTGCACATGGGCCAGATCCACACGGGTCAAGGAGGCCCAGGGGTTGAACTGCGGCCCTCCCATGTGGTAGACGGACGCCCTAACCACTGTGTCAAGTCTGCTTCTCATCAGTGAACTATTAATCTTTATTTATTGAGCACTTACTCTGTTTGTACTATTTCAGTTTCCTACTTAATGTGATTCAGCATATCCCAAAAAGTTACATAGAGATTGCTAAGATTTTAAGAGATTTTGATTTAGACAAGTATAGAAATAGAAGTAGTAGAGCTTCTGGAAGTAGGAATAGATGTTTGGGGAAATGACAAACTTCCTCGTTAGGGTATTTTTGCTATTGCTGGGCTGAAAGTATCTTAAATAAGTAGATTCTAATTTAGTGGCATTAGGTAAATTTGAACTGAGTCAACTATGAGAAGTGTGCATTCTGGTCACTTCTGAAGGATTTTAGCATTCTTATCTGAAGTTTCAAGGCTATTAGAATAACGGAAAAGGATTTTGGTGACATTCTTATCTCAGTGTGTGTGAGTGGGAGAGGTTAGGTAGGGCTAATCATCAACATAATCTAATCCAGTCACTGGGATCATTTTATACTAGCCTTTGACAAAAAAGTCTAGTTATAAAAGTCATTTGGAGAATTTTAATAGTGGTAAATTAGCTAATGAGAATTTCAAAGAACAGTGGTAACTTCAGAAGCCCACATTACAATCAGGTGAGCACATAATAAGAAATAAAAATTTAGCATATAACTCTTTTACTTCACTCTTCATCCATTTCCTCCTATCTTTCTGTATTTGCCTTTCTATCTGCTGTGGTTTGTATGCATTTCTCCCAATAGCTCATTTCTTTCTCTTCATCATTCTCCCTGCTTTCTTCATGTTCCTCAACCAGCCCCAGATCTTATTAGCACAGGAATGGCTACCATAAGGATATGGAACCAAAGTGTGTATGCATTTTTATTTCCTGTATTTGTTTTATTTATCTTATTAATTTCTAGCCCATTATTGCACTTTGATGTCTCACCTTCATCTGTATTCAATACATTAAAACATAATAAACTTCCCTAAAACCAGCTTGAATTTCTCAAGGTTTTGTCTTTGCCAATAGAACGTTATCTATTCAGTCAACCACACTGGAATCTTTGAGAGCATCTTTGACTATTTAACTCCATATATCCTCTCCATCAGCAAGTCTTATTAAGATTTTAAAAAGACATGTTAATCCTTTCTGTTCCCTTTCATTTTATTTCTGCTACCATCAACTCACACCTTAACTCTGTGACAACCTTCTGGAAGGCTTTACTTGTATTTTATTATTCTTTCACTCCCTAGTAGCAAGATTTTAATTCTAGGTCATTACCACAGTTTGCCTTTTATATATATACTTCTGTATCCAGGTTACTGAGTACTACTATGGAAAATTATGTAGGATACCTCTACAGAGTCTTGTAATCCAACCTCATTTGCTTCTTTGGCTCTACCTAATCCTTTTCTTCACTTTCCCTTCAACAATGACTTTAAACCTATGCCACTCTCCAAACTTTTCCCCTGCCCTACATTCTGCCTCCTCACACTCATCAAAAAAACTTCTTTCTTATTTCATCAAGAAATATTTAGCTGTCAAATGTAGATTACAAAGTACCTTGCCTTCACTAAATCCTGTCTTAATCTTGAGTTCCCCTTTAACTACTATAGTCTCCCCTTCTCTTCTTAGTCAAGATTTTTTGCAAGCATAATCTGTATTTATTGTCTTATTTTTATTCACTCATCCTCAACTCACTGCCATTTGTTGGCATACATAATCCAGCCCTCCATATCTCCACTGTACCACTCCACTGAAACTGCTCCTCACAGGATCATAGTGGCCTCTTAATTTCCAAATTCAATGAACACCATTCATTCCTTGTACTATTGATCTCTCTTGCATTTACCTACATTCACCAATCATTCCTCTTTAAAACTCTCTTTCCTTAGCTCCTTTGACAGTACATGCTCCTGTTAATCCTTATAACACTGTTTCCTTTCTTAACTTCACGGTCTTTTTATGGGCTCTTCCTCCTCCATCATCTTAATTTAAAGGGTGGCACTCTCCAGTGTTTTATCATTATATTGCTATTCCTGTGCCCATCCATACATTGCACTCAGAAAATCTCATCTGCCCTGATTGTTTTAACTGCACCAATGAATTTACATCTCCAGAATATCTCTGACTTCTCTTCGACCTTACAAATGCCCATATGTAACTGCCTGCTGGACATCTTTACATGGAAGTCCCACAGATACCTCAGACTGTGTCCAAAATAAAACTCACTATTGTTTACTCCCTTACCCCATAAAGCAACACTTTTCTGAAGTTCCAATTTCAGTTAATGGGACAGCACCTCACTAGTTTCCAAATTAGGTTTCTTGGACTTTGTATTTTAGACTCCTTTAGATTCCTTCCTCTCTCTTATCTCCCACATTCAATCAGTCACCAAGTTTTCCAGTTTTAAATCTAATTATTTCTTCAATCTCTCTACTTCTATCTGTATTATGACTTTTCTAGTACATGCCCTTCATTATCTCTTGCCTTGTCAATTATAGTTGCCTCATAACTGTGGTTTCCTTGTTTCCAGGCTTGCTCCTCTTAAATTCATCCTCCTTATTGCAGCTAGAGGAGAGATGTATCTAAAACAAACAATTGACTATGTCACTTACTGCTTAAACCATTTCAAGGTTTCCCAACCCACTGAATAAAGTCTAGGACCCTTAGAATAAAATAAAAGCCTCTCTTTTAATCTTACTCCTTTTGCCTTTCCCATCCCTTCCCTTCTAGTCTACTCTCCAACAATTCAAAATGTAAGAAGTTGCATAAATACTTCTGTGTAGACTTCTCCAGGTTTCCATATTGACCTAAGTTCCTCTGCTTGTTTGTGATGCATACTTCTCTTACCCTTTACCAAATGAAACTGAAATCTTCTTTTCATATATCGTTTTCCAACTCTGGACTTATGAGAAACCTGAATGTTTTATTCACTTTGTAACCCTAGCATCTAGAATGATGTTTGGTGCCACATAGGTGTGCAGTGTTCATTGCACAGATTTTTTGAACTCAATACTTCATGTTCATTTCTGTCCCTGCCATACCTAATATTGTGTTCATCTCCTAGAATATTCTAATCTGCTTTCTGTAAAACTCAAATCCTTTCTGTTCTCAAAGATCCACCACAACATCCCCCACACTACTCTAGCTCTCAATATTCTTCTCTTTCTCTAATTTCCTATAGGCTTTATTGTGCATCGACAATTGCATCAATTATAGCCCCTCAAACTAAATAGCTTTTTTGTGATAAGCTATTTTATTTTATTCTGGAATATCGTTCGCAGTGTTTTATTTGAATATGAATACATAGTTTTTCTCAATTTGTATTTGCTAATTGTTTTTTGAGAGAAAATGTAGTATAAAGTGATAAGCATAGATTTAAAGATATGTTGGAAGTCACGCTCAGTTGAATCTCAGGTATAAACTGAAAATAATGGTATTTCTCAAGATTGAATAAGGATGAAATGAAATAATACATACAATACCTGTCTTCAATAAATATTATATTTTAAAGAAATATTTTAGTTCTATCATAATTTACAAACAGTTAAATTGGACATTTTCTGTTTTTCTTCCTAAGATAGCTTCTGCATTACATTGTATTTTTGCATTTTTACATACATGTAGCTCTCAATTGATTTTTCCCATTTAAGATATTAAAACATTGGTTTTCAACCTTGACTACACATTAGAATAATGCAGGGAGCTTTTAGAAATCCCAATGCTCAGGCCATCCTTAAAATCAGTTAAATTTAAATCCCTGAGACCTAGGTATTAGTATTTTTTTTTCCTTTTTTAACTCCCCAAGTGATTCTGATGTGGAACCAAGATTGAAAAAACAGTGTTAGACTAGAAAAACATGCATTTCTCCTAATCATGCTTTGAAAATAAAACCTTAATTTGGGAAGTTAAGAGATAGGGCTACGATTAGGATATGAGTGGACACACAAGTGTTAAGTTATGAAAAATTCTGAAAGGTACAAGGTACAAAGAAGCCTTAATATCTAGGAGAACTCAGGAAAAAAAGAATTAACAAGAGTTGAGGGCAGTGAAGCTGGCTAGGGCCAAGGAGTATTCCTTGAAATGGGAGAATGGAGAAAACAAGAAAAATAGTAGAGGCAGGTTCCAGGAGGATTATACCAGAGATTTTGACCTTGGGGCCAATTTATATTATTTTCTGAGACATCTACAGCCTGTACAAAGATCAAGAACACCACTGTGTAAAAAGTATAAGAGCTAAGATAATAAAAACCAGACTACAATTTTGGAACTGCCCCTGACTCTTCCATACATGATCTGAGCTCCTCCAAACCCTTACTGTCAATGTTGGAATCTTGTTTCTGATATCATTGTGGAGAAAGAAAGGAGGAACTGGGGAGAACACTATATACCATACACTTTATAATTATAAACATGAAACAAATTTCATTATGTAAAACCTCTGAACTGTAATCTGAGTTTATAGTCATAATGAAGGTTACTGGCTCTATAATCTAGGACTGTGCTCTATAATCTATGGCAGCACAGTAAAATGATCTGGAAAGTTATCAAGAAGTGCCAAAGCCTGGCTCCATCCCTAGAGTTTCCGATTTAATTGGTAAGTAAAATTAATTAGTCCAGCCTATCTCACCCTGGCCACGTTGGGGCAACCTGCGACAGTTTCAGTTTTTGCAGAACATCCAGGTATTAAGAGGGGAAATAAAAGACAAAAAGATCAAAAAAGAGAGAGAGAGAGAAAAAGGGTGATTTTGAAATTTAAGCGAACACTGAAAGTTTATATTTTATAGTAACATCATTCAGATTGTATTTAAACTTCAAAAATATTTAAGATAAGTGTAATCCTGTAAAGTTGATGAGGTATTAAAACAAGACAAACACTTCCGACTTAAAAAAATGGATATTTTTAAAGTTCCCCAATAATTCATTTCTGTAACCAATATTGAGACCATTTAATCTAGAGAAAACAAGAACTCATGTTTCTCTGTGTAACTTGGGTGCCCTTAAATTGTATGGTATTTGACAAGTTCATCTGAGCCTTAGTTTCCAAACCTGTAAAATAAGGTTAGTGATCATTTCCTTGAAAAGGGTTGTTGTGAAGATGCACAGTCTTGGGTTTAGTACTTAGTTTTGCTGGACTTCCATAATCTTCAGAGTTGATCAACCTCAAATCTGAGATTCACTAACCACAAACTTGGAAGAGGCTGATAAATAATCCAGGAACTGCAAAGGTATATCCCTTATTATATTTCCCCCAAATTCCCTGATAATAATCACCTGGGGTATTAAACTATAACTCCCCTGGCCCTATCCCATACACACAGAGTCATGTTCTCCAGGGAGGGGTATGTAATCTATAATTTTAGCTAACACCCGGAGTGAGTCTTATCAGAGAAGTCTGGAAGACATTGTAGTTTAAATGAATATATTGTCATTCTGGTGTTGATTTATCATAGGAGGAAATATATAATTTCAGTTCCCAGGTTTTGTTTTTTTATATAATTCTGGGAGTTCTCTTCTTGGTATCAAAGAATATGGGAAGTAAAATTATAATTAGAAGGTGACTTGGTGAGCATGAAATTAGAAGACAGGGAGAGAGGATAGTTTTGAGAAATGATTCATTCAGATTTTTGCAAAATGCGATGAGCTCTCCTGAGCCCACAAGAGAGTATTTCTCACTAGTGAGCAGAATCCTCATTGTCCATCAAAATCAGTATCTTTCTTTATCCCTGACAGAAGTCTCCTTTTTCTATAAATAACCTTTGCTTTACCAAGATCAGTATACCTGGTAAATATTCATTTAACATCCTTTAAATGATTAGGTTTCTGTCTGATTTGAAAGAAGATGACCTTGGTTGTCCCTGCAGTCTCCTCACCATTTTATTGCTTTTTCCTTAAGGAAGGATCATTTTTATATTATGAAATTTATGAACTTGTTTCTTCTGAAAGTGGAAGAATGGTGAGGTTAAGAAAGTAAAAATTAATTTATCCTCTGTTTCAAATTCTCTCTCAGGAACAGAATACGAGGCAACTGGTATATATGTTCTATTCTGTAGTTCTTGAATCTCTTAAAGTGGTAACTAGTTTTGTTTTAGAATTTTGCTTTCAGCTTTTATCCTGAGAGTGGGGCTCATTTAACCTCTCTCCTTTCTAAAACCACACCTTTCTGTGGAAATTAGTTTCGTTAAACTAATGTACAACACTGATTTCAGGTAAGACAGTACACATTTGCTTTTATTTGTCTTCAAAATTCAGGCTTTCGTTGGGTGAAAGGAGAATTATGTACGAAGAAGGAAGTGGTTGGTTGAGAAAATAGGAGGCAACAGTTGATTAGTGTGTTAAATTTGAGTTGCTTGCTGGACATCCATGTAGCAGCATGAAGCAGGCAGAGAGTTTCTTAGGAAAGAGTTCATGGCTAGAGAGGCAAAGTGGTATAGTGGAAAGAATGCTAAACTTTAAATTTAAATGATACAGGCTCTGGAAGTATAACTACTGCCAATTTGCTCTACGACTTTTACCAAATCATTGAACTCTTCAGACCATTTCTGTAAATTGGGAAAGTTTGAGTAGATGATGTCTAATACATTCCTGTACAATTCTAACATTATGTAATTCTAAGTGTATCAATACTGAACTTCTTATCTTGAACTCTGTTTTTTTTCAGCATTTAGTATGAAAATCTACATTTGCCATATTTGTAGTATCACCTTTACATCTTTAGAAATGTTCCAATCCCATAAGCAAGGAAATGAACATCAAATTAAGTAAGTATTTTTGCCAGATGCTTCAGTTACACCAAAGACCAGGGACTCTGTCAATGCTTTTGCATGTATTTTACAAAATTTTAGGCACTCATTTTCCTATGAGTTGATCCTGGATATGGTTTTTGACAAAATGTAACAGAATACATTTTTGCATCCCCTAGGGAGCTCTCTAGCCATGATAGCATACTGAAAAGAGCTGGCTAACTGGTACTCATCCTGACCAGACAACATTGTCTTTCTTTGGACGGATTTTAAAGGGGTGCTCTAAGACTTACCATACAAATTCAGAGAATTCCTGGAAGGTTGGTTTTGTTCTAGGGATTCAGTAGTCAGTTCACCATTTTTCTAATCAAGTATAGTGGTTAAGAACAAAGATCTGGGTTGGAAGGGCAGATCCATCTTGCTACCGAGTGTGTAATGTTAGACAATTCTGTCTTAAGGTTGTTACATGAAATGAAATATGTGTAAGGTGACTGGTCCAGCACACAGAAGGAGAGCTATAAATGTTTGGTCCATTCTATTTTGTTATTTTAAGGAGGAGAAGATTGAGTGGACAATTGGGAACTGGGTAAGTCAGATAGTAAGGCAGAGGAGGATTTAACAAATAAATATTTACTTCGTTGCATTTTAAATTAAAGCACAGTATTTGTGTTACATTATTTCATTCTACTAAAATGTATTTACACAATTTGAGTTTGAATAATTAGGAACTAAATTGTCTGACTCACCAATTTAAACTTTACTTAGACTTTTAAAAAGTATCTCCAGGTTCTCAAATAAATAGTTATATTACCAAGAAGCTGAATAATCAAAACTTTAGAAATAATAATGTGACATTTTGATCAGACCACCCATCAGCGCATTAAATATTATTGATCCTTTCCCACACATCCCAACATGCCTTGTAATTTTAGTACTATTATTTTAGTACCCATCCTTCCTTTAATCTCAGTGCTAAAATTTTTTTGGTAAAAATTGTGAAGTGCCTGAGAGATATTTGAGTATCCCTGATGATTCTTTTAGCATAAAAAGTAGTATTTTATAGTTTTTTTATATTTTGGTAAGCTTTTAAAAGCAAGGAAAATATTCCAAATAAAATAATCTAGTAACAAGATCTTTCTACTGTCTTCTTTGCAGAGAATCCCTTGTTATTAATCTAGTAAAAAATTCAGAGAAGACACAAGACTCTTTCCAAGATGAATGTGAAGATTACATCAAAGTACAGAAGGCCAGAAAATTAGAGCCAAAGACTTGTTTCAGAAGGATGGAAGAGAGCTTTTTGGAAACCCGTGGCTTTAGAGAAATATTTGATTTTGGACCCAGACATAGAACGTTTGAGCAGAGACTACCATTTGAGACTTTCCAGACCTACCCAGGATCATACAGTATTTCACAAGCAGTGGAATACCCATTACCTCATTGTTTACCTGCTCATCCAAAGAGGACATATGACTCTTTCCAAGATGAGCTGGACGATTACATCAAAGTACAGAAAGCCAGAGGACTAGAGCCAAAGACTTGTTTCAGAAAGATGGGAGAAAACTCCATGGAAACCCATGGGTATAGAGAAGTGGTTGATTCTGGATCTAGAGATAGAATGTTGGAGCAAAGATTCTCATTTGAGACTCCCCATACTTACCAAGCACCATATAATATTTCACCACTGGAAAGCCAATTACCTCATTGGTTACCATGTCGTTCAAAGAGAACATATGACTCTTTCCAAGATGAACTAGAAGATTACATCGAAGTGCAGAGAGCTAAAGGACTACAGCCAAAGACTTGTTTCAGAAATATGGGCAATAGGTCTATGGAAATCCATGGTTACAGAGCAATGGTGAATTTCAGACCCAGATATAAACTGTTTGAGCAAAAACTCCCATTTGAGACTTTCCAGACCTATCCAGGTTCATACAGTATTTCACAGGCAATGAAAAGCCATTTACCTCATTTCTTACCATCTCATGACAGCAAACAGAGACTAGACTCTTTGAGCTACAGTCAACTCACCAGAGACTATTTCTCAGAAAAACCAATACCCCTGAGCCTTAGTCAGCAAGAAAATAACTCTGACCTCTACAGTGTAGAATCTGAAGTACACAAGCATCTTTCCTCAGAAAGCAATACCAGTTGCCATCAAGCAGGTCATAAACAGAGACATCAGAAGAGAAGAAGCCATCTGAAGGAAGGTGAAGAAAAGCCAGAGAAGGAGCAGTCCAAGCATAAAAGGAAAAAGAGGTATGAGGGTAAGGATTTAGACAAAGACAAAAGTATCCAACAAAGGAAAACAGAGATGGATAAAGTCAAGATTAGTTCACGAAAGCTGAAGCATCAAAAGAAGAAAAAAAGCAAGGATTTAGTCTCTGAGAAAGAAGAGCATAAACACAGAAAAGAGAAAAAGAAACCAGTGGAAGAAAAGACGGAAGAAGAAATGCTTTGGGATGAGTCCATTCTCGGATTTTGAAAATTTTAGTTCTGTTTACCTAAGGATGAATTGAAGCAATCAATTAAAAATATGATTTTAGACAAAGGCAAGTAAAGGAGAGGTGTTACAGTCAATGTCAGTTCAGGAAAACTTAAGCACTGAAAGAAGAAACAGAAAAACCTAAGTATAGCCTCTGAGAAAGAACTTAAGCACAGAAATGAGAGATGGAAAACTGTTGATAAAAGATGGAAGAGGCAATGTTTAAGGATGAATCTATTCTTCAGTTTTGAGCTGTTTAGCTTTGTTCCTTCAAGGTTGAATTGAAGAAATAGGTTGAGGAATTTGGTTTCAGGAAATTCATTTTATTTGAATTTCTTAGGTGGTCAGATACTTTTCACTTCTAACAAAAGCCAAGTAGAGTAAAAGTACTCATTATGCCTTTTCCCTAACTTGGAAATTACTTTTCCTCATTTTCCAAAAGAAAAAGAAAAATTATACATTTCTTACATATAATGCAATTTTCCTTAATAAAAGTGTCTGTACCTGTATTCATCAAATTTCTGTGATAGCAAATTGTTTACACTTGGGAGATCATTTATTTTAAATGAGAGAATTCCCAGGAATTGCAGAATCCATTCCTTCTTTGGATTTGTATTAACCTTGGTGTTTTATTGTTATTGTAGCATTTTTCTTTATTTTTGTTGATTTACTCCAAGGAAAATGTGTGGAACAATTTAGACTGACATTTTCCTTTGTTAAACCTAATTTTCACTGCATTTTTGTATTTTATAGTTGTGAAAATGGAAAATGAAACTATAATAATAAAATATGTAGTTTTTAAAAAGCTCTCAAAAAGTACTGATACAAAATCAATGTTCTGAAATGTTTATATTAAAGTGTTTTAATTTCTACATATTGCTTTATGTAAATTATCATTTCCCATTCAAATGATTTTATTTGGAGGGTTAGAGGAGAAATAATTAAGCAGTACATACTTAGGACCATTGGGGAGACAATAGTATAAAATTGTAATTCTTATCTTTCACATCTTGCTTAGTAGAAGCTAATGTTCAGACTTGAGCCTAGTTTTAGGTTAGAAAAAAATGACCTACTAAATACTTGAAACTGAAGAAGGAATAATAATGGTAGCGGTCCATGAGGATGTATTGCCTTTAAGTTGTTTTATCCTGACCATTTTTTTTTTTCACTCTGGGATTCCCCTTTTATGGTAAGCACCCCTTACAGGCATTTGAGTATCACTCTGGTATAGTAGGAAGAGTAAATGGCCTGGAGATTCAAATCTCTGGGTTCTCTTCTCAACCTTGCAATCAAGTTGCTGGGTGACCTTGTGGAAATAACCATTAGAATCTAACATAGAGTGACCAAAATAGGAAAAATAACCTATCATATTCCCTTGATGTATTAATCTCACTTTAAAAGTAAATAAACATAAATGGCCACATAAATGTGTTTAGGCAAGGCATTTAATAGTTGTTTTTTTCCTGAAATTTAGATTAAATGGTAAATAAGTTCTAAAGCATAATGCTTCATTGAATTTATACATGGTTAAATAACTAGTTCCAAAGAGGCTTAGATGGTCCCCAAATCAAATTTTCTTCCATAAGAATGTTGTTATGAGATTATTTTGTGTTATAATACCACTTACCCTCTTTTTAACACATCTGCTATACTGATGGAAGACTGGGAAAAAGAACCAGGGTAGAGAAAGTTAGGTTGTCAGTTATCAACAACAAAAATGGCAAATTCTGTCTCTACTCACTACTCCCCCAAAATGCACTTTTTTTCCACAGAAAGTGCATGCCGAAGTCAATTGAAATTTTAACATTTTAAGAGCAGATAAATTGTGTTACAGTAGTTCATTTTATGTTTAAAGCCTGGGAAAAAATGCAAACCTATGTATTATAAGAATACCCACTAAGATATCAAATTTTTGTGATCTTTCCAAAATAATTTAAATAAATACAGAGGTTCATTAAAATTAGCAGTACACAACTGAAATATATACTGAGTAACTCATGCGAATTTTCAAAATTAAAATATTTAAACTGGGTGATGTATGTAGGGGGTGCAAAGGCATAATTAAGCATAAGGGTGTGGTATTGATTCCAGCCTTGGGGAACTCGCTAGTGATCTGCTCTAGGACAGTAGTTTTCAAAAGTTTTAGGACAGATAAATATCTTTTTAAAAATTTTATTTTAACTGGAGAGTAAAATTATTTGGTTGAAGCTAAGCATGAGGGACTGGAGCTCTACATTGGCACATATGCTTTGCTCCCAACTTCTACCCCTGAGAATCCTTCAAGGAGAATTTGGAGGTAAGATATCAGGATATTTAAATATATTACAGGAGCTGAGACATAAAAGATCACTTCCAGATTTAAGTGTTGAATAAAGTTGTTGAAATTTTGTAATATAAATATTAAATCCAGCATATGGGTATAGAAAACAATATACATATTTGAGGAGATATGGTTGAAGGTACACGTGAAAACAATATTGGGGTGTTTATTACATGCTTGGCTTGAAAGAATAAGATGCTCATCCAGATTTAAAGATCATACATGATATTAAGGCAAATATATAGAAGACATTATTCAAAATAAGTTAATAACACCTTGCTTTCATGATTTATCCTAATATGATGATGAGTTCTATGTAGTAAGTAAAGAAAGAACAGGAAGTGTGTTCCTAGCAGAGGGACTGCAATAGACAAAAATATAGAAGCAGGAAATTATTTGCTTGTTTGTGAAACTAATTTCCTTTGGGTGTCAGGATGAGGAGTCACAAAAGCAAAGGCTGGGAAGAAAGGAAATTTCCTGTTAGCCATTTTAAGGAATTGAATATGACCTTAAGGCTTCAAGAAGCCTTTAAACAAAATATCTGATTTTTCTTTTAAACCACTTTCAAAAGGATCTAAACACATGCCACCAAATATCATAACACTCAGCGTCATTTAGAATATTAACACATATGTTATTTTAAATTTCCTAATAGCCACATTTTTTATCCAAACTTTATTTCAAATTGAAAAATTAACAGACAGAAGGCAGCTCAAAAATTTTTGGAAGGATTACTCCAAAAAAGTTCTGTCCAGGCACTTTTTTTTCTCTATTTTTTAAAACTGTTACAGTCAAAGAATATAAGTGGTCCCCATATATTCCCCACTGCCCTCACTCCATTCCTCCCACATCAACAACCTCTTTCATCATCATGGGACAGTAATTGTATTTGGAGACTACATTTTAGAGCACTGCTGCACCACATGGATAATGGTATATATTGTAGTTTACACTCTACCCTAGTCGACCCAGTGGGCCCTGGCAGGACATACAATGTCCAGCATCTGTCCCTGCAGTACCACCCAGGACAACTCCAAGTCTTGAAAATGCCCCCACATCATAACTCTTCTTCCTTCTCCCTACCCTCAACAGCTACCGTGGCCACTTTCTCCACATCAATGCTACAATTTCTTCTATTACTAATCACAATAGTTCCATAGTAGAATATCAGTAAGTCCACTCTAATCCACACTCTATTCCTCCATCCTATGGACCCTGGGATGGTTATGTCCACTCCAGCTCTATATCGAGAGGGGGCTTAGATTCCACATGGATAATGGATGCAATTCGCCTGCTTGCAGTTGGAGGCACTCTTGGCTCCCTGGTGAGGCACTTTTAACTCATCAAATCCCAAAACAAATTCAATTGCTCCTTCAGTGTTCAGAAAGATAAACAGATGAACACATATCACTTAAATGACATAATAAAGATCTCCTTGTTCATTAAGAAAATAAAGAGAACAGCAAAGCTTAATTATATCCATGTAACAAAAACACACACCATATTCTTTTTATTGACCTTAGGGATTTTTATAGTACCTTCTTTGTTTTTTCTACAAAATTTTACAGTATTGTTAGGTATGGTCTATGTTATATTTTTCCCATGTATAACTATACTCTTTATTTTAACTCAAATTTTATTTTTAGAGAAGTTTTAGAATATTGAAAAATTATATCAAAGTATAGGAGATTCCTATATTACCCCCACCCACTCACATGCATATTTTCCCTTATCATTCACATTAGTGAGGTACATTTGTTAGAATTGATGAACCAAATTGAAACGCTGCTACTATTAAAGGTCTATATGTTATAGTTTACACTTTGCACTGTGCAGTTTTATAGGCTTTGACAAACATATTGTATAATATGCATCTGTCATTGCAGTAACATACAGAATAATTCCAATGCCCTAAAGATGCCCTGTGTTCCACCTATTCATCCCTATTCATCTCTTCCCCTCCCCTCTGAATCTCTGATAACCACTGTCTTTATATTAGTGTTACAAGTTCTTTTTTTTTCAGATTTTTTATTGTCTTTTATTTTTAAAGACACACAGATCACACAAAGTGTTATGTTAAAAAATATAGGAGGTTCCCATATACCCGACTCTGCACCCACATCCCCACTTCTCACATTAACAACCTCTTTCTTCAGTGTGGCACATTCATTGCATTTGATGAATACATTTTGGAGCACTGCTATACAGCATGCATTAGAGTTTACATTGTAGTTTACAATCCCCCCAGTCCATTCAGTGAGTTATGGCAGGATATATAATGTCCTGCATCTGTCCCTGCAATATTATTCAGGACAACTCCAAGTCCTGAAAATGACCCCATATCACATCCCTTCTTCCCTCTCCCTGCCCTCAGCAACTCCAGTGGCCACTGTTTCCACATCAATGATACAATTTCTTCCATTGCTAGAGTCACAATAGTTCTATAGTAGAATACCAGTAAGTCCACTCTCATCCATATTTTAATTCTCCATTCTGCAGGCCCTCTTTAATACATTTGCATGTAATGTAATCACTGATAAGCTGCCATTATTCTATTTCGGTTTTTTAGCATGCTTTTTGTTCCTCAATTCCTTTATAACCACTTTTTTTGTGTTTAATTTTTTTTGCAGTGTGCTATTTTGGTTCTCTTCTCACTTCCATTTCTGTGCATTTTATTTTATTTTATTTTATTTCCAAAATATACTCAACTTATTCATTTTTTAAAATACATTACATTCAAAAAATATGAGGTCCACATTCACCCCCCCTGCCCGCACCCCTCCACTCCCCCCACAGTAACACTCTCCCCCATCATCATGAAATATCCATTGCATCTGGTGAGTACATCTCTGGGCATTGCTGCACCCCATGGCCAATGGTCCAAACCATAGCCCACACTCTCCCACATTCCATCCAGTGGGCCATGGGAGGACATAAAATGTCCGACAATTGTCCCTGCAGCACCACCCCGGACAGCTCCAAGTCCCGAAAATGCCTCCACATCTCATCTCTTCCTCCCATTCCCCGCACCCAGCAGCCACCATGGCCACTTTTTCCACACCAATGTCACATTTTCTCGATTATTAACCACAATAGTTCATGAATAGCATATCATTAAGTCCACTCTAATCCTTACTGTATTCCTCCTTCCTGTGGACCTTGGCTTGGTTGTGTCCATTACACATCTACATCAAGAGGGGGCTTAGATTCCACATGGATACTGGATGCAATCCTGCTTCACATTTAGGCACTCTAGGCTCCATGGTGGGGTAGTTGACATTCATCAACTCCATGTTAGCTGAGTGGGGTTAGTCCAATAAATCAGAGTGCAGGAGCTGAAGTCTGTTGAGGCTCAGGGCCTGGCTATCATATTGTCAGTCCAGAGATTCAAATCCCCTAGATATATCTTAAACCTCAGCACCAACTACATTTCCAGTAAAGTAGCATGAAAGGCTTTTGAAAAGAGATCACATGTGAGTCCAGCTCCATCACGCAGAAACACCAACTCCAAAGAAGGGCCAAGTGACTTGGCAGTGAACTCCATCTGCCATGACCATAAAACCTGTGCATCTCTGTAGCCCTCAGAAGAACCAATACCTGGGGTTGTATCTATGTTATCTGTCTCTAGGACTCTGTTAAGGTGTGCATAAGGGCAACCCCTCTGATAACCTCCTGGCTCTTTTTTAGAGACTCATAGCCATATAAACTCATTTTGTCTTTTCCATTTCCGCCTTTTATTCAGATCAAAAAGCATGTTTAACTCCTGTTATTATATGTAGACAGGGATATTCTGCTGGTCCTAGTTGAGCCTTTTATTCAAGGTCATTTTCTACTTATGTCATCAGCTGGTACTTGGTAGTGATCCCTTCGTGCCAGGGAGGCTCATCCCTGGGTGTCATGTCCCACGCTTGGGGAAAGGCATTGCATTTACATGCTGAGTTTGGCTTCGAGACTTGCCACATTTGAGTAACACGGAGGCTGTCAGGAGGGAACTCTTAGGCACAGTGCTGCTCTAGGTCTTGTTCTTATTTCAGGTGTATAGACTCACAAGCATAGTCATTAGTATCAGGGGCTCACTGTAGGACCCTCATTCCTTCCTGGTCCTTGCCTTTGCACCTGAGGGACTGCCGCTGCTCCCCTAGGGACCATGACAGAGACCCCCACCCCCCACCAGGGAACCAGTACTCCCCCCAGCTGTTGTTTTTCTTTCCACTATGAGTATATCCAAAGATTTCCATGGACCCCGGACACATGCCCTGTATAACTCCCTGTCAACCATATGTCCCCTGTCAATAACATCCCATACCAGTATTCCTCTGCTGCCTTTGTTGAACCACTCTGTGATCCAAAACTTCCTGAAAAGTGAAGCCCAATATAATGTCAGGTTCCCTTACTAGTAAAATGGAATATAGCAATGAGTTTAAAGGTTAGATATAAAATACATATTGAGGGAGGAGGCAAGATGGTCGCTGAGTGAACTTGCCTTTGCGGTAGGTCCCAGGAAGAGACGGTTGGGCGTGGCTACAGGCTCTCCAAGGCTGGGCTTTTTCTGGATTTTTGCAGGGCAGAAGTGCCTGGACATCGATTGGGTGGAAAGGTAACGGAGAGGATTGGTCTAGTAGATATAATTTGGGTTCTATTGCCCATAGGTGAGACCCGCGCACGGGCTCCTCCCTATTGGGCGTGGGGGGAACCGCGGTCCAGCCCGGCAGCACAGATTTTAGACTGCTCTGAGCTGTTAAGGAGTTCGCGAGTTCTGGGCGAGCTGTGGGCGGGTTGATGCGACGGGTCGCCTTTGCAGAGCGATTTGGGAAGATAGACGGTGTTTTGTTGTGAAGCGGGAGAAACTTGTGATTGCGAACATAAACAATAGTGCTTCCACCTGAAGCCCCGCCCCCAAAAGCCCGGCAGCCGGTCTCCGACCCAAATAGGCTGTAGGCAATAAAGAGACGTAATCGGAAAGTTGTTTTAGGCTGCGGCAAGGGAGGGGGACACGTCTGGAAGCCGATTAGGGAATATTTTGCGAAGCTTGGGAATTCCGGTTTTCGAATCTGTTTTCGGTGTCACAGGCCGGGCTTCAGATCTGTACTAGCAAATTGGCTGCGGTGTAGAGGCGCCCTCTAGTGGCAGTGGTTTGGAATCACAGGACGGGAGCTGTCCAAAAGCTGAAGTGAGATATACTAATGAGCCCAGCTAAGTAAATGAATTGCAGGGCTCAGTCATAATATAGAGTTTGCGGATCTGACTTCCCCCATAAGGCTGGCACCCAGCTGTGCGGATCCCTGAGGGCTGTGTTACACTGCGGGGCTCCCAGGCTTCCTGTAGACCAGATTGGAGGTAGCCAGGTCTGAATTCCCTAAAATCTGGTGGCCCACACCACAGAGACTCACATCTCTTGAGTCCTCAATATCTCAGACTTTCCATCCCTGAATCCATCAGGCACTGAGGTCCATCTGAGGTCCTTAAATGCCCTAGCCTTCAACGTAGGCATTTTTTCTTTATCGTTTCATTTTGTTTTGTTTTTATTTTCATTTTGACTTATTCTTTACTTTTTTCAATTTTCTGATTGCTAACATGGCATTATCCCCTAGTCTTCTCTCACAGCGTATCCCCCAAACTCTTTCTTTTACTCAGTTATTTAAGGCTTTTTTTTGGTGGTAGGTGTTGTGTAGTGGGTGTTTTAATTCTGGGTCATGCATATCTGTTTTTTTTTTCTTTCCCCTACCTTTTCCCCACCCTTTGCCCATCCCCTTTTACTTTCTTCCTCTCGTCCCTTCCCCTCACGTTTTTTTCTCTTTTTTTCTTTCTTTTTTTCTGTTGTCTCTCTCCCTCTTGTCCCTCATATTCTACTTAGTTTATTTTAACTCAATTATACAATAGGTGCGGCAGGAAACACCTCACATTCACTGGGTTTTCTCATCCTCCACTGCCTCATTTCTGTGTGAACTGATTTAGGCTACCTACACTATCCTCTTTCCCCTACATCTTGATATCCGCCACCATCTACTGGCTCTCCTATATTCCACCTCCCACCTCCCTTTCTTCGAACCACGAAGGGTCTAAGTCTTAATTTCTAATACCTATGTTTTGTTTTCTGTCTGTTATCCACTCTTGAAACTATTACCTTTCTTTTCTCCTTCCCTCTCTCACGAAATCAATAGCTTTTTAGCTCATATCATATTCCTCCCAAATTCAATCATCTACCTCATAATAGGTACTCTACCTACTGCTATAACTCTACACAATTTACATGAATCTAACCTCCATCCTCCCAGATCTCATATTCTTGCTTTGTTAACATATATCACCAATACTACTTTACACTTTTCCCTTGCTTACACAATTGCCTTTCCCCAACACTAATACTTTCCTTTAAAGTGAACTTAACCAACAACAAGTAACTAGAATAAGAAGAAAAAAGTGACAAAGAGAAGATATAACATCTATGCAAAAATAACAGCTAATTAACCTCCAAGAGCAGACAAAGAAGCTAAGGAACTGATTAAATCCGTCAAGATAAAGAGATGACCAGAAAGCAACAAAAATCTACAAACCAAACCAGTAATCAGGAAAACATGGCTGAATCCAATCAACAAACCAATAATCACGAAGGGGAGCAAAACTTTGCACAAGCAATGAAAGATCTCAGAATATTTATCACCGACAAATTTGACGAAGTAATGAAAGAGGTTAACAACATGAAGACATCACTTGGAGGGGAAATTGCAGACATACGCAAAAACATAACAGATATGATGGGAATGAACGCCACAGTTCAAGAAATCAAAAATACACTTGCAGCAAATATCAGCAGACTAGAAGAGACAGAGCAGAGAATTAGTGATGTGGAAGACAGTACATCAGAAATCAAACAGATAGTAGAAGGGGTCAATAAGAAGATAGAAAAAATCCAATTAGGACTTAGAGACCTGAATGACAATGCAAAACGCTCAAACATACGTATTATAGGCATTCCAGAAGGTGAAGAGAAGGGAAAGGGGCCAGAAGGAGTGTTGCAGGAAATAATGGCTGAAAACTTCCCAAATCTACTGAAAGAGACAGATGTACATATCCAAGAAGCACAGCGCACTCCACTAGTCATAAACCCCAATAGGCCCACCCGAAGACATATACTTGTCAAATTATCCAATGCTCAAGACAAAGAGAAAATCCTAAAAGCAGCAAGAGAAAAGAAAACCATCACATACAAGGGAAGCTCAATTAGATTAAGTGCTGATTTCTCATCTGAAACCATGGAGGCAAGAAGGCAGTGGTATGATATAGTCAAGGAACTAAAGGAAAAAAATTTCCAACCAAGAATACTATATCCAGCTAAACTAGCATTCAAACATGATGGAGAGTTCAAAATATTCGCAGACAAACAGAACTGAAAGAGTATACCAACAAGAAACCTCCCCTTCAAGAAATTCTAAAGGGAGTTCTGCAGGAAGAAAGGAAAAAACAGGAAAGGCAGAGTTGGAGGAGAGTATAAGACCAAGAACAACAACAAAAAAGACAAAAAAATATATATACAAACAAAATATGACAAACACAAATCCAATCAAAATATGGCTAATACAAATAATTCCTTGATAGTAATAACACTGAATGTCAACGGATTAAACTCACCTATCAAAAGATTCAGACTGGGACATTGGATAAGGAAATATGACCCATCCATATGCTGTCTACAAGAGACACATCTTAGACCCAGAGACGCATGGAGATTGAAAGTGAATGGCTGGAAAACAATCATACAAGCTAACAATAACCAAAAAAAGGCAGGAGTAGCTATATTAATATCAGACAAAATAGACTTTAAATGTGAAACAATTGTGAGAGACAAAGAAGGATACTACATTTTAGTGAAAGGGAAAATCTGTCAAGAAGATCAAACAATCATAAATATCTATGCCCCTAACAAGGGTGCCTCTAAATACGTCAGGCAAACGCTGGAAAAACTAAGTGAAACAATAGATACATCTACAATTATAGTGGGGGATTTTAATACCACTATCAACTCTGGACAGAACATTTCAAAAGAGAATCACCAAAGAAACAAAACATCTGAATAGTATATTAGAGGAGCTCGATCTAATAGACATATATAGATCGCTACAGCCAAACACAGCAGGATATACATTTTTCTCAAGCGCACATGGATCATTCTCCAAGATAGATCATATGCTAGGCCACAAAGAAAGGCTGAACGAATTCAGAAAGATTGAAATCATACAAAACATTATCTCTGACCACAGTGGAGTCAAGCTGGAGATTTGCAAGGGACAGAAGCCCAGATTTCACACCAGATTTGGAAATTAAACAGCACACTCTTAGAAAAACAGTGGGTCAAAGAGGAAATCTCAAAAGAAATCAATGACTACCTTGAAACAAACGATAACGATAACACAACATACCAAAATTTATGGGATGCAGCAAAAGCAGTACTGAGAGGGAAGTTTATAGCCATAAATTCATATATCAAAAAAGAAGAAAGAGCAAAAATTGAAGAACTAACTGCACATTTGAAGGAATTAGAAAAACAACAACAAAGTAACCCAACAGGAAGAAGAAGGAAGGAAATAACAAAGATAAGAACAGAACTAAATGAAATAGAAAATAAGAAAGCACTTGAAAAAATAAACAAGACCAAGAGCTGGTTTTTTGAGAAGATCAACAAAATTGACAATCCGTTAGCGAGACTAACAAAGAAAAAAAGAGAGAAGATGCAACACAAAATAAGAAATGAGAAAGGCGATATCACCACTGACCCCACAGAAATAAAGACTATCATAAGAGGATATTTTGAAAAACTATATTCCAACAAAAATGACAATCTAGAGGAAATGGACAAATTCCTAGAAACACATAAGCAGCCCATATTGACAAAAGAAGAAATTGATGATCTTAACAAACCAATCACAAGCAGAGAGATAGAATCAGTTATTAAAAATCTCCCAACTAAGAAGAGCCCAGGGCCAGATGGCTTGACAGGTGAATTCTACAAAACATTCCAGAAAGAACTGACACCAATCCTGCTGAAACTATTCCAAAACATCGAAACAGAAAGAACATTACCCAACTCCTTCTATGATGCCAACATTACCCTAGTACCAAAGCCAAACAAAGACATCACAAGAAAGGAAAATTACAGACCAATTTCTCTAATGAACCTAGACGCAAAAATACTTAACAAAATACTTGCTAATCGTATTCAACAACACATTAAACGTATTATACACCACGACCAAGTGGGATTCATCCCAGGTATGCAAGGATGGTTCAACATAAGAAAATCAATCAACGTAATACACCATATAAACAGATTGAAGGAAAAAAATCACATGATTATATCTATTGATGCAGAAAAAGCATTTGACAAAATACAGCACCCTTTCTTGATAAAAACACTCCAAAAGATTGGAATACAAGGGAATTTTTTGAACATGATAAAGAGTATATATGAAAAACCTAAAGCCAATATTGTTTACAATGGAGAAATCCTAGACTCCTTCCCTCTAAACTCAGGAACAAGACAAGAATGCCCACTGTCTCCGCTCCTATTTAACATTGTCTTAGAAGTACTTGCTCAAGCACTGAGGCAAGAACCAGAAATAAAAGGCATTCAAATTGGAAAGGAAGAAGTCAAAATTTCATTATTTGCAGATGACATGATCCTATGCATAGAAAACCCTGAGAGATCTACAACGAAGATTCTAGCACTCATAAATGAGTTTAGTAAAGTCGCAGGTTATAAGATCAATGCGCAAAAATCAGTAGCATTTCTGTACACCAATAATGAGCAAGATCAGGAGGAAATCAAGAAACAAATACCATTCACAATAGTAAATAAAAAAATCAAATACTTAGGAATAAATTTAACTAAAGAGGTAAAGAACTTATACACCGAGAACTATACAAGATTGTTCAAGGAAATCAAAGAAGACCTAAATAAATGGAAGACTATTCCTTGTTCATGGATAGGAAGACTGGACATTATTAAGATGTCTATCCTACCAAAACTGATCTACACATTCAATGCAATCCCAATAAAAATCAACGCAGCCTTCTTTAAGGAACTAGAAAAACTAACTATGAAATTTATTTGGAAAGGAAAGAGACCCCGAATAGCCAAAGACATACTGAAAAAGAAAAACGAAATTGGAGGAACCACACTACCTGACTTCAAAACATACTATAAAGCTATGGTGGTGAAAACAGCATGGTATTGGCATAAGGAGAGACACATAGACCAATGGAATCGAATTGAAAGCTCTGATATAGAACCTCACATATACAACCACATAATATTCGATAAAGCCACCAAACCCTCTCAACTGGGAGAGAGTGGCCTATTCAACAAATGGTGTCTGGAGAACTGGATAGCCATATGTAGAAGAATGAAAGAGGATTACCATCTCACACCTTATACAAAGATCAACTCAAGATGGATCAAAGACCTAAATATAAGAGCCAAGACCATAAAAACCTTAGAAAGCAGTGTAGGGAAACATCTACAGGACCTTGTAATAGGAAATGGATTTATGAATATCTCACCAAAAGCACGAGCAGCAAAAGAACTAATAGATAAATGGGACTTCCTCAAAATTAAAGCCTTCTGCACCTCAAAGGAGTTTATCAAGAAAGTAAAAAGGGAGCCCACACAGTGCGAGAAAATATTTGGCAATCATATATCTGATAAGAAACTTATAACTTGCATATATAAAGAACTCCTATATTTGGAAAATAAAAAGATAAACAACCCATTTAAAAAATGGGAAAAAGACTTAAACAGACACTTCTCCGAAGAAGAAATACAAATGGCAAGAAAGCACATGAAAAAATGTTCCAAATCTCTAGCTATCAGGGAAATGCAAATCAAAACTACAATGAGATACCATCTTACACCCATAAGATTGGCAGCTATGAAAAAAACAGAAGAATACAAGTGCTGGAGAGGATGTGAAGGAAGGGGAACACTCATCCACTGCTGGTGGGAATGCAGAAGGATCCAACCATTCTGGAGGACAGTATGGCGGTTTCTCAAAAAACTAGCCATAGATTTGCCATATGACCCAGCAATACCACTGCTAGGTATATACCCAGCAGAACTGAAAACAAGGACACAAACCGATATATGTACACCAATGTTCATAGCAGCATTGTTCACTATTGCCAAAAGTTGGAATCAACCCAAATGCCCATCAACAGATGAGTGGATCAATAAAATGTGGTATATACACACAATGGAATACTACTCAGCTGTAAGAACAAACACACTACAAACACGTGATAACATGGGTGAATCTTGAGAACCTTATGTTGAGTGAAGCAACCCAGACATTGAAGGACAAATACTACATGACCTCAATGATATGAAATAAACAAGCTGCCCTAGATAGCAAGAGACTGAACGATAGGCTTACAGGAAATCGGAGGGTGGAGGAAGGATATGAGCCGATGTCTGCAGGGGTGGAATTTAAGACGAGATGGTGGTAAGTATGAACACAAAGAAGAGATAAAAGGGGGGCAAGGGGTTGCCTTTGCTTGGGGCTTTGCGGGTTTGAGGGTGGCTGGGGAGGGACGGATGGGTAACGTTGCCCAAAAGTGGGGGGAGGGAGGGGTAACATACGAACACAGGAGAGGGTCAGGTGTTGGTGGAGAGTAAAATGCCGAGAAAATCATATCAAAATATAATAAAGAGGGTTACCTGTTTAGAATGCTCGGAGGGGAGGGTCTGATGCAGGACGGGCTCCTGGGGAATGTCTAAATGCTCATTCTGCCAGAGTGGGTGACACCATGGGGTAGAAACCCAAGTAGTGAGAGTGGGGGTGGACCCACATCCTGGGGAGGACTAATGCCATCAAATAGAGGCAACGGTATCCCTCGAGAGAAAGGGTGGCTCCCAGGGCATTGGGGCAGTTGAGCAAGTTAGGCCCTGAACACTATTCCATCTCTCTCTGGAAGTGGCTCCTCAGGAAACAGAGGTTGGCTGTCACTGTGGGCACCAAGGTGGAAGGGAAAATGGACGTTAAATGTGTGGAACCAAAGTAAATAGGGGGTAAGAGAGGAGTTTCTTGAGAGTACACAAGGATGGTTATAAAACATGTAATATTACACCATAACATATAGGAGATGACAGACTGATAATTTAAACCATAATGTAAAACATAGGATAACTAAAAATGTAAAGAACTGTGTATCCTAAAGTATGCACCATAATGTAAGCACAGATGTCACCTTGTTAGAAAGCTAATGTCTCAGACTCTGTACATCACTTTAAGTAAATATGATATGAATAGGGCATAAGAGTATCACTGTGGAAAGGAAAAGGTTTTCTGGTGGATGTGTGGGAGTGCTGTATATTATATATATACATTGCTGTGGTCTAGGACTCCTGTGAAGAAAAGCTGAATAATTAGGGGGGGTGGGGAAAGAAAAAGAAAAAGATAGGATGTGGAATTTTTTCAAGTCAACATTCTTTATCTAATTTCTCTATCTAACTTTATCCAAGTTCTTTATCTATCCTTTAAACCCATCGCTATATGCCATTCCCTAGTAAGGGACCATGACATTATATTGGGCTTCAAATTTCGGGGAGTTCTGGATCACAGAGTGTTTCAACAATGGCAATGGAGGGATACTGGTATGGGATACCAATGACAGGTGATATATGACTGACAGGGAGCTGTACAGAACATATGTCCAGGGTGCATGGTAATGTTTGGATATACTCATAGTGGCAACAATTAAAAACCACAGTAGGGGGGGTACTGGGTTCCTGGCCAGTGGTGCTCTGTCGTGGTCCCTAGGGGAGCAGCGACAGTCTCCCAGGTACAGTGGCGGGGACCGGGAGGGAGTGAGGGTTCAACAGTGAGCCCCTGATGCTAATGACTATGCTTGCGAGCTGATAAACCTAAAATAAGAACAAGGCCTAGAGCAATATTGTGCCTGGGAATTTCCTCCTGTCAGCCTTCATGTTACTCAAATGTGGCCAGTCTCGAAGCCAAACTCAGCATGTAAATGCAATGCCTTCCCCCCAGCGTGGGACATGACACCCGGGGATGAGCCTCCCTGGCAACGAGGGACCACTATCAACTACCAACTGATGATACAACTGGAAAATGACCTTATACGGAAGGTTCAATGCGGATCAGCAGAATATCCATGTCTACATAAAATACCATGACTTTAAAATGCTGTTTGACCTAAAGTAAGGGGGAAATGGAAAGGAGAAATGAGTCTATATGGCTACGAGTTTCTAAAAAAGAGTCTGGAGGCTGGGAGAAGGATTGCCCTCATGCACAACTGAGAAGAGTCAGAGAGACAGATAAAGCAGATACAACCCCCAGATATTGGTTCCTTTGAGGGCTAAAGAGACCCATGGGAGTTATGGTCATGGCCGATGGGGTTAACTACCAGGGCAGATGGCCCCTCTTTGGAAATGGTGTTTATGTGTGATGAATCTGGACTCAGATGGGATCTCCCTTCATAAGACTTTCATGCTAATGTGCTGGAGGTGCAGTTAATGTTGGGGTTTAAGATATATTTAGGGGATTTGAATCTCTGGACTGACAATGTGATAGCCAGGTCCTGAGCCTCAACAGACTCCAGCACCTACAATCTGATCTATTGGACTTACCACACTCAGCTAAGATGGAGTTGAAGAAGGACAACCACCACACCATGGAGCCTAGAGTGATTACAACTGAAAATGGGAGGATTGCATCCAGCATCCATGTGGAATCTGAGCCTCCTCTTGACATAGAGGTGCAATGGACACAACCAATCCAATGTCCACATAGAAGAGGTGGCATTGGATTGGGAAAAGTGGACATGGTGGACGATGGGTATGGGGAAAGGCAGGAAGAGATGAGAGGTGGAGGCGTCTTTGGGACATTGAGCTGCCCTGGATAGTGCTTCAGAGGTAATCACCGGACATTGTAAATCCTCACAGGGCCCACTGCATGGAATGGAGGAGAGTATGGGCCATGATGTGAACCATTGTCTATGAGGTGCAGAGGTGCCCAAAGATGTACTTACCAAATCCAATGGATGTGTCATGATGATGGGAACGAGTGTTGTTGCGGGGGGGAGAGGGGGGGTGGGGGGGTGGGGTTGAATGGGACCTCACATATATATTTTTAATGTAATATTATTACAAAGTCAATAAAAAAATAAAAAAAGAAAAAAAAAAAAAAGAAAAAAAATAATAAAAGTTATTGTGAAGACAAAAATAAATAAATAAATAAAAATAAAATAAAATAAAATAAAAAAAAAAGAAAGAATGCTGTACTTTGTCAAATGCCTTTTCCAGTCAAGAGGATCATGTGATTTTTTCTTCTCCGATTTATTAATGTGGTTTATTACATTAATTGGTTTTCTTGTGTTGTGCCACTCTTACATACCTGGAATAAAACCCAATTGATCATGGTGTACAATTCTTTTAGCATTTTTTTGGATTTGGTTTCAAATATTTTGTTGAGGATTTTCGCATCTATTCTAGTTAGAGAAATTGTTTTGTAATTTTATTTTTTCATAAAATCTTTATCTGGTTTTGGTACTAAGGTGTAATTTTATTTTTTCATAAAATCTTTATCTTCTTTGGCATCATCGAATGAATTTGGTAGTGTTCATTCCTGTTCGGTTTTTTGGAAGCACTTGAGCAAGAATGATATTAGATCATCTTTAAGTGTTTTGTAGAATTAATCAGTGAAGCTGTCTCATCCTGGACTTTTCCTTTTTGGGAGACTTTGGTGACTGTTTGAATCTCTTTACTTGTGATTGGTTTGTTGAGGTCTTCTATTTCTATTTATCATGGGGACTTCTGGGAGGGTGGCATTGGATTAGGTAGGTAGGGTTCAACTCTGACAAAAACAACAGAAGACAGGCAAAAAGCTTTATGAGGGAGATGCTTTGGCAATCTACAGACTAGGATTGTGCTGCACATTCTCCATGAGGGTGAGAGACCTAGAGATCAAAAAGCTGAAATGATGACTGTCAGTTACTAGCCCCTGTAGCCAGGAATGTCACTCGTCCCCTGACCTCAAGATATTAAGGCTGTATAAAATCCATGGCCCACTGCAACGAAATGAAGGGAATGGATGTCTTCTTTGCTGAGAAGAGGAAGGGTGTGGCAGAGGGCAGAGAGTGGTTTTTCTTCAGTGTGTTTGGCTAGCAGAGTCTGCTTTGAATTTCAGCTCTGGCCAACCAGAATCATGGGCAATTGGATGTTGAAAGAAACACCTCCATGAAAATAATCACCAATGAATGCCATTCATTTACCAGCTGGGAAAATACAAGGAGAAAAAATGCTTTTTGGGGTCCCTTGACCCAGAACTATTGGATCAGAACTATGCCATTAGTGAGTCCCTGACCATATTTTGATAATTTAACCTGGGAAATTTTAAAGACATAATAAGTTGAACCAAAAATCAAATAAGGGTCATGAAAAAAACCACTAAGCAAGAGAGAGAGATTGACCATCAGAATAAACTCTCCAACATATTCAGATGCCTAGACATCATTAAAAAATTACAAGCTATACTAAGAAACAGGAAGAGATGGCCTAGCCAAAGGAACAAACCAAAAATCCTGATGAGACACAGGATTTTAGCCAACTAATTAGTGATTATCACCGAAATCTTCTAAATCAATTCAAGGACTTGAAGGAAAATATAGTTAATGAGCTAAAGGATAGTAGAAGACATTGTGTGACCATAAATAACAACTTGAAAGACTGCAAAGAAAAGTAACAGAGTTTATGGGAATGAAAGCCACAGTGGATGACATTAAAAATGCAATAGAGGCATAAAACAGCAGATATGAATGGATAGAAGACAGAATAAGTGGCTTGGAAGAGCAAGCATCTGCACTTGAAAACAGAACAACAGAAAGAGAAAAAATGGAAAAATTTGAACAGGGCCACAGGGCATTGAATGGCAGCATAAAACAGAGAAACATATGTGTTATTGGTGTCCCAGAAGGAGAAGAGAATGGAAAAATTGTAGAAAGAATATTTGAGGAAATACGATACATGAAGCACACACTGCAAATTTGAAGAGAGAAATAGGCATTGCAGTAATAATTGGAGACTTCAATACACCACTTTCAGCATTGGATAGAATATCTGGTCAGAGGAGAAATAAAGAAACCGAAAGCTTGAGTAATATGATAAATGAACTAGAAGTAAGAGACATTCATAGAGCATTACACCCCAAAACAGCAGGATATACATTCTTTTCAAGTGCTCATGAATCCTTCTCCAAGAAAGACAATACATTGGGTCACATGATAAGTCTCAATAAATTCTGAAAGATTGAAATTATACGAAGCACTTTCTAAGATCATAAATGGATGTTCCCTTGTCTTTTCAGAATGCTCATTACTGATGTATATAAAGAGAACTGATCTCTAAGTTTTTATCTTGTACCCTTCAACTTTGCTAAAAACTTTTTAGCAAATTTTTATTCTTTTTTAAAAAGATACATAGATCACAGAAAAATGTTACATGAAAAATATAAGAGGTTCCCATATACCTCAATCCCCACCCCACCCTCACTCCTCCCACATCAACAACCTCTTTCATCAGTGTGCCACATGCATTGCATTTGATGTATACATTTTGGAGCATGGCTATACTGCATGGATTAGTTTACATTGTAGTTTACACTCTCCCCCAACCCATTCTACTAGCTTTCTTGTGGATTAATGGTTGTTTACTATATATATATATATGATCATGCCATCTGCAAGCAGGGATAGTTTTTTCTTCCTTTCCAATTTGTATGCCTTTTGTTTCTTTTTCTTGTCTGTTGCTCTGGCTAGAACATCCAGTACCATGTTAAATAAAAGTAGTGGCAGTGGACCTTCTTGTTTTATGCCTGATATTACAGGAAAAACGTTTATCCTTTCATATTGTCTTGTTTGCTATGGGTGATTCAAAAATACCCTATATCATGTTGAGAAAGTTCCCTTCTATTTCTAGTTTTCTGAGTGTCTTTAATATGAAAGGATGTTGGGTTTCATCAAACACCTTTTCTACATCAATTGAAGTGGTCATGTGGTTTTGTTCTTTCACCCTACTAATGTGTTATTTTACATTGGTAGGTTTTCTTATGTAGAAGCACATTTGCATTTCTAGGAAAAATCTTGCTTACTCAGAGTGTATAATCCTTCTTATTTGCTGCTGCAATCTGTTTGTTAATATTTCATGAGGATTTTTACATCTAAATTCATGAGGGAAATTGGTCTGTAGTTTTCTTTACTTGTGCTGTCTTTATCTGGCTTTGGTATCATGGTAATGCCAACCTCATTGAATACGGTAGTAAGTGTTTATTCATCTTAATTTCTGGAAAAATTTGAGAATAATTTACGTTATTCTTTTTTAAATGTTTGGTAGAATTCAGCAGTGAAGCCATCTGATCTTGCATTTTGCTTTTATTCTAAATCACTGATTCAATCTCTTGGCTTATTATAGGTATGTTGAGATTTTCTATTTTTTTTTCCATCAGATTAAATAGTTTGTATATTTCTAAGAAGTAGTCCACTTCATCTAGGTCATCTCATTTGTTGGCATATAATTGTTCATGGTATTCTCTTATAATTCTTTTAATTTTTATAAGGTCAGTAGTAATATCCCACTTTCATTTCAATTTTAATTTTTTGTGTCCTTTCTTTTTCCTTGTCAGTATGGCTAAAGGTTTTGATTTTCCTGATCTTTTAAAAAAACAAATTTTGGTTTTATTGATTCTGTGTTGTTTATCTTTACTTGCTTTCATTAATCTTAGCTTTAATCTTTGTTATTTCCTTCCTTCTGCTAAATTTTGGTTTAGTTTGTTCTTCTTTTCCTTTTCCTTTAGGCTTGAAGTTAGATTACTGATTCATCAATCTCTGGTCTCTTTGTGCCAAGCAGTATACCTCTCAGCTTATCTCTATCTTCTTGTATTTTGCTATAAGCTGAAAGGAGAAGTCAGGTCTCATTTTCCATATTTACTTTGGAAATCTCCTCAGATAAACATTCAAGCTTATTGTTTTCAAATTTCTGCCTTCCATCTGACAACAGAAGTCAATTTTGCCACGTTCTCTGCCACTTTAAAGCAAGGATCACCTTTCCTCCAGTTTCCAATTACACATTCATCATTTGCTTCTAAGGCCTCATCAGAAATAATGTTAGGATCCATATTACTACCAACAGTCTATTCAAAGCAATCTAGGACTTTTCTATCATGCCTTTCACAATTCTTCCAGAAAACAACAAACAAAAAATGCCTCTTACCCATTTATAAAGCCATTCTACATTTTTGTTAATTGCAAGCAGCAGCACCTCACTCTCCTGGTACCAATTTTTCTTAGTTTGTCACAGAGTTGCCAATTCAAAGTACCAGAAATGGGTTGGCTTTTATAATGGGAAATTTAATAGGGGTAAAAACTTACAGTTCCAAGGCTGCAAAATGTCCATATCAAGGCATCAGCAGAGATGCTTTCTCACCAAAGTCAGCTACTGGTGATTCTGGGTTCCTGCCACATGGTGAAGATGGCTGTTGACATCTGCTGAGGTCCCTGTCTTCCCCTTCAGACACTGTTGTCTCCCAGAGCTCATCTTAGAGCAACCAGGCAAAAGGCTTGTCTCTCACAAGGCCTCCTCTCTAAGTCTCAGCTGGCCCATTTCCATCTGAGTTCAGCTGTTAACTGTCAAGCATATGACTTGTCTTTTCAACATTGAGCTATGTTGTGGGCTCAATCTCTTGGGGGCTTCCTCCTAAAGCTTTGACTACTAGTGGTCCTTACTTCTTCCTTTCACATTGTAGAGGTCCCTTTTCTTGTGTCTCTCTGTGTGTCTTTGCTTATATCAGCTCCAGTAAGAGGGTGGAGACTCGACCTGAGTCATACCCCACTGATGTACTCCAATCAAAATGGTCTCACATTCACAGGAATGGATTAGTTCTAAACATAATTTTTCTCTTTTCAGAATTCATACAATAACTTCAAAATGTCACACTCCACCCTCTGAATCCCAAAAAAGACATGTTCATTCCACATGCAAAATTCATTCATTATATCATAATATTTCAAAAACCTTAAATCATTTCAGTAGCAATGCTAAGTACAAAATCACATCAAATTCACTAATAGCCATGCAGTTGCAGTAGGTCTCAGAGCACCATTCTTCTCTAGGTGCAGATGTGTGAAGCTTAGAAAACAAGTTTTCTGTTTACAGTATACAAAGGAGGTTCAGACATAGGATAGATATTTGCATTATCATGAGGAGGAATTGTGAGGAAAACATGCATTACAGATCCCAAAAAATTCCAAAACCCTGCAGGAAATACTCTATCAGATTTCACAGTCTGAGAGTCATCTATAGGATGATGTCTTCTTTTCCTCAGGGCCTCATGGGTCTCCATCCCTTCCAAGGAATTGCTCAGTGGCCATCTTCTAGGCTCCACCATCATCAAGCATCTGGGATGTGACTGAATTCTAAACCTTAACCTACAATGATATTGGAGTGATTGTCACACTTTCTCCATTATTTGGGGGACAGTCTCAAACCCCTTAGTACAGTAGAGTGATGGCAACATTTCCCCTAATCTCTGGCCTACAGACCAAACCTCTCAGAACAGTTGGATGGTGACTTAACTCTCTCCAACCACCAGGGAGTATGCTACATCCTCTCTGTAGCCTGGAATGGCCAAACTCTCCCTGAACAATTGGTTTAAAATCTTCCCACTCTAAATGCCTGGGTAAACTAGCCCTTCTCACTTTTTCCACACACATTGGTGGGGTCTTCTCCAGGCCCAAGAAGATGTCCCGAGTCCAGACTTTATCTTCCATAGATGTCCTCTTGTAGGCATTTTCCCTTCAATCTCTCACTTTTCTGTCCCTTTTAGGCCAGGCTGACAGTGGTTCCATTCATACATATCTTGCAAAAAACTTGTTGATTTTAAATGCAGTTCACTGGTGTCCAAGCCATCAGAAAGCAATACTTTCCACAAGTCCTTCCTGGATAACTGCATTTCCAATCCTGACTTGCACTGAAATGGCTGTCTGTTTTCAGATTTAGTTAAATTCTCATATGTGGCACTATTCTCTGAGAACGTCTTTCCCAGAAGCTTGGAATTTCTCAAATCACGAATATGTTTTCTTTGTATCCAGAACTACAGTCCTCAGGTTCTCCCTTTCCTCTCTCATTTTGCTGTAAGCTGCCAGGAGAAGCCTGGCCACATTTTCCATATTTACTTTGAAAATCTCAGCTAAATATCTAAGCTCGTTAATTTTCAAAATCTGCCTTCCATCTAACATCAGGTTTCAATTTTGCCAAATTTTCTGCAACTTTAAAACAGTTTCCAATAACACATTCATCATTTCCTTCAAAGGCATCATTGGAAATAAGTTTCATTTCCATATTCCTATCAACAGTCTCTTCAAAGAACTCTAGGCCTTTTCTATCAAACATTTCACAATTCCTCCAAAAATTTACTCCTTTCCAATTTATAAAGGTGTTGCAACATTTTTTATAATTGCAGGCAGCATGAACCCCACTCCCGCTACCAATTTCTTTCTGAGTTTGCCACAGATATGTTGAAGGAAAATAACCGAAATGGGTTGGCCTTTTTTTTTTTTAAGATTTCTTCCTCTCTCTCTCTCTCTCTCTCTCTCTCTCTCTCTCTCTCTCTCTCCCCCCCAACCCCCCATCGGTTGTCTGTTCTCTGTGTCTGTTTGCTGCATCTTCTTCTTTGTCCACTTCTGTTGTTGTCAGAGGCACGAGAATCTGTGTTTCTTTTTGTTGCATCATCTTGTTGTGTCAGCTCTCCGTGTGGGTGGCACCATTCCTGGGTGGACTGAACTTTCTTTCATGCTGGGTGGCATTCCTTACTGGGCACACTCCTTGCGTGTGGGGCTCCCCTATGCGTGGGACACCCCTGCGTGGCACAGAACTCCTTGCACACATCAGCACTGTGCATGTGCCAGCTCCACAAGGGTCAAGGAGGCCCAGGGTTTGAACCACGGACCTCCCATGTGGTAGACGGACATCCTAACCACTGAGCCAAGTCCGCTGCTGAGTTGGCTTTTATAAAAGAACATTTTTTAGGGGTAAAAGCTTACACTTCTGAGGCTGTGAAATGTCCAAATCAAGGCCTCAGCAGAGATGCTTTCCCACCAAATTCAGCTATTGGTGATTCTGGAATCTTGCATTGTGGCAGAGATGGCCACTAATCTCTGCTGATGTCTCTGCTTTCCCCTCCAGAATCTACTATCTCCCACAGCTCAGCTGAGGACAACCAAGCTTAAGGCTTGTCTCTTACTGGGTGTCCTCTCTTGGTCTCAACTGCCTCACTTTCTTCCTGATCTCAGCTGTGAGCTATCAGGCATATGGCTCATCTCTTCAGCCTTCATCTACTCCTTGGCCCAGTCTATTGGGGCTTCCTGCTTAAGCTTTGGCTGCTGGCAATCTTTGATTCCTCTGTTCACATGGCATTTATGTTCTAAAATCACAGAGTTCCCATTTCCTGTGTGTGTGTCTCTGTGTGTCTCTGTTTATATTAATATCAGCTCCAGTAAGGGGTAGAGACTCAACCTGAGTCATGCCTCACTTATGTAGTCATGTCAAAAGGGGTCTCATAACCAAAGGAATGGATTATCTCTAAACATAATCTTTCCCTTTTGGGGATTCATGAAAGAATTTCACCTGTCACAGGTAATAACTGATATGGAAGGGTTTACTTCTCTTATTTAGCTTTTTTCTGTGGGTGTAGTATGTTCTTTTGTTCCTCAGTTAATTGATTACAGTATTTTTTGTAGGTAGTTGATATTTTTGTAGTGTGCCATTTTGACTCCATTTTTCTTTACCCTATATTTTTATTTATTTTTCTACTGGTTGCCTTTATGATTACAATTAACACCTTAAACTAATTACAACCTGGTTTCAATAGTATAAATTTAGTTTTGGTAGTATACACTCTACCCCTAAACATATCAACCCCTCTCCTTTTATAATGGTATCTGAGGTTATAGCTTTATATGTTTTATTCCAATTAATGCAAATTTTAATTGTTTTATACATTTGCCTTTTAATTCATTTTGGAAAGCAAACGTACAATAATGCATGATTTCCTATTTTCCTGTGTAGCTACCTTTATGAATGTTCTTTTTATTTTTTTATAGCTTCAAGTTGCTTTCTAACATCGTTTTATTTCAATATGAAGGATTCCCTTCAGCAATACTTTTGAGTATCTGCAAATGTCTTAATTTGCATTCATTGTTGAAGGATAATTTTGTCAGATATAAATTCTTGGTTGTCTGTTTTTCCTTAAGGATTTTAAATAAGAAATCCCAATGACTTCTGGCCTCCATGGTTTCTGATGAGAAATCTGCTGTTAATCTTTTTGAGGATTCCTTGTACATTACAAGGTGCTTCTCTCTTGCTGTTTTCAGAATTCTCAGTTCATGTTTGGATTTTGACTATTTAAAAAAATTTAAAGTTGCTGTATATTTTTTAGAATTCACAGTAACAATATAAGATGGAGCACTTAAGCTTGATGCTGGGAAAGCTACCAGAGCCTATACCTCCCTCTATAGGAACATTCTCTTAATAGTCCAGTTTTGCCTATCCCATTTAAACATGGAGAAATAAGGAATATGATTTAACCCCCATAAAATGGTATTAAAAGAAAAAAATGAATGTGAACTGACAAACATTCTGAAAGACAAGGCAAACACACCAGAAAAATAAAGACATAAAACTGAAGAAAATGCTAAGGTAATGTTTCAAAATGTGCTAAAAGAAAATGCTTAAATATTTTAAAATATAGCATGAATCAGCAAAAGAATTCAGAAATAGGCAACAAAAGGATGTCAAGGAAAACCTGACAGAACTAAGGAAATAGTTACAAAAAGAAAAAAGATTCACAATTGGAGATCAAATTGGAAGAAATAAAAGAGAGAAGAAACTTCATGGTAAACAGAAAGGGAAATAAAATATAGAAATGGAGAAAATGAAGATAAACTGAAACTTTTAAATAGTACAATAAGTTTGATGAAAATAATACAAAAAAGCTAATAGAGATACAATTAAATTTGTTGTAATGGATTCTGTGGTGTGCTGCTCAGAATTCTACCCTTAAACCCCACCCTAACCCACCACATCTATTCATTTTCCCAACTGCTGGAATTATCACCTGCTGATAGCTCACAGTTCAGTCTATGTCCAGAAATTGACCTTGGCGGATGGAAACCATCTCTTGTAAGGTTATACTTTCTCCTGGTAGAAGCCCACATCTCATGACAGGGTGATGTAAGGTTATAAAAGCAAGGCCTCCAGTTTCAATTTTGGGTAACTCTGACAGGTCATCCGAGATCCAGAGCTCCACATGGGATTGGCTGAGACCTTTGTTGTGGCTGCATTGCAGTTCAGTTTCTTTCCATTCTCACTACTTCACTAGTGTTTAAATGAGCATGCCCTGTAAATTGTCTGCACACAGATCTCCATCACATAGCCATTATCCCCCCACAGCCTTATCAAGACAGTTGCGATCAGGAGTTGTATTAGTCAGCCAAAGGGGTGCTGATGTAAAATACCAGAAATCTGCTGGGTGCTATAAAAAGTATTTAGGGTAGGAGCTTACAGTTACCAGGCCATAAAGCATACGTTATTTCTCTCACCAAAGTCTATTGTTATGTGTTGGAGCAAGATGGCTGCTGATGCCTGTGAGGGTTCAGGCTTTCTGGGTTCCTCTGGGCTCAGCAACTTTTTCCTCCAAAAGGTTAGCTATAGACTATGAGGCTCTCTAGACTTTGCTTCTCTCCACAACGTCAGCTGTAGACTATCAGGAGAACAGCTGTCTCTTTCCCCGTGGCTCTAGTTTAAGACTTCAGCATCAAACTCCAGCATCAAAACTCCAACATCAGAAACCTGCAACTCTGTACTTTGCCATGCCTTTTATCTGTGAATCCCCACCCACCAAGGAGCAGGGGCTCAATGCCCTAATGACATGGCCCCATTAAAGCCCTAACCATAACTCAATCAGGCCCAGGTACAGATCAGATTAAAAACATAATCCAATATCTATTTTTGTAATTCATAACCATATCAAGCTGCTACAGGATTGTTTTTAGGAAGCAGATCCTCAAAATAGGATTTTGGAATAGGCAATAAGGATCCTGTCATTGAAAGATAGAACACTGATAATAGGTAGTTCCTGGAATGCTATAGCAGTGTAATTGTTAAAATTTTCACCATCGATACTAGTGAAAAGGAATATACATGTAAGTGTAATATCTAAAGAAATTGAGTGGATTTGAGAAAATAGAAATTATATAGAATCTGCTGAATCTTTGAGTGTCATTGATGCATTACCAAAAGAAAATAAAAGGCTTAACCAATTAATCACTAATTTAAGGCAAAATATGACAGTCAGAAGACATCCTTGGTAGCATATAAAAGGACATTCATCTCCCACAGTCAGCAGGCAGATAAAGCAAGTATGTTGCCCATAACTTAATTATAAAGTTAGAAGAATTCTAGAGATATTTGATTTCTCAATCCCAGCTAGTTGGCTATAACAAGAGTAGGGCCTTAAGACTTAGTATATGTTGAGCCAACACATTAAAAAAATCTTGAAATCGCACTTACCTCTGAACCTTCTGCGATTGCAAAGGTGATCCACTTCTACAACTGCCAGATAAAACACAGAATACACAGTTAAATTTGAATTTCAGATGAACAACTAATTTTAGTGTAAGTATGCCCTGTGTAGTAATTACACTAAAGAATAAAATCATTGTTTATCTGAAATCCAAAATTTAACTGGATGGATGTACTTGTAATTTTTTTTTGCTAAATCTGGCAACACTATCCACGTATGCCAATTAATAACTAGCATTTCCTATCTAGCTGAAAACAATGTTTAGTCACTGTGCAAGACAGCACTCTCCCCTAGCATCTCCCGCCATCACTACTGCTGGCTATCAGATAAAAAACTATAGTCAAGTAGCAAGTCTGCTGAGGCTCAGGGCCTGGCTGTCACATGGACAGTCCAGATATTCGGGTCTCCAGAGTATACACCAACCCCAATGACAACCACAGGTTCAGTAAAAGTGACAGAAAAGGCATATATAGAAAGGTCACATCTGAGTCCAACTCCTTCACACTCAGGAAGACAAACTCCAAAGTAGGGCCAACTGACATGGCACTGAATGCCAGAGCCATCTGCCATGACCATAGAACCTGTGGATCTCTGTAGCCCTCAGGAGAACCAGTACCCAGGGATGTATCAACTTTGGCTGTCTCTGGTACCCTGCTGAGGTATGTGTATGTGCAAATCCTCTGATGACCTCCTGACTATTTTTTGGAGACTCATAGCCATATAAACTCATTTGTCCTTTCCATTTCCCCCTTTTATTCAAGGTCAAAAAGCAGTTTTTAACACCTGATATTAAATGTAGGCTGAGATATTCTGCTGCTCTGAGTTGACCCTTTTATTCAAGGTCTTTTTCTAGTTACATCATCAGCTGGTGCTTGGTAGTAATCCCTTGGCACCAGGAAGGCTCATCCCTGGGAGTCATGTCCCATGGTGGGGGGAAGGTAGTGAATTTACATGCTGAATTTGGCTTAGAGAGTGGCCACATTTGAGCAATGTGGAGACTCTCAGGAGGTAACTCTTAGGCAACTTGCAGCTTTAGGCCTTAGGTCATATTTCAGGCATACAGGCTTGGACTTACCCCAGCCGTCTAAAAGGGAGGTGAAGAAGGTCAACCACCATACCAGGGAGCCAAGAGTGCCTACAACTGCAAGCAGGAGAATTGCATCCATCATCCAAGTGGAATCTAAGCCCTTCTCTCAATATAGAGGTGGAGTGGACATAATCATCCCAGGGACCACAGAATGGAGGAATAGAGTATGGATTAGGGTGGACTTACTGATATTCTACTATGGAACTGTTGTAATTAGTAATGGAAGAAATTGTAGCGTTGATGTGGAGAAAGTGGTCACGGTAGCTGCTGAGGGTAGGGAGAAGGAAGAAGAGATATGATGTGGGGGCATTTTCAGGACTTGGAGTTGTCCTTGGTGGTACTGCAGGGACAGATGCTGGACCTTGTAGGTTCTGCCATGGCCCACTCAGTGGACTGGGGGAGAGTGTAATACATTACACCATTATCCATGTGGTGCAGCAGTGTTCCAAAATGTATTCACCAAATGCAGTGAATGTCCCACGATGATGAAAGAGGTTGTTGATGTTGGAGTAGTGGGGTGAGGGTGGTGGGGGTATAAGGGGACCTCATATTTTTTTTAATGTAACATTAAAAAAATAAATAAAAACTATAGTCAAGTCACCACTTAACCAGACCTGAGAAATGCTAGTCTGATAACAGAAAAACGGCCTATATGCAGTTGAAGGGAAGTAAAGAACTAGAAAGAGGTTTAGTGAGATCAGCATCAAAGGCCAGACTAATTGTGGCCATATATAAGAGGACTAGGGGTTTCCAGAAAGGGCCTCATAGCACAGGGAGCTTGGGATGGAGAGTAAGGATTGGCTTCTCATAGACCTGGGATAAGTAATAAGAGAAGGAGCCATCCATATGAGGGTGTATAACAGAGAATAGGCAAAGGGAAAATGAGGTGAAACAATATCCAAGTGTGAGATCAGGAAATAAGGTGGTGTTTTAATTTCCTAGGCTGCTCCAACAAAGGGAATGTATTTGTGCAGTTTAAGACTCGGGAAAAGTTGGGTGGACTGAGGGAGGTTGTAAACTACAATGCAAATCATTATCCATGTGGTGCAGCAGTGCTCCGAAATGTATTGACCAAATACAATGAATTTCCCATGATGATGAAAGAGGTTGTTGATGTAGGAGGAGTTGTGTGAGCGGGTGGGGGTATATGGGGACCTCTTATGTTTTTTTAATGTACTATTTTAAAAAAAATAGAGAGAGAGAAAAAAAGACATCATCATGATAATTCTTCCTTCCTGAAGACTGGCTTTCTGGTGCTGGCTGCCAGTGAGACTTGGCTCCTCTGCTCACATGGTGGCATCTCCTGGTCTCTTCCTTCTCTTTCAGGCTACGTTTCACCTTGTTTCCTGTGGCTTTTTCTCTCTGCATGAATTTCATTCTCTTATAAAGGACTCCTGTAATAGGATTATGACCCATCCTGAATGAGGTCGTTCACACCTTAACAGAAGTAACCTCCTCAAAAATTCCTACTTAAAATGGATTTATACCCAGAGGAATGGATTAGATTTTAGAAAATGTTTTTCTCGGGGTTATATACAGCTTTAAACCACCGTAAGTGGTATCAGAGAGAACTGGGAGTAAGAGAGTAGGGGAGACACTGACATTCTCTTGACAACATGCTGACTCATGGATGCTTGAGAAAGATTTGAGCTGAGAGGCAAGAAAGTTGGATAGAAGAGTCCAGTTTCAGACAAGCTAATTTCACAATGACTGATATCAAGAATGTCAAGCTAAGATTTTTACCTTGTGATTAAAGGAAAGAGATAGAATTCAGACTGCAAAAAGCTTAATGGTTTAGTTACAGGCACGAGTTTCTTTGGACCAATTTTTAAGTCCAGGAAGATCAAAAACTTTAAATATATTACAACTGGTCTATGGAACTTGGGACTGATAGTTGGAAAATGTGCTTACTAAAAATTTCTTCTCTTAGGCATCTCTGAAAATTCTAATACCTTTCCCAGACCTAGCTGAGCTGGTTTCTATTAATCTAATCTTAGTGATTTACACTTTGTTCTTAGTTTCAAGGACATTAACCTGAACTTCCCAGGTTTGCTTACAGGAATAAGATAACATCTGAAAGCAAAAACCACAGGATGGTGTGAGGAACACCTCACAGCCCAGAAAATTAGTAATTTCATCTTCAAAAGGCAAAAATTTGACATCCCTGAACAGCCAGCTGAGAAGGAAGTCATGAAGACCCTGAACATTGGAGCTTGCTTATCAATATCTAAATCTAAATTTTGGTTGATGAATCACTGAAACCGGGACAATAGTAATACAGTTTGCATGGCTGTAACAACACTGAATTGAGAAATATGCCTGGGCCCTCCTCACAAGACCCTTGAATGATCCAATGTCATTGCTGACCTGAAAGAATGAATCATGTATCCATCCCCACCCTTTCCTTTACTTACAAAAACCCTAATTCACATTCTCACTTTGAACTGGTTTTGCAAAGATTCCCCCAGTTATTTGCTTGTGCACTCACAATAAATCAACTTCCAATTGAGAGATTTGTTTCTCCTTTGTGACTGTGGATCAGATGGGCCCTGCTATTGGAAACAGCCATGTGTGCAGTATCAGGAGCAGTAAAACAGCATTCTGCACCTTAATTTGAAAGAAGTATTTGGAAATCAGATGTTTATGAGTAAAAATAATCATTTTCTGGAAAGCTAGAAAAGGATTCCCCACAAATCTGCTTTGTTACAGATAAAATAAAACTATTAGTGGGAATGGATGTGGCTCAAGCAGTTGGGCACCCACCTCCCACATGGGAGGTCCTGGGTTTGGTTCCCAGTGCCTCTTAAAGAACACAAGCAAGACAGAGAGCTGATGCAACAGGCTAATGCAGTGAACTGATCCAATGGGATGGTGCAATGAAATGACACAAGATGATGCTACAATATAATGCAATGAGGAGACACAGGAGACACAACTAGTAGGGAGTGGATATGGCTGAAATGATTGGGTACCTCCATCCTACATGGGAGGTCCTGGGTTGGGTTCCCAGTGGGAGCCTTCTTAAAAAAAAAGAAGAGAAGCAGATACAGAGAGCACACAACAAGCAGATATAAAGAGCAGACGGCTCATGCAAACTATGAGGGGGGGATAAATAAACTTTTTTCAAAAGAAGAAAAGACTATTAGCATTAGTAAAGTTTTGATCCAGTCATAGTTTCTTTCTTCTAATTTTAATTAGTGTACTTAAGTCATTGTTAGATATATTATGGCAAGATTCAGGAAGTGGAATTCAGAAACCTTTAATTGGCCCATTGAGGGTAGAGCAATCTGTCAGGGAAATTTATGTACTTTTCTTCCAAAAGATTACTTGTACATCAATCTCACCTCACCTGCTATATATACAGGTCAAGGAGGTTTGTTTGAAAAAGATAGAGCTGGAGAAACAGTTTGTGTGCAGTACTTTTGCCTTCATTTATGGAATGGTCTAAGCAAGCAAGAGCTTTAGTTGGTATTTTGAACATTTGGCTATCTTGGGAGTGGATGAATCTATAAGATATAGGGACAACTATGGGAAGAAAAGAGAGAAATGGCTTATCAAGCTCTCATTTACCTAGAAATATCATATAAAGTAGCTAAGAAAGTAGTCATTTATTTTGGTTGTATACTCCATACCATGTTTTGTTCAGACCTGAAAGAGTCTTCAAGAGATTGGGTCAGGGAAAAAAATCTTGCCTTATATATTTGTGTATTTCACATCCTGTGCAATCAGGAGGTGATTCCTGAGGCTTTCCCTGAATTTGCTTCAGTGTTTTAGTTGTTCAATAACTAGTAGCAACCTACCAAGTGCCCATGGAGCAGAAGGGTAAGAAAAAAATCCTACACATTACAGGGAGGTAATATAGAGTGGTGTATGCATCAGATTCAGAAGACCTTGGTTTGAAAGTTCACCCTCACTTATTTGTTGTAGTGTACCTGAGGACAAAAGTCATTTTGCCCTTTAAACCTTACTTTTCTTCATTTGTATAATATAACTTTAAAGAAATCCTTACCTCACAAGTTTGTTTGAGGATTAAATGAGATTATTAATGAGATGATGTGTCAATACAGTGTTTGACACAAATAAAACACTCAATTTTTAATTAAATCAGAATATCAAGTAATTAGAGACACCATGACTAAATGCTAAATTAGATGCTGGTGGCCCTATGGCAAAGCCCTTTCTAGTCATCATGGCTGCCTAAAGGTAGAATGGGTTATATGAAGAGGCAATGGATACTGGCAATGTTCAAATAAAATCTGATTACTAGGCTACTTTGTACAGGGGATCTCGAAGCATTGCATGAATGGTTGACTACTAAGCTTATTCCCAGCCTCATCTAATTTCTTCTACCTTATTTTTCTTTAACTACAATTTCATGGCTTTTCACAACATATTTTTATCAAGCCCCTATCTTTGCAGGCTGTCATGAGATGTTTTTGAAATACAGCCTTGTGTAAATAAATACATAAATATATAAACACATAAACCTGTTTTTACAACTATGAAATATGGCATTGGACCCAGGCCTTAAAAGCTCTGTTTTCATTATGTGTAATGAAATTTGTAGGCGAGATTTGGTAGAGAAGGTCTGCTTTCAAGGAGGCCAATGCAATAAACATAAGCCACAAATTCCTTGCATTGACAGTTTTCAGGCTATTATTTTGTGAATGGGCATTTTAAAAAACTTTTTTATTGAAGTTTATCATTCATATATGAAAATTCATAAACTGTAAGTGCATAGTGTAAGTTGTGAACTTACAACCAATCATGCATATCATCACATAGAGCTCCCATACATCACCCCACCACCGTCACCTTGCTGTGAAACAATTGTTTCAAACTATGAAACAGCATCCTCAAATCACTACTAACTATAGCAAATATCTTATATTTGGTGTATTTTTCCTGCAGCCCACATGGTTAATGACACCCTGTAGTAGTATTATATACTTGTTATAGTTCATGAAAGAATGTTCTCAAATTTGTTCTGTAACCACAGCCTATCTTCTTCCACAGGATTCATTGCGTTATACAGTCCTGTGCTTTGTATGATTCATCCAAAGTGTACATTCAGTTCATCACAAAGTTGTGCTGTCATGACCTCAGTCAATTTTAGAACATTTTCATTATTCCAAAAGAAAAAAATCCCTTACCCTTTTATACCCGCTATCGTTATCCCTTATAATTGATATAATATCTTGTGATGTTAGGCTAATATGTCAACACAGCCAGGTAATTGTGCACAGTTGTTTGGTCAAGCAAGCACTGGGCTAATTGTAATACAAGGACATTTATTGACTTTAGTCACCAGTAAGTTTACTGCATAGATAGCTGATTATATCTTCAAAAATCAGAGAGATTGCTGTCAGCAATGACTGATGCTTAATCCAAGCATGTTGAATGCCTTAAAAGGGGAAGTGATTTCAGCATTCAGACAGAATTTCCCAGCTCATCTTTGGACAGTCAACATTTCCCAGAAACTCAGGAAGGACCTTTCCTGGACTTTCATCAGAGTCCCTGGTTTGCAGCCTGCCTGTGGGACTTGTGCACCACCACGGCTACATGAGAGACTTATAAAATCTATTACTATTGACAGATAACTCCTTTTGGTTCTGTTGCCCTAGAGTACCCTAATAAATACATATTTGCCATTGCTACAAAAATACTACAATTTTACTGTAAACTACCATTCATCATTTTTTCTTTAACAAATAGATTATAGTGATACATATTAATAAAATATGAATCCATCCAAAGTGTACAATCAATGGTATCAGTATAATCACATAATTGTACATTGATCACTTCAATTTTAAAGCATTTTCATTATCCCAGTAATAATTATGCTAAAAACAAAAACCAACCAACCAATCAAAACTCATTGCTTCTCAATCTTTCTATGCTTCTACTACCTTACATAGCTGCTATTCTGTTTCCTTCTCTCTACTTTAATTGTATTTATATTTTGTAAAACTAGTTTTATATATGTAATATTGGCCATATTCATATTTCATATGAGGTTTCACTATGTTATATAGTTCCATGTATAATTTTTAGCTTTACTTCTAGTTATATACATACCCTTAGGCTTTCCCTTTTAACCACTATCATACCCATACTATAGCTCTGCTAGTCACAAACACCATGATGTGGTCTCACCATTTCCATTTATTTCCAAAGATTTACAAACATCCTTTTCACAAATTCTGCACAGATTAAGCATCAGCTTTCCATTCTCTACCCTCATTCCATTTTCTGGTGACATATTCAAATTATGAATTCAATGTATTTACATAAAATATTTAGTTCATAATAGCACAATCACAGTATTTGTCCTTTTGTGTCTGGCTTGCTTCACTGAACATAATGTCCTATAGATTCATCCATTTTATCCTATGCTTCAAGACTTCATTTCTTCTTACTGTTGCATAATAGTCCATCATGGGTATACACCACAAATAGTCTATCATGTGTTCTCATCAGCTATTGGACCTGGGTTGTTTCCAACTTTTAACTATCATAAATAATGCTGCTATGAATATCAGTGTGCAGAAGTATATTCATGTCACTGCTCTTAGTTTTTCTTGGTGTGTAACTAGAAATGGTATCGCCAGTTCACATGGCAAGTTTATATTCAACTTCCTTAGGAACTGCCAAACAGTCCACCACAGTGGCTATAACATATTACTTTCCCACGACAGAGATTAAGCATTCTTATCTCCCCACATCCTCTTCAATATTTAGAGTTTTTGACTTTTTAACAGTGGCCAGGCTAATAAGTGCGAAGTGAAATCTCATTGTAGTTTTGATTTGCATTCCCTAATCTCTAGTGATGTTAAACATTTTTTCATATGTTTCTTCACCATTTGCATTTCTTCTTTGGATAATAGCCTTTTCATATCTTTTGCCCAGTTTTTGATCAGGTAGTTTGTCTTTTTATTGTTGAGTTGTATGTTCTCTTTATACCATGGATATTAAACCCTTATTGGATACATGATTGCCAAATATGTTCTCCCATTGAGTTGGCTGCCTTTTAATCCTTTTGACAAAGTCCTTTGAGGTGGAAAGGTGTTTAATTTTGAGGTGGCTCCATTTATCTATTTTTTTTTCTTTAGTTGCTTGTGCTTTGGGTGTAAAGTTAAAGAAACTATCACCTACCACAATATTTTGAGGATGTTTTCCTAAATTTTCTTCTAGGAGATTTATTGTTGTCATATTTATATTTATGTCCTTGATCCATTTTGAGATAATTTTTGTATAAGGTGTGAAATAGGGGTCCTCTTTCTTTCTTTTGGCTATGAATATCCAGTACTCTCAGCAATATTTGTTTAATAGACTCTTCTGCCCCAGCTTGGAGTGCTTAATAGCCTTGTCAAAAATCACTTGACTATAGAAGTGAGGGTCTATTTCTGAGTTATCAATTAGGTTCCATTGATTACGTTGTCTGTCTTTATGTCAATACCATGCTGTTTATACCACTGTAGCTAAGTAATACATTTTATTTTATTTTATTTTATTTTATTTTATTTTTTAAAGATTTATTTTTCTTTTTAATTTAATTCCGTCCCCCTCCCCCGGTTGTCTGTTCTCTGTGTCTATTTGCTGCGTCTTGTTTCTTTGTCCACTTCTGTTGTCCTCAGCAGCACGGGAAGTGTGGGCGGCGCCATTCCTGGGCAGGCTGCACTTTCTTTCGCGCTGGGCGGCTTTCCTTATGGGGCACACTCCTTGTACGTGGGGCTCCCCTACGCGGGGGACACCCCTGCATGGCAGCGCATTCCTTGCGCACATCAGCACTGCACATGGGCCAGCTCCACACGGGTCAGGGAGGCCCAGGATTTGAACCGCGGACCTCCCATGTGGTAGACAGATGCCCTAACCACTGGGCCAAGTCCATTTGCCAGTAATACATTTTAAAGTGAGGAAATAAGAGTCCTCCAACTTTGTTCTCTTTAAAGACATTTTTGGCTATTCATAGTCCATTGCTCTTTCAAACAAATTTGATTATTCGCTTTTCAATTTCTGCAATAAAGGCTGTTAGGATTTACATTGGGATTGAGTTAAATTGGTAGATCAGTTTGGACAGAATTTATGTCTTAACAATATTTAGGTCTCCAATCCATGAACATGGAATGCAATTCCATTTATTTAAGTTTTCTCAGGTTTCTTTTAGCAGTGTTTAGTGGTTTTCTGAATACAGGTCCTTTATATCCTTAAGTTTATTCCTATATGTTTGATTGTTTTAATATTACAAATGAACTTTTTTTTCTGATTTTTCTCCTCAGATTACATATCAGTATTTATAGAAATGCTATTGGTTTTTGCATATTAATATTCTATCCCACTACTTTGCTGAGATTGTCTTTTAATTCTAATTATTTTGTTGTGGATTTTTCAAGATTTTCTAAATATAGGATCATATCATCTGTGAATAGTGAAAATTTTACTTCTTGCATTCTTATTTGGATGTCTTTTATTTCTTTATCTAGCCTACTTGCTCTAGCTAGAACTAGTAGAATATTGAATAATAATGGTGAGATCAGGCATCCTTGCCTTGTTTCTGTACTCTTGGGAAAGATTTCAGTCTCCCACCATTGAGTACAATGCTAACTGTAGGATTATAGTGTATGTACTTTTCCATATTGAGAAAGCTTCCTTCTATTTCTATCTTTAGGAGTGTTTTTATCAAGAAATCTTGTTGTATTTTTTCAAATACCTTTCTGTATCAATCGAAGGAGCATGTGATTTTTCTTCTTCAGTTTACCAATGTGGTTTATTACACAATTGATTTTCTTGTGCTGAACCATCCTTGCATATCTGTGATAAAACCCACTTGATCATGGTGTATGATTCCCTTAATGTGCTTTTGGATTCACCTTGCAAGTATTTTGTTGTGTATTTTTGTATCTACATTAATTAGAGATATTTATCTGTAATCTTCTTTTTTTGTAGTATCTCTATCTGACTTTGGTATTAGGGTGATATTTGAGTTTGGTAGCGTCTTTCCTGTAGAATACTTTGGAAGAGCTTGAGCAAGATTGGTATTAGATTGTCTTTGAATGATTGATAGAATTCACCTCTGAAGGTATCTGGTCCCGATCTTTTCATCTTTGGGAGATTTTAGATGACTGTTTCAATCTCTTCAGTTTTGGTTGGTTTGTTGAGGGAATTTGTTTCTTCTGGGGTCAGTGTAGTTGGTTTCTGTGTTTCTAGGAATTTGCCCATCTCCTCTACATTCTCTAGTTCTTTGGCATACAGTTTTTCATAGTATCCTCCTAAGATTTCTTTTATTTCTGTGGGATCAGAAATAAATAAACTCATTTCTGATTTTATTTATTTGCATCTTCTCTCTTTTACTCTTTGTCAGTCTAGCTAAGGTTGTGTCATTTTTGTTGGTCTTTTCAAATAACCATCTTTTGTTTTTGTTGGTTCTCTCTATAGTTTTTTGTTCTGTATTTTCATTTATTTCTGTTCTGATCTTTACTAATTACTTCCTTTGGCTTGGTTGTGTATCAGTTTGCTGTTCTTTTTCTTGTTCTTCTGGGTGTGCAGTTAGATTTTTAATTTTACCTCTTTCTTCTTTTTTTATTTAAGTATTGAGGGGTATAAATTTCCCTCTCAGCCCTGCCTTTGTGGTGTCCCTCAGGTTTTGATATGCTGTTTTCTTGTTTTCATTCATATGAAGATATTTGTTGAATTCTCCTGTAAATTCTTCTTTGACCCACAGATATTTATTTTATTTTATTTTTTCTCTCTTTATTTTTTTAAATGTTACTTTAAAAATATGAGGTCCCCATGCACCCCCCACCCCCCTCACTGCACTTCTCCCACATCAACCACCTCTTTCATCATCATGGGACATTCATTGCATTTGGTGAATGCATTTTGGAGCACTGCTGCACCACATGGATAATGGTTTACATTGTAGTTTACACTCTCCCCCAATCCATCAAGTGGGCCATGGCAGAAACTGCAATGTCCAGCATCTGTCCCTGCAGAACCACCCAGACAACTCCAAGTCCTGAAAAAGCCCTCACATCATATCTCTTCTTCCTCTCTCTACCCTCAGCAGGTACTGTGGCCACTTTCTCCACATCAACGCTACAATTTATTCCATTATTAATCACAATATTTCCATAGTAGAATATCAGTAAGTCCACTCCAATCCATACTCTCTTCCTGCAGCCAGTGGACCCTGGGATGGTTATGTCCACTCTACCTCTATTTTGAGAGGGGTGCTCAGATTCCACTTGGATGATGGATGCAATTCTCCTGCTTGCAGTTGTAGGCACTCTTGGCTCCTGGTGTGGTGGTTGACCTTCTTCACCTCCCTTTTAGCTGACTGGGGTAAGTCCAATAAACCAGACAGCAGGAGTTGCAAGTCTGCTGAGGCTCAGGGCCTGGCTATCACATGAACAGTCCAGCAATTCAAGTCTCCTGTGTATACACCAACCACAGTGCCAAACACAGTTCCAGTAACAGTAACAGAAGGGGCATGTGTAGGAAGGTCACATCTGAGTCCAGCTCCATCACACTCAGGAACACCAGCTCCAAAGTAGGGCCAACTGACATGACACTGAACTCCAGAGTCATCTGCCATGATCGTAGAACCTGTGGGTCTCTGTAGCCCTCAGGAAAACTAGTACTTGGACTTGTATCTACTTTGGCTGTCTCATGGGATCCTGCTGAGGTGTGTGTAAATGCAATCTTTCTGATGACCTCCTGACTCTTTTCTGAAAACTCATAGCTATATAAACTCATTTGTCTTTTTCATTTCCCCCTTTTATTCAAGACTCACTGATATTTAAGAGTGTGTTGTTTAATCTCCATATATTTATGACTTTCTCCTTTTTCTATCTGTTATTCATTTCCAGCTCTATTCTGTTATGTTCAGAGAAACTGTTTTGTATAATTTCAATTTTTTTAAAAATTGAGACTTGTCTTGTGATCCAACATGTGGTCTATCTTGGAGAAGGATCCATGAGCATTTGAAAATAATCGATATCCTGCTGTTTTGGGGTACAATATTCTATAGATATATATCAGGCCTAGTGTATTTATCATGCTATTCAATCTCTCCATTTATCCTCCATCCAGATATTCTATCCAATACTGAGAGTATTGAAGTTTCCAACTATTATTGTAGAGACATCTATTTCTCCCTTCAGTTTTGTCTTCAGTGTGTACCTCATGTATATTGGGATTCTCATGTTAAGTGCGTTAAAATTTTATGTCTTTCATAAATGGTGGAAAGTTTTAATCATCATTTCCTCATTTTTTCTGCCCCTTTTCCATTCTCTTCTCCTTCTGGAACACCCATAATGTGTAGTTTGGTGTTTCATATTGTAATACAATTCCCTGAGACTCTGCCACATTTTTTCTGTTCTTTTCTCCTCTCTTTCCCAGTTCAGATGTTTAGTCCTTGAAATCACTAATTCTGTCTTTGAGCAATTCAAATCAACTCTTATGTAACTCTAATGTATTTTTAATTTCATACATCATGTTTTTCATTCCCATCAGGCCTTTTCCGTTCAGGCTTTGAAATTGTTCTTTATGCTCACCTAATATCTTCTTAAAATCCTTTATCTCTTTAGTCATATTTTCTTTCAATTCTTCAAATTGATTTAGGAGAGTTGTGATTATCATTAACTAATTATCTTAAATCCTATAACTCATCAGGATATTTGGCTTGATCATTTGGCTGGGCCATCTCTTCCTGTTTCCTAGTATGTCTTGCAATTTCTTGCTGATGCCTAGGCATCTGATTACATTGGTGATTTCACTCTAATGGCCAATTTCTCTCTCTTCCCTATTTTTTTTTTACAGCTCTTCTTTAATATTTGGTTCAACTTATTCTAATTCTTTAAAATTGTCCAGCTTATGTTATCAAATTTGTGACAGGGACTCACTAATGAGGTGCAGATTTTCTTACAGGAGTTAGGAAGAGAGGATCAAAAGTAAGTTTGTCCATGCAATTTCCAGACTAGCCAACAGATGGCATTCACTGGTGCATCTTTCCATAGAAATGTTTCAAGCTCGCTTTCCCTGTGCTTTAGTCTGATCAAAGCTGAGATTTAAAGTGGTCTCTGCTGGCCAATTTCACTGAAGGATAGTACCCTGAATCCACCTCCCCTTTCCCTTGTAACAACTGACAAGAAGATGTCTGTTCCCCTTCCAGTCAGCTGTAGTCAGCCAGGAGTTTTACCCCAGGTTGATATCTTGGGTATGGGGGAGGAAAGACCTTCAGGACTTCTGCATGGGTTTGATAACTCACATTTGTTGTTTTGGGTTCTTCTTCTCTTTGTCCTTCATCTTCCTGGGAGTTTTGAAGCACTGTCCTGGTCTGCTGACTCTGAAAGTAGTTTCCTCAGACAGCTATTGGCTTTTTCTCCATTGTTTATGTGAAAGAGTTGAGCCCTGCCTGCCTAATCTTATGGCATCTTCCCAGAATTTTTCCTCCCTCATTTTTGAAAGACAGTTTTGCGGTATTCAGAATTCTCAGTGGGCAGTTTCTTGTGTTTAGCAATTTACATATGTCTACCCATAGCCTTCTTTGTTCGTGAGGGAAAATGGTGCTTAGTCTTATTGAGGTTCCCTTGTATGTCACATGTTGCTTTCTCTCTGTGGCTTTCAAAGTTCTCTATTTTTGGCATTTGGTGGTTTGATTAATAACACAATCTTTGAACATATTTGGAAGAATATTTTGAAAAGTCCTTGTCTGAAATGTTCTAGGACTGGTTCTCGTCATTGATGCTTTCTTTTTATAATATATTTTTTATTACAGAAGTTGTGAACTTACAAAATGAAAATGCACATGTGTGGAATTCCCACATAACACCCTCTCACCAACGCAACACACTGTTGTGAAACATCTGTCACAGATTGTGAGACACCATCAAATTACTGCCATTAACCACAAACCACAGTCCATTGCATACATTTGGCATATTTCCCCCATACCCTCCATTAATGGGTGTCTTTTTTAAACTATCAACTGAGATTATATAAGTGTGGATATATAAGTTAATAATTATACTACTTAAAATTGGTTAATTTTGAGTTTTTTAAACATTTTTACATGTTATTTTTATCAGCTCCAGTTAAAAAATGAGCAAAGTAAAGTTTTAAGTGTTTTCCCCAAAGTCATACAGTTGCAGACAAGTACAAACAAGTAACTAGTATCAGCATATTCATCTTTGTGTATATAATTCATCCAACATCAGATTTTTAGAAGAAGAATGTGCCACCCTGAAAGACTGAAATATCACCATCTACTGGAGATCCTCCCTTATTGAAAGCACTTGTTTGCAGTCCAGAGACTATGAAAAGAGGAGGGTAGGCCCTTTCATAAACTGCCTGTTCACATAAGGATTGAGATTTCCAATTCCATCAAGAAGGTTTAATACTGTATGTTAAAGAGTGTCCTTTCTGTTAATGCAAACACTTTGCAAGGGATTATGTTATACATTTAACCACTACCAACCATTAATTTCCCCCTGGAAAAAGTGACAGATAATTTTATGAAAGAGAGAAAATAGAAGGCTCAAGAAAGGTTTGAATGTGCAGAGATGGAATTTAAACTACATTTTGAGTACCACTATTGGGTTAGGAACTTGTACATTTGTTAGCTCTTGGAATCCTTACATTAATTCTGGTAGCCAAGTTAAACAAAAAGGGAAAGTGAGTATCATAGCAATTAAGTTCCTTGCCTTAGGAGCAAAGCTGAAATTTAAATCTTCATTTTTTTTTTACTACTAAAGCTAGGGGCAAAGCTGAAATTTGAATCCCTATTCTTTTTTACTACTAAAGCTGACATGATGGGATGTTCATTATTCTTGAGAAAGGGCTGACCCAGACTGGCATCTGGGTATCAAGACCCTGAGAAGGCCCAAGGTTAACTTATCCATTAAGCACAATAGGTATAGAGCCTAAGTTTCAAGATAATTTTAGAGATCCATGAAAATGTTTACAATTAGGGGAGTGATGTCACTAGAAATGGCAGCGTAGGGAATTCTAGGGCCTTTTCTCTCTACAAATGCAACTAAAACTTTTACAGAACATTGTAATGTAGTAGAAAAAATTTACCATAGCCAGGAGAAAGTTTAATGAAGAAAGAAGCTACAATGTTGAGGTAAAGGAATGCTGTGGCATTTTACTTGCCACCCCCTTTACCATCCCATACTCCCCAGACAGGCAAAGGCCATGAAAATAGGAACCTGTACTTCTGTCAAGGTTGCTAGTGCTACAGGAAGCAATATGTCCCTTATTCTCAAATAATTATGGTTGTATGCTTCAACAACTGTGGAAGTTACCTGGAGGACCATTACAATGGCTTGCCTTCATTTCTCTTTACTTGAATCATTCCAGGGCTGAGGTGGATCCCCAGGATACATTTGTCAAAAGCCTTTGAAGGCAAAAGTATTGACTGCAGCAGCCGGAAGCAAAGGATGGCTGTCAAAACAAGCTATAGACAGACCAAAAACCTTGGGAAGGAAGAGGTGGAGAAATATATAGGAGAAATAAAAATTTTTTAAGTTTCCCCATATATCAGGGTATTGAGGAAAGGATGCACTTGTTCAGGAGTGGAAGCATGCTCAAAAAATGCCTGAGAAGGTGGCAGACTTGGCCCTGTGGTTAGGGCGTCCGTCTACCATATGGGAGGTCCACGATTCAAACCCAGGCCTCCTTGAGCTGTGTGGAGCTGGCCCATGTGCAGTCCTGAAGCATGCAAGGAGTGCCGTGTCACACAGGGGTGTCCCCTGTGTAGGGGAGCCCCTTGCACAAGGAGTACGCCCCATAAGGAAAGCCACCCAGTGTGAAAGAAAGTGCAGCCTGCCCAGGAATGGTGCTGCACACATGGAGAGCTGACACAAGATGAGGCAACAAAAAAAGAAACACAGATTCCCGTGCCACTGACCACAACAAAAGTGGACAAAGAAGACGCAACAAATAGACACAGAGAACAGACAACCGGGGTGGGCAGAAGAGGGGAGAGAAATAAATAAATCTTTTTAAAAAATGCCTGAGAAAACCCTAACCTTTCACCTCTGTCTGACCTTCAGGCTCTGTGCAAGCAGAAAGTGAAGATACAGGAATGAGTTGTAAACAGCCAGGTTGATTAAGCATTGAAGGAGTGCCACAACAGAGTACCAATCTGAAAATACTGGTAGGCTATTTCATTCTTTTTATTTCTCTCTTTTGTTGGGTTTAAGCATTTAAAGAAATCTTTATCAAACACTACCTGACTGTTAAGTCATTGGAATACCAACTTCAATGGCCAGAAATGACAAAGAAGGGGGAGGCAGGGCAAAATAGCATCTAAGTACCTCATTGTCATCTCTCTTACAAATGACCGGTTGTGTGGTGACGGAGTCCTGCAGAAGCAGGCTGTTTCCGGAACCTGCAGGGGAGAAGTGTCTGGAAATTAATCTGGCAAGACTGCAGCAGAATTGGTGCTTGCTCAAGGTAGAATTGTGAGTTTCTCACACTGAACACAGAAGCTGTGGTAAGGTAGATCCCTTCCCCCTATAGCTAAGAGCCACGGCATTCACTGAGAACTGCCAGTCGTGGGGTGGAGACTCCAAGCCCTATGTTCCCCAAATGCGTGAACCCCAAGCCCGTGTCCCATGAATCCCCATGGCCCACATTTCACAGACCTACATAATCTGAGTCTACATTCTCCTGGGCCTCTGTTTCCCAAGCCTAGCCCTCCTGGAAATCCCGCATTGCCCTACCCCTCTGGTCACGGACTAACTCCAGGAGTGGGGGAGTTTAGGTGGGAGGTGCAGGGAGGCCAAGGGAGTATAGTTTCAATTTTCGGGTCACCACCCTTCTAATGAGTTTAGAGGAGCATATCAGCTGACTTGGGGAGAGCCTAGGAAGAGAGGAGAGGTGAATCTGGTGAGAAAGCCCAATTTACATAAACGCTCAGGGATAGGAAAATTGGTCTGGGAGAAGGTGTAATCAGAAAATGAACTAGCTCCCTTGTAGCACACTTCAGAGAGAGGGACAGTAGGATGTGATTTACAGGCTTCCAATAGCATATTTAGGGTTCCTGGCAAAGGGTGGGTACTCTCTCAAGAAATTAAGAGACATTATTTTCTCAGGTGAGTTGGTTTACCAGGGACCCATTTGAATTTCCTACAGGACCTTCACACAGTCTTCCTGCTGCCTTGGGAGACAGGAAAGTGAGGAAGGGAGAAAGGGGGAAAGTGAGACTCCTAAGCAGTTTATTCAATTGCAAACAGGATTCTTTACCTGAGTCCTTGTCTGGAATTTTTCTTGGTTTGTTTTCTTGTATTTCCTTCCTCTTTATCCCCCCACCAACCCTTTTTTTCTTTTTCTCTTTTTCCTTCTCTTGTTCTTGCTCTGCTTTTTTTTTCTTTTCTCCTTCTCTTTCCTTTTTTTAAAATTTCTTTTTTATATTAGTGCTGCAGGCAACATTTCTTATTTGATGTGCTTCCTCATCCTCAATTTTCTCTTTTCTGTGTGTACTGATTGCGGCTACAAATGCTATCCCCTTTCCCTTACATCATTCTCTCCTCCATCACTTATTGTTCCTCTTACATGCCACCTCTCTCTGTTAAGCCCCCAATATTTCTGACTTGTTATCTATAATACCTCTAATCTGTTTTCTATCATTTATTCACTCTTTATATTATTGTCCTATCTTTTCTTTTTCCCTCTGTCCTGACCACATTAACCTTTTAATTCATAGTATATTCCCCCCATATTCAGTTTACTGTCTCATTATAGATACTCCACTTTTTTACAGTTATAACTATACAGAGCTTACATGAGTTCTGCATCCATTCTCCTAGATTTCACATGGTTCTTCTGCTAACATTCACTATCAATACCACTATTATATTTTTCTTTTCTTATCCCTTTTGCTTTCTCTGGACGTAATATTTTCCCATGAGGGAACTTACCCAACAACAAGGAAATAGAATAATAAGAAAAAAGTGAAAAAGAGAAAACTTAACAGGCACACAAAAACAACAGCTAATTAAACCCCATGGTTAGAATAAGATGATAATCAACAAAATAAACCCAACAAGATAAAATGATGACCAGAAAGTAACAAAAAACTACAGACCATACTAATAATCAGGAAAATATGGCCCAATTCAATGAACAAACTAAAAACCAGGAAGAGAAGTGGAACACTGAACAAGTAATTAAAGCTCTCAAAACATGTATCATGGACGAATTCAATGAAGTGAAGGAAGAGATTAAGCATATTAAGAAAACATTGGAGAGAATACTGAAGAAATTGTGATCATGCACAAAAGATCAAGGATATGATGGGGATCAACAGCACAATCCAAGAAATCAAAAATACACTTTCAACAAATGACAGCAGATTTGAAGGGGCAGAGGAAAGAATTAGTGATGAGCTGTACATCTGAAGACAAACAGATAGTAGAATTAATTGATTAAAAAAATAGAAAAAAATCCAGCAGGGACTTAGGCACATGAATGACAATGGAAAATGCAAAAACATATGCCTTATAGGCATCCCAGAAGGAGACAAGAAGGAAACAGAGACAGAAGGTATGTTGAAGAAAATAATGACTGAAAACTTCCCAAACCTATTGAGGGAGATGCATGTATGTCCAGGAAGCACAACACACCCCAAACAGCATAAATCCTAACAGGCCTACCACAAGACATATACTAGTCAAATTATCCAATGCATCAGACAAAGAGAAAATACTAAAAGCAGCTAGAGAAAAGAGAACCATCACATACAAAGGAGGCTCCATTAGATTAAGTGCTGATATCTCATCTGAAACCATGGAGGCAAGAAGGCAGTGGTATGACATAGTCAAGGTACTGAAAGGAAAGAATTTCCAGCCAAGAAAACTCTCCCAGAAAAGGTAACATTAAAAAATGATGGAGAGTTCAAAATATTCACAGATAAACAGAAACTAAGGTGGTATGCCAACAAGAATATTGCCTTTCAAGAAATACTAAAGGGATTTCTGCAGGAGGAAAAAAAATAGGAGAGACAGAGTTGGAAGAGAATGTTAGAACAACTAAAACTACAAAAAAGAGAAAAAAATCAAACAACATAGACAAACACAAATCCAAATAAATTAGGGCTAATATAAGAAATTCTTTGAAAGTAATAACACTAAATGTCAATGGATTAAACTCACCTGTTAAGAGGTGCAGACTGGAAGACTGGATAAGGAAATATAATCATTCTATATGTTGTCTACAAGAAACTCTTCTTAGACCCAAGGATTCAAGGAAATTGAAAGTGAATGGCTGGAAAACAATCTTACAGGCAAACAATATCCAAAAAAGGCAGGAGGAGCTATATTTATATCAGAAAACATAGACTTTAGATGCAAAAATGTTGTGAGAGAAAAAGATGGACACTATATATTAGTGAAAGGGATAATTTTTTCAAGAAGAAAGAACAATCATAAACATTTATTCCCCTAACGAGGGTGCCTCCAAATACTTGAGGCAAACACTGGAGAAACTAAGTGAAGGAATAGATGACTCTACAATTATAGTTGGGGACTTTACAACACCACTATCACCATTGGACAGAATCTCTCAAAAGAGAATCAATGAATAAACAAAACTTAGAACAATATATTAGAGGATCTGAACCTAATAGATATATAAAGAACATTAAACCCAAATACAGCAGGATATACAATTTTCTCCAGTGAACATGGATCATTCTGCAGGATAGACCACATGCTAGGCCACAGAGAAAGTCTCAATGAATTCAGAAAGATCAAAATCATACAAAATATTTTCTCTGACCATACTGGAGTGAAGCTGGAAATCTGCTAGGGCCAGAGGCCCAGATTTGGCACCAAGATGTGGAAGTAAACAACACACTCTTGGACAAACAGTGAGTCAAAAAGGAAATCTCAACAGAAATCAATAGCTACCTTGAAACTAATGAAAATGAGAACACGACACATCAAAACTTACGGGATGCAGCCAAAGCTGAACTGTGAGGGAAATTCATAGCCATAAACTAATACATCAAATAAGAAGAAAAAGCTAAAATTGAAGAACAAAGTGAACAATTGGAGGAATTAGTAAAAAACAAAAAAACTAAACACAAAGAACCAAGAAAGAATGAAATAACAAAGATCAGAGCAGAGCTAAATGAAAAAGAAAATAGGAAGGCACTTGACAAAATAAAACTAACAGTTGGTTCTTTGAGAAGGTCAATAAAATTGACAAACCCTTAGCTAGATAAACAAAGAAAAAAGAGAGAAGATGCAAATAAACAGAATAAGAAATGAGAAGAGTGATATTACCACTGAACCCACTGAAATAAATACTATAATAAGAGGATACTTTGAAAAACTGTATTCCAACAAGAAAGACAATTTAGAGAAAATGGACAAATTCCTAGAAACACATAAGCAGCCTATATTGACAAAAGAAGAAATCTATGATCGCAACAAACCAATCACAAGTAAAGAGATAGAAACAGTCATTAAAAACCTTGCAACTAAGAAGAGCCCTGGGAGGGATGGCTTCACAGGTAAATTCTACCAAACATTCCAGAAAAAAATAATATCAGTTTTGCTTAAACTCTTCCAAAAAATTGAAACAGAAGTAACATTGCCTAACTCATTTTATGAGGCCAACATTACCCTAATACCAAGGCCAAATAAAGACACCACAAGAAAGGAAAATTACAAAGTGATCTCTCTAATGAACTTAAATGTGAAATTCCTCAACAAAATACTTGTTAATCATATTCCGTTACACATTAAATAAATTATGCACCACGACCAAGTGGGTTTCATTCCTGGTAAACAAGGATGGTTCAACATAAGAAAATCAATTAATGTAATACACCACATAAAAAGACTGAAGGGAAAAAAATCACATGATCATATCGCTAGATGTAGAGAAATAATTTGACAAAATACAGCACTCTTTCTTGATAAAAACACTGCAAAATATATGAATAGAAGGAAACTTTCTAAATGTAATAAAGTGTATATATGAAAAATCCACAGCTAACATCATTTACAGTGGTGAAATCCTAAAATCTTTCCCTCTATGATCAGGAACAAGACAAGGATGGCCACTATCACCCCTTCTATTTAACATTGTGCTAGAAGTACATGCTGGAGCACTGAGGCAAGACCAACATATAAAAGGAATCCAAATAGGAAAGGAAGATGTCAAAATTTTACTATATGCAGTTGACATCCTCCTATACATAGAAAGCCCTGAGAAGACTACAACAAAGCTTCTAAAACTTATAAATGAGTTCAGTAAAGTCATAGGGTATAAGATCAGTGCACAAAAATAAGTAGCACTTATGTACACTGATGATGTGCAATCTGAGGAGTAAATCAAGAAACAAATACCATTTACAATAGTAAATAAAAAACCAAATACCTAGGAATAAATTTAACTAAAGATGTAAAAGACTTATACATAGAAAACTACTCAACACTGTTCAAGGAAATCAAAGAAGACCTAAATAAATGGAAGACTACTCCCTGTTCATGAATAGGAAGACTAAATATTATTAAGATGTCTATCCTACCAAAACTGATCTACAGATTCAATGCAATCCCAATAAAAACCAACATAGCATTTTTTAATGAACTAGAAAAAATTAGCTATGAAATTTATTTGGAAAGGAAAGAGGCCCCGAATAGCCAAATATATATTGAAAAAGAAAAATGAAACTGGAGGAATCATAATACCAAACTTCAAAACATACTACAAAGCTACAGTAGTGTAAACAGCATGGTATTGGCACAAGGATAGACACACTGACAAATGGACCTGAGTTGAGAGTTCTGATATAGATCCTCATATGTATAGTCATCTGATATTTGACCACAGCACCAAACCCACTCAACTGGTAGAGAATGCCCTCTTCAATAAATAGTGTCTAGAGAATTGGATATTCATAATCAAAAGAAAGAAAGAGGATTACCTTCTCACACCTTATACAAAAATCACCTCAAGATAGAGCAAAGACATAAATATAAGAGTCAAGACCATAAAGACCTTGGAAAACAATGCAGGGAAATATCTACAAGACCTTGTAATAAGAAATGGTAAGCTGGAGGTAAGTATTTGTACAGGGAAGGGACAAGATAGGGGCACAGGGATACCTTTGGGTAGGTTTTGTGGATTTGAGGGGGAGTATCATTGGGAGTATGGGTTACATGACCCAAGGAATTGGGGGAGGGCAGAGGGGAACCATTGAATATAGAAGAATGTCATGTATATGGTTGAAACTATACTGTTGAGAAATCTCTAGAAATTATAAGAAAGGATCATGTGTTTAGGGTGCTTAAGGGGGGAGTATCTGGTATGGGGCAAGCTTCTAGGGAGTATGTGAGTGCTCATTTTGTCATAGTGTGTTATATCATTGGGTGGAGACCCATACAATGAGTGTGAAGGAGACTCATAGCCATATGAACTCATTTGTCCCTTCCATCTCCCCCTTACTTTAGGTCAAACAGCGTTTTTAACTCCTGTTATTATATGTAGACAGGGATGTTCTGCTGGTCCGCGTCAGAAGGATTGCTCTTATGCACACCTGAGCAGAGTCTCAGAGACAGATAAAGTAGATACAACCCCAGGTATTGGTCCTTTTCATGGCTAAAGAGACCCACAGGTTCTATGGTCATGGCAGATGGGGTTCACTGCCAAGTCAGTTGGCCCTTCTTTGGAGCTAGTGTTTCTGCGTGATGGAGCTAGACTCAGATGGGATCTCTTTTCACAAGCCTTTTCATGCTACTTTACAGGGATTGTAGTTGGTGCTGGGGTTTAAGATATATCTAGGGGATTTGAATCTCTGGACTGACAATACGATAGCCAGGCCCTGAGCCTCAACAGACTTCAGCTCCTACACTCTGATTTATTGGACTTACCCCACTCAGCTAACATGGAGTTGAAGAATGTCAACCACCACACCATGGAGCCTAGAGTGCCTACAACTGAAAGCAGGAGGATTGCATCCAGTATCCATGTGGAATCTAAACCCCCTCTTGACATAGATGTGGAATGGACACAAACAAGCCAAGGTCCACAGGAAGGAGGAATACAGTAAGGATTAGAGTGGACTTAATGATATTCTATTCATGAACTATTGTGGTTAATAATCGAGAAAATGTGGCATTGGTATGGAAAAGTGGCCATGGTAGCTGCTGGGTGCGGGGAATGGGAGGAAGAGATGAGATGTGGAGGCATTTTCGGGACTTGGAGTTGTCCTGGGTGGTGCTGCAGGGACAATTGCCAGAATTGTATGTCCTCCCATGGCCCACTGGATGGAAAGTGGGAGAGTGTGGGCTATGGTGTGGACCACAGACCATGGGGTGCAGCGATGCCCAGAGATGTACTCACCAGATGCAATGGATGTGTCATGATGATGGGGGAGAGTGTTACTGTGGGGGGAGCAGTGGGGTGGAGGCAGTGGGGGTGAATGGGGACCTCATATTTTTTGAATGTAATATATTTTTAAAAAATGAATAAATTGAGTAGAATTTGGAAAATAAATAAATAAATAAATAAACACACACACACACACAATGAGTGTGAAGGTGTACCCACATCCTGGGGAGACCTGATGTTCTGAAAGAGAGGGAAATGTGTCTCTCAAGAGGATTGCTGGTTCCCAATTAGTTAGGGCAGTCTAGTATGCCAAGACCTCAGCATTGTTGTAGTATCTGTAAGTCTGGTTCCTCAAGTAGTGAAGATTGTGTGTCACGTTGTGAACTGAGGGGAGGGAGAGAGATGTATAGCATGGATGGAAGCAGGGCAACTGGGGGGGGCAATGGAAGAGCTCCACAACATCATGCAATGATGGACATGTCAATTTACATCTAAAGTGTATAAAAGTCTATATACTAAAATGTAAATTATAATGTAAAACATAAGGAAAATAAAATTTAGAAATTTGCATAATCTAAATATAAACAATAATATAAGCCAAAATGGAACCATGCTTGATAGCTATGTTTAAAAATTTGTACATCAGCTGCAGCGAATATAACATGAACATGTAAAGAGATCATTGCTGGGGAAAGGGGAAAAAGGTATGATGTTGGATATCTGGGAATCCCCTATATTGTGTATGTGAATTACTGTGATTTAAAACTTTTTTGAAGATAAAATTAAAAAATTAGAAAAAAAATAGAAAGAATGTAGACACAGAGGAAGAAATGGAAGTGTCTTGCTACTGTACATACATGGCAACATCTATTAAAGTGATGAGAGGCAAAACATTAGAAACACAGCTTTATAATATTTTTCATTTTATCAATACACCAACTTATTTTTACTTTATTTTAATATTTCTAAATTACTATGTATTCTATTTCTAAACTTTAAACCTATCACTGTATTTCAATTTCCTATTAACTGAACTTGGCAATATATTAGGATTCATTGTTGAAGAAGTTTTGGACCACAGAGAGTTTCAACTATGGCAAGGGAGGAAGTCTGGCATGGGGTGTTATTAATGGGGGGTACATGGTTGGGGAGGAGTTCTCCAGGGCATGTATATAGGGAACATAAATATGTTAGGATATATGATGGGTAATTTTATGGTAGTTACAGTTAGAAATGTCAACTGTGGGAGTGCTGAGTTCCCACCCAGGAGAGCTCTGTCACATTCCTCAATGGAACAACAATAATCCCCCAAGTGCAATGTCAAAAATCAACAAGGAAGGATAGTCCAATAATGAGCCCTTGATAGTGATGACTATCCTTAGGAGGCTGTGTGCCTGAAATATGAACTAGGTCTAGAGCTGTAGGGTGCCTAAATGTAACATCCTGAGAGCCTCTATGTTGCTCAATTGTGGCCACTCTCTAAGCCAAACTCAGTATGCAAATGCATTACCTTACCCCCAACATGGGATATGACTCCTGGGGATGAGCTTCCCTGGCATTGAGGGATTACTAACAATCATTAATTGGAAAAGCAACTAGAACGAGACCTTGGATAAAAGGATCAACTCAGACTAGCAGAATATCTCAGCCTACATGTTGGGTCAAGTGTTAATAACTGCTTTTGACCTTGAATAAAAAGGGGAAATGGCAATGAGGAATGAATTGATATGGCTAAGAGTCTTCCAAAAAGAGTTGGGAGGTCATCAGAGGAGTTGTGCTTAGGCACAACTCACCAAGAACCTAGAAAAATTCAAATTAGATACAACCCTGGGTACTGGTTCTCCTAAGGCTACAGAGATCCACAGGATATATAGACATGGCAAATAGATTTGGAACTCTGCACCATGTCAGAGGGCCCTACTTTGGAATTTGTGCTCCTGAGTGTGATGGAGCTGGACTCAGATGTGACTTTTGTACACATGCCTTTTCTGTCACTTTTACTGAACGTGTGATCGGTGCTAGGGATGGCCCATACTCAGGACACTTGAATCTCTGGACTGCCCATGTGCCAGCTGGGGCCTGAGCCTCAGCATAGTGGTGCCTCCTACTCTCCTGTTCATTGGTTTTAACCAAGTCAGCGAACAGGGAGGTGAACATGGTCAACCACCACACCAGGGAATCAAGAGTGCCTACAACTGTAAGCAGAAGAATTACATCCATCATCCATGTGGAATCTAAGCCCCCTCTTTTTTTAAATTTTATTTTATTTATTCATTTTTTAAAAGATATTACATTCAAAAAATATGAGGACCCCATTCACCCACACCGCCCCCACCCCACCACTCCCCCCACAGTAATGCTCTCCCCCATCATCATGACACATCCATTGCATCTGGTGAGTACATCTCTGGGCATTGCTGCACCCCATGGCCTGTGGTCCATACCATAGCCCACACTCTCCCACGTTCCATCCAGTGGGCCATGGGAGGACATACAATGTCTGGCAATTGTCCCTGCAGCACCACTCAGGACAACTCCAAGTCCCGAAAATGCCTCCACATCTCATCTCTTCCTCCCATTCCCCACACCCAGCAGCCACCATGGCCGCTTTTTCCACACCAATGCCACATTTTCTCGATTATTAACCACAATAGTTCATGAATAGAATATCATTAAGTCCACTCTAATCCTTACTGTATTCCTCCTTCCTGTGGACCTTGGCTTGGTTGTGTCCATTCCACATCTATGTCAAGAGGGGTAAGCCCCCTCTTAATCAAGAGGTGGAGAGGACATCACCATCCCACGGTCCACAGAATGGAGGAATAAAATATGGACTAGAGTGGACTTACTGATAGTCTACTAAAAAACTTTTGTTTTGTTGAGTAATAGAAGAAATTTTAGGATCGAGGTGGAGAAACTGGCCACAGTAGTTGCTGAGGGCAGGGAGAGAGTAGAAGAGATGTGATGTGGGGACATTTTGGGGATTTTGAATTATCCTTAATGATATTACAGGGTCAGATGCTGGACTTTATATGTCCTACCATAACAGATTGAATGTACTGAAGGAGAGTGCAAACTACAGGGTAAACTATTATCTGTGGGCAGCAGTGCCCCAAAGTGTGTTCACCTAGTGTGATGAGTGTGCCACAATGATGAGGGAGGATGTTGGTGTGGGAGGAGTGGGATTGGGTGTTGGGGGTATACAGGAACCTCTTACAATTTTTAATGTAACATTTTTTGTGTGTGATGTATATATCTTCAAAAAATACAATTCACAAATATGATGCAGTGGCCTGTGTGGAGTGGGCTATATGGGAACCTCTTGTTTTTTGTTTTATGTTTTTTTAATGTAACATTCCTTGTGATCTATTAACATTAATTAAAAAATAAATAATAAAAAATGACAAAGAATACAGAATTTACAAAATTAGTTTACAAAAGTCACTAAACAAATAAACAACTCATGTCCAGAAGGAACAACAAATCCTGAGGACGGTGGGGCAAGATGGCATCTGAGCAAGTGCACCTCATAATCTCTCATGCAAAGAAGTGGCTGGGTGCATAAACTCTCCTACAAAGAAGTGGCTGGGTGGAGTTGGAGTCCTGCAGAGTGGGCTGTTTTGGGGGTTTGCAAGGCAGGAGGTGTCTGGACATTGATTTGGAGAGAAAGTGACAGAAGTGGTGCTTGCTGGAGGTAGAATTTTGGGTTTCTGACACTGAGGTCAGAAGTTGTGGGCAGGACCCTTCCTCCTAGGGCTGGTGACCATGAAGTTCCCAGAAAACTGTTGGTTGTGCAGCAGCATTCCCAAGCCCCGTGTTTCCCAGATACATGGTTTCAGGGTCCGTGTCCCCTAAGCCCCCATAGCCCATGCTCCACAGACCGACATACCTTGAGTCCACAATATCCCGGACTTCCCTTTCCAGAATCCAGTGCTCACTATCTGAGGTATGTGATTGCCCTAGCCCTCCGGTTTTGGACTGGTTCTGTGAGGGCGAGATAGTTGGGAGAAGCGGAGGGGCTAGGTGAGCAAGTTCAATTTTCTGGTCCCCCGCTTTTTTTCTTTTCTTTTTTTGAGATTGGAGGAGCATACCAGTTGGCTTAGGGAGAGCCTGGGAAGAAAGGAGAGGTGAATCTGCTCAAAAAGCCCAACTTATCTAAATGCCCTGGCATAAGAAACTTGGTCTGGGAGGAGAAGTCAGACTCAATTAGCCCTCCCCTAGCACACCTAAGGGAGAGGGACCTTAGGATATGCTTCCCAGTGTCCCAATAGCATATTTGGGGTTCCTAGTGAGGGGAAAGGTGCTCTCTCCTGGAAATAGTCATTGTCTTCTGTGTTGAGTTGATTCAGTGAGGACCCACTTGCATCTCCTACCAGACCCCTCATGCAGCTTTCCTGCTGCCCTGTGAGAGAGGGAAGTGAGGAAGGGATAAAGGGTGAACATCAGAATCCTAAGAGTTTTATTTAACTGCAAAGAGGATTCATAGCTTGAAACTTTGATTTTTTTTTAAAATTTTGGTTAGATTGTCTTCTTGTTTTTCCTACTCTTTACCTCCCAAAGGTCCTTTATCTTTTATTTTTTTCTCTTTTTATTGTTTGCTTCCCCCCTGCTTTGCCCCCCCTTTTTTCTTTTTCTTCTGTTCTCTTCTTCTTTTTTTTTCTTTTGCATTTTGTATTAGATGCTGCAGGGAGTGCTTCACATTTGCTGTGTTTCCTCATCCTCCATTTCCTCTTTTCTGTGTGTATTGATTTTGGCCAACAATACTGTCCTCTTTCCTCTACATCTTTCTATCCTCCTTCATTTATTGTTACTCTTACATTCCACCTCTCTTTGTTTTGCCCCCAAATTTTCTAATACCTTTGTTCTGTTTTCTGTCTTTTATTCATTCTTTGTATTATTGTCTTTCTTTTCTCTTTCCCCCTCTCCTGAAAACACTGGCCTTTTAATTCATACTATATTCCCCCTCATATTCAGTTGATTGTCTCATTATAGGTACTCTACTTTACTTACTGTTTTAACTCTACACAGCTTGCATGACGCTAATATCCATTCTCCTAGATCTCACATGATTCCACTGTTAAAGTTTACTATCAATACTAGTGTTATAAATTTTGTTTTTTTACTCATTTTGCTTTCCCTGGCCCTGATATTTTCCTTCAAGTGAACTTAGCCAGCAACAAGAAAAGAGAATAAGAAGAAAAAAGTGACAAAGAGAAAACATAACATGTACATGAAAACAACAACTAATTAAACCCCAAGACTAGACAAAGAAGCTAAGGAACTGATTAAACCCATCAAGATAAAATGGTGACCAGACAGCAACAAAAAACTACGAACAAAACCAATAATTAGGAAAACATGGTCCAATCCAATGAACAAATTAAAAACCAGGAAGAGGAGCAGAACATCGAACAAGTAATTAAAGCTCTCAAAACATATATTATTGATCAATTTGATGAAGTGATGAAGTGATGGAAGAGATTAAGCATCTGAAGAAAACACTTGGAGAGAATACAAAAGAAATTACAATCATACACAAACAGATAAGGGATATGATGGTGATGAACAGCACAATTCAAGTAGTCAAAAATTCACTCTCAGCAAATAACAGCAAATTAGAAGAGGCAGAGGAGAGAATTAGTGATGTGGAAGACAGTACATCTGAAATCAAACAGATAGTAGAATTGATGGATAAAAAGATAGAAAAAAATCCAGCTGTGACATAGGGATCTGAATGGTAATGCTAAACACACAAACCTATGCATTACAGGCATCCAAGAAGGAGAAGAGAAGTGAAAGGGACATAAGGGAGGAAATAATGGCTGAAAACTTCCAAAATCTACCAGCAGAGATGGATGTACATGTCAGGAAGCACAACACATCCCAAACAGCATAAATCCCAACAGGCCTACCACAAGACATATACTTGTCAAATTATCCAATGCTCAAGACAAAGAGAAAATTCTAAAAGCAGCAAAAGAAAAGAGAACTATTACATACAAAGGAGGCTCCATAAGATTAATTGTTGATCTCCCATCTGAAACAATGGAGGAAAGAAGGCAGTGGTATAACATAATCAAGGTACTAAAAGAAAAAAAAATCCAAACAAGAATACTCTATTCAGCTAAGATAGCATTCAAAAATGATGGAGAGTTCAAATATTCACAGATAAACAGAAACTAAGAGAGTATGCCAACAAGAATCCTGCCCTTCAAGAAATACTAAAGGGAGTTCTGCAGGAAGAAAGAAAAAAACAGGAAAGGCAGAGTTGGAGGAGAGTGTAAGAGCAACTAAAAAACCAAAAGAGAAAAAAAAATCAAAGAAAATATGACAAACACAAATCCAAAGAAAATATGGCTAATATAAATAATTCCTTGAAAGTAATAACACTGAATGTCAATGGATTAAAATCACCTGTCAAAAGATTCAGAATGGAAGACTGGATAAGGAAATATGACCCATCTATATGCTGTCTACAAGAAACACATCTTAGACCCAGAAATTCAAGGAAGTTTAAACTGAATGGCTGGAAAACAATCTTACAAGCAAACAATAACCAAAAAAGGGCAGGAGTAGCTATATTAATATCAGACACAACAACTGTAAAGACAAAGATGGACACTACATATTAGTGAAAGGGATAATCTTTCAAAAAGAATGAACAATCATAAACATTTATGCTCCTAACAAGGGTGCCTCGAAATACATGAGGCAAACACTGGAAAAACTAAGTAAAAAATAGATGCCTCTACAATTATAGTGGGGGAATTTAATACACCACTATCATCTTTTGACAGAACATCTCAAAAGGGAATCAATAAAGAAACAAAAACTTTGAACCGTATATTAGAGTAGGTGAACCTAATAGTCATGTACAGAACATTACACCCAAATATAGCAGGATACACATTTTTCCCAAGTGCACATGGATCATTGTCCAAGATAGACCATATGCTAGGCCACAAAGAAAGTCTCAACGAATTCAGAAAGACCAAAATCATGCAAAATATTTTCTCTGAACACAATGGAGTGAAGCTGGAATTCTGCAAGGGCCAGAGGCCTTGATTTCCCACAAGATATTGAATTTAAACAACACACACTTTGAAAAACAGTAGGTTAAGGATGAAATCTCAAAAGAAATCAATAAGTGTCTTGGAACTAATGAAAATGATAGCATAACATATCCAAACTTATTGGATGCAGGAAAAACAGTACTGAGAGGGAAATTTATAGCCATAAATTCATACATCAAAAAAGAAGAGCTAAAATTGAAGAACTAACTGCACACTTGGAGGAATTAGTAAAAAAAAAACGAAAAACTAACTAACTGCAAAGAGAAGAAAGAAAGAAAGAACAAAAATCAGAGTAGAACTGAAAGAAATAGAAAATAAGAGAGCACTTGAAAAAATAAACAACACCAAGAGCTGGTTCTTTGAGAAGATCAATAAAATTGACAAACCTTTAGCTAGACTAACAAAGAAAAAGAGAGAGAGGATGCAAATATGCAAAATAATAAATGAGAAAGGAGAGATCACCATTGACCCCAGAGAAATAAAGACTATCATAAGAGCATACTTTGAAAAACTGCATTCCAAAAAGAAGGACAATATACAGGAAATAGACAAATTCCTAGAAACACATAAGCAGCCTATATTGATGAAAGAAGAAAGTGAAGACCTCCACAAACAAATCACAAGTAAAGAGATAAAATCAGACATTAAAAACTTCCGAACTAAGAAGACCCCAGACAGCTTCAAAGATCAATTCTACAAAGCATTACAGAAAGAACTAACACCAAACTTGCTGAAACTTTTCCAAAAAATCAAAACAGAAGGAATATTGCCTAACTCATTTTATGATGCCAACATTACCCTAGTACCAAAGCCAAACAAAGACAAGACAAGAAAGGAAAATTACAGATCAATCTCTCTAATGAAATTAGACATGAAAATCCTCAAAAAAATACTTGGTAATCATATTCAACAACCCATTAAGCCAATTATACACCATGACCAAGTGGGATTCATTCCTGGTATGTTATGATGGCTCAACATAAGAAAATCAAGTAATGTAATACACCATATAAATAGATTGAAGGAAAAAAAATGTGATCATATCTATAGATACAGAAAAAGCATTTCACAAAATACAGATCCTTTTCTTGGTAAAAACACTGCAAAATTTCAGAATAGAAAGAAATTTTCTGAACAATATAAAGGGTATATATGAAAAACCAACAGCTAACATCACTTACAAAGATGAAATCCTTATATCTTTCCCTCTAAAATCAGGAAAAAGACAATGATGCCCCCTCTTACCCCGTCCATTTAACACTGACTTAGTAGTACTTGCTCGAGCACTGAGGCAAGAACCATTCAAAAAAGGCATTGAAATTGAAAAGGAAGAAGTCAAAATTTCATTATTTGCAGATGTCATGATCCTATACGTAAAAAACCCTGAGAATTTTACAAGAAAGCTTCTAGAACTCATAAATGAGTTCAAAAAGTCACAAGTTATAAGATACATGTGCAAAAATAGTAGCACTTCTGTACACCAATAAGGAGTAACTTCAGTAGGAAATCAAGAAACAAATACCATTTAAAATAGTAAATTAAAAAAAATCAAATACCTAGAAATATATTTAACAAAAGATGTAAAAAACTTATAAACAGAGAACTACACAATATTGTTCAAGAAAATCAGAGAAGACCTAAATAAATGGAAGAATATTCCCTGTTCATGAATAGGAAGACTAAATATTATTAAGATGTCTATCCTACCAAAACTCATCTACTCATTTAAGACAACCCCAATAAAAATCAAAAAGCATTCTTTATTGAACTACAGAAACTAGCTATGAAATTTATTTGGAAAGGAAAGAGGCTCTGAGTAGCCAAAGATATATTGAAAAAAAGAAAAGGAATTTGAGGAATCACACTACCTAACTTCAAAACATACTAAAAAGCTACAGTAGTGAAAACAGCATGGTATTGGCACAGGATAGACACACAGACCAATGGAACCCAATTGAGAGTTCTCAAATAGATCCTCATATATAAACTCATATTATATTTGACAAGGCTACCAAACCCAGGCAACTGGGAGAGAATGGCCTCTTTAACAAATGGTGCCTGGACAACTAGATATCCATATGTAAAGGAATGACTGAGGTTTACCAGCTCACACCTCATACAAAAATCAACTCAAGATGGATCAAAGACCTAAATATAAGAGCCAAAACCATAAAGACTTTGGAGAGCAATGTAGGGAACAAACTACAGGACCTTGTAATAGGACATGGCTTCAAGAAATTCGTACCCAAATCACGAGCAACAAAAGAACAAATAGATAAATGGGACTTCCTCAAAATTAAAGCCTTCTGCACCTCAAAGCTGTTTGTCAAGAGAGTGAAGAAAGAGCCTACACAATGGGAGAAATATTTGATAATCATTTATATAATAGGAGATATATCTTGCATATATAAAGAACTCCTATATTTCAAAAATAAAAAGACAACCTATTTAAAAATGGGGAAAAGATACGAACAGACACTTCTCCAAAGAAGAAATACAAATAGCTAAAAAGCACATGAAAGAATGCTCAAAATCACTATCTAGTAGGGAAATGAAAACAAAAGTACAATGAGATACCATCTTACTCCCATAAGATTGACAGCTTTGAAAAAGACAGAAGACTACAAGCACTGGAGGGGATGTGGAGGAATGGGAACACTCACCAATTGCTGATGGGAATATAGAAGGTTACAGTCATTCTGGAGGACCGTTTGGCATTTTCTCATAAAAACTAGCAAAGATTTGCCATATAACCCAGCAATTCCACAGCTGGGCATATACCCAATTGAACTGAAAACAAGGACACAAACCAAAATATGCATGCCAATGTTCATAGCAGTACTATTCACTATAGCCAAAAGTTGGAATCAACCCAAATGCCAACAACAGATGAATGGAAAAATAGAATGTAGTATATACATACAATGGAATACTACTCAGCCATAAGAACAAATAAATTACAAACACATGTGATAGCATGGATGAATCTTGAGAACCTTATGTTGAGTGAAGCAACACAGGTATTGAAGGAAAATTCTACATTACCTCACTGGTATAAAATAATCCGAACTGTCTCAGAGAGCTAGAGATTGGATGATAGACTTAAAGGAATTTGGTGGGCCAAGGAAGGGTGCAAGCTGACACCTACTTGGGTGAAATCTATGATAAGCTAGAGGTAAGTATTTGTACAGGGAAGGGATAAAATGGGGGCATAGAGATACATTTGGGTGAGGCTTTGGGGGCTTGAAGGGGGTACCGTTGGGAGATGGTTCAAGAAATTGGTGGAGGGTGCGGGGAACATTTGAACATAGGAGATTGTCAGGTATGTGGTTGAAAGTATAATGTTGAGAAAACTTTTTTGAAATGTAATAAGGAAGGTTACCTGTTTAAGATGCTTAAAGGGGAGAATTTGACAAAGGGCAAGCTTCTTGGGAATATGTGAGTGCTCATTTTGTCATATTGGGTTATACAATTGGATGGAGTCCCATACAATGAGAGTGAAGGTATACCCATATTCTGGGGAGGACTTAAGTTCTCAAACAGAGGGCATTATATCTCTCAAGAGAATTGGTGGTTCCCTGTAGGTTAAGGCATTCAAGCATGTCAAACCATCAACATTGTTGCAAGTATCTCTGAATATGTTCCTTCAAGTAATGATGACTGATAATCACTGAGGGAAGGGGGAAGATATATTGAATAGATGGATTCAGTGTAACTGTGGGGCAATGGAAGTGTTCCACAAGATAATGCAAAGATGGATATAGGACACGTTAAAGTACACCTAAAATGTATAAACATCTATAGGCTAATATGTTAACCATAATGTAAACCCATTTGCAGCCATGTTTGAAAGTTATTGTCTCAATATCTGTACATCAGTTGCAGCAAATAGAATATGAACACAAAATGATCATTGCTGGGGGAGGGACAAAGTGTTCGATGCTGGATAGGTGGGAGTACTGTATATTGTATATATGAATTACTGTGATCTAAAACTTTTGTGAAGACAAACTTAATAATTAGGAAAAAAGAAAAGAAAAGAAAGAATGTAGACACTGAGGAAGGAATGGAAGAAATTGCCTTGCCACTGTACATACAGGGCAACATTGATAGCAATGATAAAAGGCAAAACATCAAAAAAAAAGCTTTTTCATTTTTTAATTTTTGATACCCCAATTTATTTTTACTTTAATTTTTCTAAATTATTATGTATTCTATATCTAAACTTTAAACACATTACTATATTCCATTTTACTATCAAGGGAACCTGGCAATATATTATGTTTCATTTTCTAAGAAGTTTTGGATAACAATGTGTTGCAACTATGGCAGGGGAGGTATACTGGTGTGGGATGTTATTGATGGGAGCACATGATTGGAAGAGAATTCTCCAGGGCATGTATACAGGGTACATTAAAATGTCTGGATATTTTCATAGTCATTACAGTTAAAAATGACACCTGAGTGAGTGCTGAGTTCCTAGCTGGGGGGGGGGGGGCAGTTCTATCACATTCCCCAATGGATCAGCAACAATCCCCCAATTGCAATGGCTAAGACCAATAAAGAAGGATGATCCAACAATGAGCCTTTGATACTAATGACTATGCTTGTGAACTGTGTGTCTGAAATATGAACTAGGCCTAGAGCTGCAGGGTGCCAAAGAGTTACCTCCCGAGGGCCTCCATGTTGCTCGCATGTGGCCATTCTCAAAGCCAAACTCAGCATGCAAAAGCATTTCATTACCCCCAGCATGGGACATGACTCCCGGGGATGAGCCTCCCTGGTGCCATGGGATTACTACCACGTCCCAGCTGATGATGTAACTAGAAAATGACCTTGAATAAAAGGGTCAGCTCAGACCAGTGGAATATCTCAGCCTACATTTAATATCTGGCATCAAAAATGCTTTCTGACTTTGAATAAAAGGGGGAAATGGAAAGGACAAATGAGTTTATATGGCTATGAGTCCACAAAAAAGAGTCCAGAGGTCATCAGAGAGGTTGCTCTTATGCATGCCTCAGCAAGGTCCCAGAGACAACCAAAGTAGATACAAACCTAGGTATTGGTTCTTCTGAGGGCTACAGAGACCCACAGGTTCAATGGTCATGGCAGACAGAGTTAAGTGCCATGTCAGTTGGCCCTACTTTGGAATTTGTGTTCCTGAGTGTGATGGAGTTGAACTCAGATGCGATCTTTGTTCACAAGCCTCTCCTGTTACTTTCACTGGACCTGTGATTGGTGCTGGGGTTTGGTGTATGCTCAGGGGACCTCAATCTCTGTCCATGTGATAGTCAGGCCCTGAGCCTCAACAGGCCTGCAACTACTACCCTTTGGTTTAATGAACTCACCCCAGCCAGCTAACAGGGAGTTGAAGATGGTCAACCCCACACCAGGGAGCCAAGTGTGTCTATCACTGCAAGCAGGAGAATTGCATCCATCGTCCATGTGGAATCTAAGCCCCCTCTCAATATAGAGGTCGAGTGAACATAACCATCCCAGGGTCCACAGGATGGTGGAATAGAGTATGGATTAGCATGGATTTAGTGATACTCTATGCTGGAACTATGGTGATTAGTAATGGAAGAAAATGTAGCATTAATGTGGAGAAAATGGCCATCATATCTGCTGAGGGTAGGGACAGATAACAAGAGATATGATATGGGAACATTTTGAGGACTTGGAGTTTTCCTGGTTGGTACTGCAGGAACAGTTGCTGGACATAGTAGGTCCTGCCATGGCCCACTGAGTGGATTGGGTGAGAGTGTAAACTACAATGTAAACCACTATCCATGTGGTACAGTAGTCCTCCAAAATGTATGCACCAAATGCAATGAATGTGCCACATTGATTAAAGAGGTTTTTGATGTGGGAGGATTGGGGTTTGGGTGGTGGGGGCTATATGGGGTCCTCATATTTTTTAATGTCACATTAAAAAAATAAATAAAAATTATAAATAAATAAAAAGGAAAGAGTAAAAGAAATCCTGAGCAAGGGGAGAAACTCATTTCAAGAGTTGCCATAATTCTGTCGTGGTCCCTAGGGGAGCAGCGACAGTCTCCCTGGTGCAGCGGCGGGGACCGGGAGGAGTGAGGGTTCAACAGTGAGCCCATAACGCTAATGACTATGCTTTGGAGCTGATAAGCCTAAAATAAGAACAAGGCCTGGAGCAGCATTGTGCCTGAGAATTTCCTCCTGTCAGCCTTCATGTTACTCAAATGTGGCCAGTCTCGAAGCCAAACTCAGCATGTAAATGCAATGCCTTCCCCCCAGCGTGGGACATGACACCCGGGGATGAGTCTCCCTGGCACCGAGGGACCACTATCAACTACCAACTGATGATGCAACTGGAAAATGACCTCATATGGAAGGTTCAACGCGGATCAGCGGAATATCCGTGTCTACATAAAATAACATGACTTTAAAATGCTGTTTGACCTAATGTAAGGGGGAAATGGAAAGGAGAAATGAGTTTATATGGCTACGAGTCTCTAAAAAAGAGTCTGGAGGCTGTCAGAAGGATTGCCCTTATGCACAACTGAGCAGAGTCAGAGAGACAGATAAAGCAGATACAACCCTCAGATATCGGTTCCTTCGAGGGCTAAAGAGACCCATGGGAGTTATGGTCATGGCTGATGGGGTTAACTACCAGGTCAGATGGCCCCTCTTTGGAACTGGTGTTTATGTGTGACGAATCTGGACTCAGATGGGATCTCTCTTCATAAGACTTTCATGCTAATGTGCTGGAGGTGCAGTTAGTGTCGGGGTTTAAGATATATTTAGGGGATTTGAATCTCTGGACTGACAATGTGATAGCCAGGTCCTGAGCCTCAACAGACTCCAGCACCTACAATCTGACTTATTGGGCTCACCACACTCAGCTAAGATGGAGTTGAAGAAGGACAACCACCACACCATGGAGCCTAGAGTGATTACAACTGAAAGTGGGAGGATTGTATCCAGCATCCAGGTGGAATCTGAGCCTCCTCTTGACATAGAGGTGCAATGGACACAACCAATCCAATGTCCACATAGAAAAGGTGGCATTGGATTGAGAAAAGTGGACATGATGGCTGATGGGTATGGGGAAAGGCAGGAAGAGATGAGAGGTGGAGGCGTCTTTGGGACATGGAGCTGCCCTGGATGGTGCTTCAGGGGCAATCACCGGACATTGTAAATCCTCACAGGGCCCACTGGATGGAATGAGGGAGAGTGTGGGCCATGGTGTGAACCATTGACCATGGGGTGCGGGGGTGCCCAGAGATATACTTGCCAAATGCAATGGCTGTGTCATGATGATGGGAGGGAGTGTTGCTGAGGGGGGGGAGAGGTGGGGTGGGGGAGGTAGGGTTCAATGGGACCTCATATATATATATTTTTAATGTAATATTATTACAAAGTAAATAAAATAAAATAAAATAAAAATCAAAAAAAAAGTAATGATAAAAAAAAGAGTTGCCATATTGTAATATTCCAAATGTCCAGTTTTCAGAAAAACATACAAAACATGCCAAGTAAAGAGAAATTTACTCATTCAAAGAAAAAAAATGAAATAAAAATGGTCCCTGAGGAATATCAGGTATTGAACTCAACAGAGTTAGATTTTAAATCAACCATTTTTATGGATTAAATTTGACTTACTGGTATTCTACTATAGAACTATTGTGACACTAGGAATGGAAGAAATTGTATTATTGATGCACAGATTGTGGCCCTGGGAGCAGCTGAGGGCAGGGAGAGGGAAAAAGACGTATGATGAGGGGGAATTTTTGGGATTTGGAGTTGTCCTGAATGATGTTGCAGGGACAGATGCAGGACAGTATATATCCTGCCAAAACCACTAAATGGACTGAGGGAGAATGTAAACTATAATCCATATGGTGTAACCATGCTCCAAAAAGTATTCACCAAATGCAATGAATGTGTCACAATGATAAGAGAGGTTGTTGATGTGGGAGGAGTGTGCAGGGAGTATATACCAACCTCTTATATTTTTTAATGTAACATTTGTTGTGATCTATGTATCTTTAAAAAAAAAAAGACAATTAAATAAAAAAATTAAAACCAAAAAAAAAAGAGGGCCCCAAGAAAAAAAATCAACTATTTTGAAATATGCTAAAAAAAAACACTGAAGTAAACCATAAGAAAAGAAGTAAAGAAAACCAGGGAATGTCTCACCGAATAGAGGTTGTCAATAAAGAAATAGAAATTATAAAAGGAATTAAATCTAAATTCTAGAGTTGATAAAGACAATACTGAAATGAAAATTCCCTACAATGGCTCAACAGCAGATGTGAACAGAGCTCTCTTCATGAGAGGTGAAATGCAATTATCTAGTCTGAGGAACAGAAAGTGAAAGAAATGAAGAAAAGTCAATGGAACCTAAGAGACTTGTGGAAGACCATCATGCATTCCAGTATACACAGAGAGGGAATCCCAGATGGAGACGAAAGAGGGGGCAGAAAGAATATTCGAAAAAATGGCCCAAAACTTTCCAAATTTGATAAAATACATGCATCTTCACATCCTAGAAGTTCAATGAACTTGAAGCAGAATAAACTCAGTGTGACAGTTTGAATTTTGTGAATCACAAAAAGCAAAAGATTATTTTAGACTACTCCATTCCTTTGGGTGTGAGAGTCATTGTGACTGGATTACATCACTGGTGCATGATTCATTTTGAGTTCCTGCCATCTTGCTGGGTCTGATATAAATGGGCTCACTCAGACAGATGTAGGAAAAAGGGGAACCTGCACATTTGATTTTGCAATGTGTGAGAGAGAGAATTGGTGAAGCACAAAACCTCCAAGAGGCTGGGCCCATGGAACAGCTCAAAGGAGACCAGCCCTGCTATATGTCTGATAGATTACAGTTGAACTTAGGAAGAGAGTAGAACAGCTGAAATGATATAGGATGCCCAGAAAAAGACAACCCCTAAATCTGGTTGCTCAAAGCTGAGCTCCAAGAGATGGAAGATTCTGGAGGCAAAGGCAAATACCTGTGTAGGGATTGGTGGTCATCTTGTTTCACCATATGGCAACATGCCAGGACCAACAGTAGCTGACTTTTTTGAGAAAGCATCTCTGATATTGCCTCAGTTTGGACTTTTCATAGTCTTGGAACTGTAAGATTTTACCCCAAATAAATACACTTTATAAAAGCTAACACATTTATGAAACTTTGCATTGGCAGTCCTTTGGGAAACTATAAGACTCAAAAATCCATATCAAGATATAGCATAGACAACTTTCAGGAAAATGGCACCAAATTAGGAAGGCAGAGTCTGACCCTTTCACACACATACACACACACAAATGGAAAGAAGTCAGGGCCTATCTAAAAGAAATGCTTTATAGATAGATAGATAGATAGATAGATAGATAGATAGATAGATAGATAGATAGATAGATAGATAGATAGATAGATATAGATAGATAGATATAGTTAGATATATAGATATGTATAGATACATGTATAAATATATGTTTAGATATATGTATATATACATATATATAGAAATGGAAGGTGCTCTGTGTCATCTAGGAGGGTAGTAGAAAGATAAAGAAGCCAAAGGAAAACTGTGAGCTGCTCACCTCTGTGACTGAAAATTGCACATGTACCATACCCTCAGGACAAGCAGACTTGGTGCAGCCCATGGCTTGCTGCTGCCTACAGACTGAGAGACTGAAAGAGAATGTTCTCTGGGAGAAAGATGGGTCTGACAGAGGGTGGGTGGACAGTGGTTTCTTTGTGGTTAGTTTGGCCAGCTGAGCCCCCTTTGAAAACTGGACGGGGCTCTGACCCAACTGGGACAGGGGAAGGGTATGTGCTCAGGCAGGCTGTCATGCCCAGCCCCCCAGGGAAAGACAGGAACTAGAGAAGAGAAGGGGCAGGACAGGAACCTAATCAGCAGGACTCTAGCAATCTGTAGTATAAAACATCTGGGGGATGGTAGTAGATAGATTTCTGAAGGCTGATTACCATAAATAGACAGTTTACCTCAGTGGAGGAATTCCTGCCTTTCATATACAAGACCCCTGGTTTGAATTCCAGATCTCTTTATAGAAGTGAAGAAGTGATCCACTAAGTTACCAGGCATCCAGTTAATACCTTATGACAGGGAACACATAGACGTTCTTTATATTTTAGGTTTTCTTGGATCTGTTATTTTGTTATTTTTTGAAAGTTTTCCTTTTTTTCCTGCTTATTTTGCTCACTAAAACCTGATTCAAGACCTGCAGAGGGCAGGCTGCAGGGTGATTGACTAATGAGCACAGGCAGCCTGGGCAGCTACTTAGGAGCGTAAAAGAGAAGGCTGTTTTTCCCTGGTTGATTTTTTTTAGTGGCTGCTGTTTTGTTCTTGTTTTTTTGTGTTTTCCCTTTCTTTATTTGCCCCCCGTTTTTTCTTTTCCTAAGTTTTTCTGCCTATGTTATTTCTTTTCTTTCCTTCATTTTCTATCTTCTGTTTTCTGTTGTTTTTCTTTCATTCCATCTTTTTTTGTTGGTTCTTCAATTTTTTTATTTCTCTCTTTTCTGTTTTCTTTTTTTTTCTTTTCTTTTCTTCTCTCCTGATTATTCTATCCTTGTAATTCATTCTATATGTTTTTCTCTATTTTATTTCTCATTTCATTTTTTCTATTCTCCTTTTTTTCTTATTCCACTGTACTTCTTATGATTATTTACATGTATTAATTATTTATCTTCCTGGCTCTTCAACGGTTTCTCTTCTACCTCTTTTATTACTATTACTATTATTCTTTTTATCTTCTGTATTTTATACTTTTCTTTGGTCCTAATTATTTTTTTTTATTTTTTTTATTGACTTTGTAATAATATTACATTAAAAATATATCTGTGAGGTCCCATTCAACCCCACCCCCCCACCTCTCCCCCCCCCCCCAGCAACACTCATTCCCATCATCATGACACATCCATTGGATTTGGTAAGTACATCTTTGGGCACCTCTGCACCTCATAGTCAATGGTCCACCTAATTATTTTTTTAACTAGGAAATATAGACAACAGCAAGGGAATAGAAAAAGAGTAGCAAGGTGTCAAATTGAAACCTTACCACACATGCAAACACAACAACAAAATAAAACCCTAGAATAGAAGGAGAAGCTAACGAACCAAATAAATTCATTAGGACATACAGAAGCCTACACACCAAAAAAAATTATAAGCCATATTAAGAAACAGAAAGACATGGCCCAGTCCAATAAACAAACTAAAAATTAAGAGGAGATGCAGAACATGGAACAATTAATGAGAGATGTCCAAACAATTATCATGCATCACCTTAATGAAGTGAAGGAAGAGATTAAGGATATTAAGAAGACACTAGGGGAACATACTGAAGAAATTGTAAATATACATAAAAAGATAACAGATATGACGATAATAACTGGCAAAATGCAAGAAATCGAAAACACACTGGAAGCACATAACAGCAGATTTGAACAGGCAGAGGAAAGAATTAGTGATATGGAAGACAGTACATCTGAAATCAGACAGATAGTAGAAGAGATATATAAAAAGATAGAAGAAAATCCAGAAGGAACATAGGAACTTGAAAGACAACACAAAATGTACAAACATATGCATTATAGACATCCAAGAAGGAAAAAAGCAGGGAATGGGGGCAGAAGGAGTGTTGGAGGAAACAAGGGCTGAAAAAATCCCAACTCTACTGAAGGACATGGATGTACATGTCCAGGAAGTGCAGCACACCTGTAAAAGTATAAATACTAACAGGACTAATTGAAGACATATATTTGTCAAATTGTCTAGTGCTCAAGACAATGAGAGTATAGAAAGCAACAAGAGAAAAGAGATTCTTCACATACAAGGGAAGCTTGATGAGATTAAATGCTGATTTCTCATCTGAAACTATGGAGGTAAGAAGGCATGGTATGACATAGTGAAGGTGCTTAAGAAAAAATCTTCCAGTCAAGAATTCTCTATCCAGCAAAGCTGGCATTCAATAATGACAGAGAGTTCAAAATATTCACAAATAAACTGAAATTTAGGGAGTTTGTCCATAAAATTCTGTGGTAATTTTTTGGGGGATTGCATTAAATACGTAAATTAGTTTGGGGAGGATAGATACCTTAATGATGTTTAGTCTTCCTATCCATGAATAGGGAATATTCTTCCATTTATTTAGGTCTTCTTTGATTTCCTTTAACAGTATTGTGTAGTTCTCTGCATACAAGTCATGTATATCTTTAGTTAAAATTATACCTAGGTATTTGATTCTTTTAGTTGCTAGTGTAAATGGGATTTTAAAAAATTTCCTCTTCAGTTTCCTCATTATATGTGTGCAGAAATGACACTAATTTTTTGACTTTGATCTCAAAACCTGCTTCTTTACTGAACTCATTTATAAGGTCTGGAAGATTTCGTGTAGATTTGTCAGGGCTTTCTATGTATAGTATCATGTCATCTGCAATTAGTGAAATTTTATCTTCTTCCTATTCAATTTGGATGCCTTTTATATCTTTTTTTTTTTTTTTTGCCTAAGTGCTCAAGTGAGTACTTCTAACACAACGTTAAATAAGAGCAGGGAAAGTGGGCACACTTGTTTGTTCCAGATCTTAAAGGGAAAGCTCCTAGGATTTCATCATTGAATATGATGTTAACTGTGGGTTTTTCATATGTCTCCTTTATCATGTTGAGGAAGTTTCCTTCTACTCTTATCTTTTGATGTGTTTTTTAATCAGGAAAGTGGGTTGTATTTTGTCAAAAACTTTCTGCATCTATAGAGATTACCATGTGATTTTTTTTCTCCATCTGTTTATGTGGTGTATTACATGGGTTGATTTTCTTATGTTGAACCATCCTTGCATACCAGGGATGAAACACACTTTGTCATGGTGTATAATTCCTTTGATGTGTTGTTGGATATGATTAGCAAGATTTTTTTGAGGATTTTAGCATATAGGTTCATTAGAGAGTTTGGTATGTAATTTCTTTTCTTGTGGTGTCTTTCTTTGGCTATAGTATTAAGATAATGTTGGCATCATAGAATAAGTTAGGCAATGTTCCCCCCACTTCTATATTTTGGAAATGTTTAAGCAGGATTGGTATTAGTTCTTTCCAGAAGGTTTGATAGAATTCACTTATGAAGCCATCTGATCCTGGACTCTTCTTAGTCAGGAGGTTTTTGATGACTGATTCTATCTCATTACTTATGATTGGTCTACTGAGTTAGTTAATTTCTTCTTTTATCAATGCATGCTCCTTGTGTGATTCTAGGAATTTGTTCATTTCCTCTAAATTACCCATATTATTGGCATAACATTTTTCAAAGTAACCTCTTATGATACTCTTTATTTCAGTGGGGTCAGTGGTGATATCCCCTTTCTCATTTCTTCTTTTATATATTTGCACCTTCTCTCTTTTTTTCTTTATTATCCTAGCTAAGGGTTTGTCAATTTTATTAATCTTCTCAAAGAACCAGCTTTTGGTTTTGTTTATTTTTTCTATTGCTTTCTTATTTTACATTTCATTTAGTTCTGCTCTAATCTTTAATTCCTTCTTTCTACTTGTTTTGGTGTTGGTTTGTTGTTATTTTCCTAATTCCTCCAGATGTGCAGTTAGGTCTTTGATTTTAGCTCTTTCTCTTCTCTTTTTAATATAAGCATTTATGGCTATGTATTTCCCTCTCAGTACAGCTTTTGCTTCTTCCCATAGGTTTTGATATATTGTGTTGTCATTTTCATTCATTTCAAGATAGTTACTGATTTCTTTTGAAGTTTCCTCCTTGACCCACTGTTTGTCTAAGAGTGTGTTGTTCTATTTAAATATTTTTGTGCCAAATCTAGTTCCCTGCCCCTTACTTATTTCCAGCTCCATTCCATTTTGGTCAGAGAAATTACTTCCTAAAATTGCAATCATTCTGAATTCATTGAGAATTGTTCTGTGGCCTACCATATAGTCTATCCTGGAGAATGATCCATTTGCACCCAGGAAGAATGTATATCCCCCTGTATTTGAGTCTAATGTTCTGTGTATGACTATTAGGTCCAGATCCTCCAATGTATTATTCAAATTCTTTGTTTCTTTATTGATTATCTGTCAAGAAGTTCCATCTAATGGAGATAATGGTGTATTAAAATCCTCCAGTATAATTGTAGTGACATCTATTTCTGTCATTCATTTTTACCAGTGTTTGCTTCATTTACTTTGAGTCACTCTGGTTAGTTGCATAAATGTTTATGATTGTTCTTTCTTCTTGATACACTATCCCATTAGTTAATATATAGTGTTCTTATTTGTGTCTTACAGTAGTTTTGCACTTAGATTCTATTGTGTCCAATATTAGTATAGCTACACCTGTTCATTTCGGTTATTGTTTGCATGTAAAATTTTTTTCCAACCATTCACTTTCAGCCTCCTTGCATCTCTGGGCCTAAGGTGAGTTTCTTGTAGACTGCATATAGATGAGTCATATTTACTTATTCATTCTACCATTCTGTGCCTCTTGACTGGAGAGTTTAATCCTTTAACATCCAATTTATTACTGTCAAGGAATTGCTTACATTAGCCATATTTTCTTTTGGTTTATCTAGGCCATATGTTGCTTTTATTTCCCTTTTTCTCTTTTTAGTTTTTCTTACACTTTTCTCTAACTCTCTTTCTCCTGGTTTTTCCTCTCTACCTGAAGAATCCCCTTTAGTATTTCTTGAAGGGCAGATTTCTTATTGATAAACTCCCTTAATTTCTATTATCTGTGAATATTTTGAATCCTTCTTAATGTTTGAATGCCAGCTTTGCTGGGTAGAGAATTCCTGGCTGGCAGTTTTTTTCTTTTAGAACCTTAATTATGTTACACACTTCCTTCTTGCTTCCATGGTTTCAGATGAGAAATCAGCACTTAATCTAATCAAGCTTCCCTCTTACATGATGGATATTTCTCTTGCTGCTTTAAGTATTCTCTCTTTGCTTTGAACATTGGACAACTTGATAAATATATGTTTTGGAGTAGCCTTGTTAGGATTCATACTATTTGGGGTGCACTGTGATTCTTGGGCATGTATATCCATGTCCCTCAATTGTGATATTTTCAGCCATTATTTCCTCCAACACACCTTCAGTCCCCTTTCCCATCTCTTCTTTTTCTGGGATGCCTATAATATGTATGTTTATGCATTTCATGTTGCCATTCAAATACCTAAGTCCCTTCTGGATTTTCTTCTATTTTTTTATCTATCTGTTCTGCTATCTGTCTGATTTCAGATTTACTGTCTTCCACTCCACTGATTCTTTCTTCTATCTGTTCAAATCTGTTGTTATGTGCTTCCAGTGTATTTTTGATTTCTTCTACTGTGCTATTCATCACCATCATATCCATTATGTTTTTATGCATGTTTACAATTTCTTAGTATGTTCTTCCAGTGTCATCTTAATATCTTTAATCTCTTCCTTCACTTCATTAAGTTGATTAATGATATTTGTTTGGACAACTCTGATTTGTTGTTCCATGTTCTGCATCTCCTCTTGTTTTTTAGTTTATTCATTGGACTAGGCTTTGTCTTCCTGTTTCTTAGTATGGTTTGTAATTTTTTGTTGGTGTCTAGGAATCTGTTTATCATGATGAGTTAATTCAGTTGATAAGTTTCTCTTTTTATTCTAGCTTTTAATTTTGTTGTTTTTTTTGTGTGTGGTAAGGTTTCAATTTGACACTTAGTTCCTCTTATTCTATTTACTTTCTGTTGTTTATGTATGTTTGAAAGAAAAAAATGAGGACCAGAGAAAAGGACAGGGATAAGAAGAGTAAAAGAATATTAGTATTAATAGTAGTAAAAGGTAGAAGAGGAACCATACAAGACAGTTTGTTTTGGCTTCTTTGTCTCTCTGTCCTTCAGTTTCTGGTGAGTTGTGAAGCACTCTCCTGGTCTACTTACCCCCAAAGCAGGTCCCCAAGGCAGCCTTTGGTTCTTTATCCATTTTTCAGTGAGAGCTGAGCCTTATCTGTTCAATTCAATGGCCCATGTACCCATGAGTCTTGTGGGAATTATTAAAATTACTAATTAAACTTGTTATAGGTCTGTTAGGTTTGCTTTTTGACTGGAATGAATTTTTGAACTTTTGTTTTTCTGGGAATTTGTCAGTTTTATCTAATCTATCTAATTGTTTGGCATAGTTTTCCTTTATAATTCTTTTCCTTTCTGTAAATTGGTAGTCATGGCCCATCTTTCATTCATGATTTTAGTAATTTTAATCTTCTCTTTTTTTCTTGGTCAGTGTATCAAAAGGTTTTTCAATTTTATTGATCTTGTCAAAGAACCAACTTTTGGATTCTTTGATCTTATATTCTATTCTTTATTTTATTGATTCCTGCTCTAGTCTTTATTATTTCCTTCCTTCTGCTTGTATTGTGCTTAGATGCTCATCTTTTCTAGTATCTTAAGTTGGAAGTTAGATTATTATTTTCAGATCTGTCTTCTTTTTTGAAGACAGATCTTTGCAGCTATAAATTTCCTTGTCAGCACTGTTTTAGCTGTTTTCCATAAATTTTGGAATATTAGATTTTCATTTCACTGACCTCAAAGTATTTTCTGATTTTCCTCGTGATTGGTTTTTTGATCTGTTGGTTATATTTTGATCTGTTGAATTTTTTAATCTGTTGGAATGTTTTGTTTAATTTATATATATTAATGACTGCCCTAAATTCCTTCTCTTCTTGATTTATAGTTTAATTCTTTTGTGGTCAGAAAACATATTTTGTATGCTTTCAGTTCTTTTAAAGTTATGGTACCTTATTTTATAGCATAGAATTTGGTCTGTAATGGAGTATGTTCCACATGTTCTTGAGAATAATGTGTATTCTGCTTTTGTTGGTTGAAGTATTCTACATACATCCTCTCATTAATTTTGTTTTTGGTTTTCAAGTCCTTCATTTCTTTATTGATCTTATGTCTAGTTTTTCCATTGTTTATGGAGAGTGAGGTATTGGACTCCCCAATTATGATTGTTTAATTATCTATTTCTCCCCATTTCTGCCCATTTTTGTTTTATGTTTGTTTTAGTTGCCTATTACTCATGTAACCAATATTTATGGATTCAATTGTGTACCCCCCCAAAGATACATTGAAGTTCTATTCCTCAGTACTTCAGAATGTGACCTTATTTGTAAATAAAATTGCTGCTGATGGAATTAGTCAAGAAAAAATATTTTCTGGCTAAGGTTGGATGGTCCCTTACTTCAATATGATTGGTATCATTACAAGAAGAGGAAGTTTGGGCACAGACAGAGAGACAGAATGAAGAACAGCAGGGATTACCAGAAAATCCCCAGCAGCTTGAAGAGGCATGGAACAAATTCTTCCCTAAAGATTTTAGTTGAAGGATGGCCCTGGTGACACCTTGGTTTCAGACTGTTGGACTCCAGAACTGTGGGACCATAAAATTGTTGTTTTAAGCTATCCAGTTTGTGGTACTTTGTTACAGCAGTTCTAGTAAATGAAGATGCAAATTGCCACAGTTTTAGTGTCTTACAAAAAATTGAATGTATTATCTTACAGTTTTGGAAGTCAGACAACTGAAATCAGTTTTACTGGGCTAAAAGGTGACAGCACATTGTGTTTCTTCTTGATGCCTCAGGGGAGAGTCTGTTCTTGTCTTTTGCAGCTTCTAGAGGATCCACACACAACTTGACTTATAGCCTCATCACACCGACTCCTGCTTTCCCTATCACATCTCCTTCTCTGGCTTTCCTCCCTTTTATAAGGACACTGTGATGAATTACTATTTATATAATCCAGGATATTATTATCATCTCAAATTAATTTTAATTTAATTATATCTCCAAAGTCCCTTTTGCCATATAAATCACCATGTTCACAGATTCTAAGATTAGGATGTAGACATCTTTGGAGAGTCATTATACTACAAAACAGTTCTTAAAAGCAACACAAAATTGTAAAAAAAAGTTTCAAAATAAATACATTCTCTCAATTCTTCTTTACAAGAAATTTTTGTTCAATGATCTGTTAGCCTTTATTTAATATATATGAAAATTTAATGCTAAAAGAGTCGACATGTTTCCTTTCATGGTCATGAGATATTCTTGTCTTTTAGTTATTACAAATACTTTATATATTTGTTACATGATTGCATGCTATTTTATACACATATAAAGATTATATATTTAATAACATAATGATGAAAATATTTGCAAATCCTCTGATTAGTAGAAACCCATTAGTCAAAAACCTCACCTTGAAATATTCTGAGTATGGTTAAACTAGTTTTAATGTGTACTGTGGGTGTTAATGTGTATTATAGGGAAAATGGACCTTCCTGATGAAAAAAATAGGAAATATGAAGTTGTTTTGGGGAACCCCAGGGTTCCATGGACCGCATTTGAGAACTAAAGATCAAGGCAACCCTGCTTTTCACCTAAGCTTACAGTTCATTTCCCTGGTGTGTGGGGAAATACCACGGGTCTCTTTACTAATGTTCCTAAATGTCGATTTCATGTTATTTTAAACATTATACCATTACTAAGATTTCCTTTAAAATTATTCTTTTAATCCCCATAAAATCCAGTTTATCTTGATAGTGTTAAAAAGAATGGCTTAAAACTACTCTTTTCATGGAGGTGAAGAAGGACAACCACCACACCATGGAGCCTAGAGTGATTACAACTGAAAATGGGAGGATTGCATCCAGCATCCAGGTGGAATCTGAGCCTCCTCTTGACATAAAGGTGCAATGGACACAACCAATCCAGTGTCCACATAGAAGAGGTGGCATTGGATTGGGAAAAGTGGACATAATGGACAAAGGGTATGGGGAAAGGCAGGAAGAGATGAGAGGTGGAGGCATCTTCGGGACATGGAGCTGCCCTGGATGGTGCTTCAGAGGTAATCACCGGACATTGTAAATCCTCACAGGGCCTACATGATGGAATAGAGGAGAGTATGGGCCATGATGTGAACCAATGTATATGAGGTGCAGAGGTGCCCAAAGATGTACTTACCAAATCCAATGGATGTGTCATGATGATGGGAACGAGTGTTGTTGGGGGGGGGAGAGGTGGGGTGGGGGGGTGGGGTTGAATGGGACCTCACATATATATTTTTAATGTAATATTATTACAAAGTCAATAAAAAATAAAAAAATTAAAAAAAAAAAAAACAAAAAAAAAAAACTACTCTTTTCCTACTGGAGTAGAAAAAAAATTGAATCTAATTGTTTTCCTAATTAATTCTTAAACAAAATAAGTCCTTTGTTTTATTAATATCTTTGACTAATAGTCACATAGCATATGCATATATTTTAATGGAAGCATATATTGTATTCTGCCACTTGACTTTTTACTTAACAATATATATTTGACACATTGTAATGTCAGTAAATCTAGAATTGCCTAATTTTTAAAAATAACTGCTTAGTATTCCATTGTATGGATGTGCCATAATTTATTTAATGATCCTTTGTTCTTGAATAGGATAATACCACCTCCTATCCCAGGAGACGAGCCAGAAATTCTAAATTCTCCTTTGTCTCACAGGAAAGAATTGGCCCACCCAAAATACTAATCACAATCCTGATGATAAATGTTGGAAACTGAGGCACAGTGGCCTCACAAGGAGAGAGTGCTGTCTCCCTGGCTATGCTTACAACCTAAGGAATGCAGTAATTAAGAGTTCCTGGCAAATGGGATGAAGCTGTTAAAGGCTGAAAGAAAAGATGAGCACGTACTTTTTGTAGTGAATAGAACACTTAGACTTTGTACCTTGGGATAAGATTTTTAAAAATTCCTTAGACCTGGTAAGTTCATCTCTGAGCATCACTGCACATGGATGTGTCATGATGATGAGAGAGAGTGTTGCTGTGGGGGGAGTGGGGGACGGGAGCAGTGGGGTTGAATGGGACCTCATTTTTTTTAATGTAATTAAAAATAATAATAATAAATAAATAATTTTTAAAAATTCCTTAGACCATGGATAATGCTGCTTGCTGTCATGTAGGCTATGTGTTCTTGCTTGTTGTCACATAGACTGGGGTATATAGACAGCCCCTTGTAAATAATAAAGTTGTCTGAGGAGTTATTACTCACAGACCCCCTGATCCCAGCTCTTTCACTCATTCTTGCTGTTTATTTCCTTCCCCCTTTTCTCTTTCTTTCATCCCCAATACCTTCAGGTCCAAATCTCCAACATCTGATGCCCAACGTGGGGCTTGAAGAAATTAGTTAGTCTTCCAAATCAGTATTGGGAACCATAGAAAAGGCCTTGTTGAGGGTCATGTGATGTCCAAAGCAGTATGACTTGAGTCTTCTTTTAAGTAAGTAACATTTTCCGCAAAGTCATTCAGGGTAATGGGTAATCAAATAGGATGTGTGGAAGCATATTCGAAAGTGTTAAAAACTTTACAGAAAGTTAATAGGGTGCCTGTAAAAAGCTATAAATTACTAGAATTGTTTGCTTTAATACGAAAGCATTGTTGCTGGCTTCAGCTTCAGGGGCATAATGTTTTAAATTTGAAACAGTGGAGATGTGTAATGAAAGCTTTATGAAGAAAATATAAAAAAAGGGAATTCATTCCATTATCAGTATGGGCCTTATGCCACCAGATAGCAGCAGCTTTAGATCTTTTTCAGTCTAAAGAATGAGAGAAAGATGAAATTACTATATTTCCTAAGCCCATAAGTCAATTTGAAATGAAAGTAAATTGGAAGAAGAACAGGAGCTTGAAGTGAATGGGGAACCATCAGGTTTTTCCCCTCATCCTGATATTAACCTTTTCATCAACAAAAGCTCTGTGAAATGTCCCAATGAAATATCTTCTGTGTATCCAGTACAACCCTCTACACCTACTGAATTCCTCCTGTTACTAAGCCTAAGTTAGAAATGTTTTCAGATGTTGCCAATGCTTTGTCTTATGTTAAACAATTATTATCTGCTTTCCCAGTAACATTACATGTGATATCACCAGACACAAATAATCCGCAAGAGGGTGTCAAGTTTCATCCTGAGCCAATACCTTTTAAACTATTGAAAGATTTAAAACAGCCTATGGTGTGGAACACGAGACTTGGGGTACAGCGATGCCCGGAGGTGTACTTACCAGATGCAATGGATGTGACATGATGATGGGGGAGAGTGTTATTGTGGGGGGAGTGGTGGGGTGGGGGTGGTGGGGGTGAATGGGGACCTCATTTTTTAAAAATGTAATATCTTTTAAAAAAATGAATACATTGAGTAGAATTTGGAAAAAAAATACTAAATAAAGTCCTTGTTAGTGAAATCTGGCTTGTAAGAAAACTCTCTGTTAAAGTGTTAACTAAGATAAGGAAACTATTCTGGCAGCAACTCTGCAAACCTCCTGTTGTCTACATGACAATGTAGCTGTGGATTAGTGCGGGTTAATAGAGTTAAGCCACTGGAAATAGAGAAAAACATGGCAACCTTGGTGTTCTGTTTTGTCTCCATGCTAATTCTGGTTGGGCCTATTTAACCAAAATAATAAAATTAGTACAAAATTTTTATCAAGGTGTTAAAATGAATTTTCAGTTTTAAATCCATAGTTTACTCCTGAACTTCAAGTCTCAGTATAGTCTTACAGAGTAGTAATACAAAAATGTGTGCTAACGGTCTAAACTGCTAAATAAGAGCTTAGCTACATTTATGCTGCTCAAATTATCTTAACTGATTGCTGATAAATAATAAAAATGTTTCTAAGCACAAACTTGCATACTACAGGCAACATGGATTCCAGAAGAAATCTTAAAAAGTATAATTTAAGATGTGCTATAACAGAGAACTTAAGAAGTCAATTGTAAACTGTATGTTTCTGTTAATGTGTAGTAATTGTTTTGTGTTTGTCTGTTTGTTCAATGTCAGTGTATATTTTGATATCTCTGGATGGTGATATAAATTAATAAATAAAAATTTTTAAAAGAGCTCTATTCAAATGGCCAAAAATTAAATAAGCACTTATATTAATACATAAGTTTAAATATTAATAAGATCTCTATAATGATAAAAAGTGTAAGTCTTGATTAACAAAATTACCATAAGTCTTCAAAACAGTTGTTCTTCCAAGATTGAAATGAATAGTTTATTTTTCTTCACAGGATAAAATGAAGGATGTAAAACTTAAATGAATATTAAAGAAGGTTAAAAGTTTGGGGGAATGCTGACTGAAATTTAGTAAGTTTTTTCTAAAAGGTGTGTTTTGTCCTAAAGTAGGATGGCTAATTTTCATAAGCTCAAGGGACTTAAATGCATGTGGCAAGTTGTAGAAGGTATTGTGGTAACTTTAAGTAAGGGGATGTGTTCTCTGAAGGTAAAATTTGTCTTAAAATTATAAATAATTATAAGAAGTTTAATGAAGCATTGTTTAAATTAAGGTATTTAAATGGCTAATTCCAAAAAGTCATTATTAAACAAAAACTGAATTGATAATACTACTAATAAAAGGTAATTTTATAACAGGAAAACTTGTCAGCAGTCAGCCTCCCCTTCCATCTTGCTTCTAAAAGACTGTCTCTAGTATTACATGCTACTAATTATTTAAAGTGAAGAAAAGTTCATTATTTTAACAAGCTTGTTTAGTGTTGATGGCAATTAAATGTTGTAAGAAGTTTGCCTGTTAACTTAGTATGTGGGATATATGGAATGTGTTTTTATTGTTAAGGAAACAGGAGATGATTTTGTCCTAAGATAAAATGATTGATTATTGGGAAAGAGTGAAGCGTGGGACAAAACCTGAATGAATACTGAAAGTGTAGAATGTTCGTGGAAAAGAAATTTTTATGATTTAAGTGGAGTAAGATTTGATGGGTCTGTCTATAAAGTTTTAAAAGGTTTCGTATCAAATAGTATACTAATGCAAAGATAAAAATTTTGTCCTTTTTCAAATTCTCTCTAGTCATTGGTCTGTTTTAGTAAGTTTCCTGAATAATCAGTATACAAAAAAAGTCTGTTTTATCAAAATAGCTTCTTGTCCTTTAACCTCATCATTCCTGTGTTTGAAGAAGAAAGGGTTTTATCTCTTTTAAAGGAAAATAATGTTTAAATCTGCTTTCTAAAAATCAAATCCTGAAAAGTAGCTTTTTATTCCAAACTAATTACAAGAAATTTGTTCTTTTACCTTGAAAGAAAAATTAAAGTAACAATTAAGTTCATGTACTATGTTATAAGTTAAGTAGAGAGTGTTTAAATGTGTTATAACATTATCAAGACTTTTTAACCACCTGTTAATTAAAGTTGTATGAGTAAAAGTTTCAAATGAGTACTTAAGAGTGTATAAATTTATCAATATTTCAGCATAATATTAAACAGAAGTATAATGTGGTTAATTATAGTTTTAATTATTATAAAAAGATGTGTGCCACAAAAACAACCTCTTATCATAAATTAAAATAACAACACTGTGAACTTGCAGCTTGTGTCTGCCTATGGATTTTGGGCCTGTGTGCTCTCTCCTTATGCTATTGTGACAGGAACTGTTAACAGTACAAAGGAGAATGGATACTGGCCCCTGGGACTAATGACACTCATAGTCATAACCTACAAAAGAATTTGTGGAAAGTATTTCTTGGAATTGCCCCTACGTATGAATGGCTGGGAATATAAATAAGACAGGACAGTATTTGAACCTTAATCAAACATATCATTTTAAAGCCTGTGTTGGAGATCCATTTGTTTTCATAATTGGTAAGATAACTATTAAGAATAATCCACTGTTTTGTGAAAACGGTGCCTTGTATACATATCAGGAAGTGTGTTGCAGGATGGAGAAACAATAGCAATGGCCAGAAGAAGAAAAGGCATCTGGATACCTGTGAGAATGACGTGGATTTGCCAGTCATCTCCTGAAAGTCAGTTATTGCTACATATGGCACAAGAATTCTTGAAACAGACTAAACACTTTATTGGATTGCTTATTACAAGTATTTTGGGACTGACTGGAATCATTACAGCTGCTGCTACTGCTGTGGTAACTTTACATGAAAGTACAAACAGAACAATACGTGCATGATTGGCATAAAAATGCTAGTGATTTGTGGCATAGCCAAGAGCACATTGATGAACAGTTAAATAATTGGGTTAATGAGTTAGAATCTGCTGTTTTGCATATTGGAAATCATTGTATAATTTAAACTTGTTAAGGGGATTGAAATGTGATTGGAATGAAAGAACTTTTGTATTACTCCTCTTGCCTATAATTCATCCAATTGGAAATCACAGCATTTCCTGTCAGCTTTAGGAATAGGGTTAATCATATTTGTTCTGTTGCTCATGATTCTTGCCTGTGCCGTACAGTGCTTTCAAAGAAAATTGCAAAGTGTAACAGCCATGGGACATGTAAATAATCTGGTGCTAGCAAAAGCACCTCAATAATTTCCCCAAGTCGAAGAGCTTGGCCAGTAGTCAATGATGGGTAAGACTCTCAGAGGAGGGCAACCTAAGACAGATACAGTCACCTTGACCAAAACAGAAAAGGGGAGATATTGGAAACTGAGGCACAGTGTCCTCACAAGGAGAGATGTGCTGTCTCCATGGCTATGCTTGCAACCTAAGGAATGCAGTAATTAAGAGTTCCCGGCAAATGGGATGAAGCTGTTAAAGGCTGAAAGAAAAGATGAGCACATACCTTTTGTAGTGAATAGAACACTTAGATTTTGTACCTTGAGATAAGATTTTTAAAAATTCCTTAGACCATGGATAATACTGCTTGTTGTCATGTAGGCCACGTGTTCCTGCTTGTTGTCACATGCACTGGGGTATATAGAGAGCCCCTTGTAAACAATAAAGTTGTCTGAGGAGTTATTACATGCACACCCCCTGATCCCAGCTCTTTTGCTCATTCTTGCTCTTTGTTTCCTTCCCCCTTTTCTCTTTCTTTCATTCCCGATACCCTTCAGGTCCAAATCTCCAACAATAAACACTCAGGCATTTGTGTTTTTCCCAAAATGTCCTTATTGTAAACCTTGCTCCAATAAGGTAGTATATGTTAATTGCCTTCCAAAATTATTGCATCAATTTATACTCTGACTAGTAAGATATGAGAGTATTTATCTTACATTTTCATCAACAAATTATATAGTCAAACATGTTTTTCTTCTTTTTCCTCAGATTCTTTTTAATTGAGGTATAGTTTAAATATAGTGAAATGCACAGATCTTAAGTGTGCAGCTTGTCTTGACAATTGTCTACACCTTTGTAACCCATGCCCCTATCAAAACATAGAACACTTCCATCACCCCAGAACATTCTCTCATAATTCTCCCAGCCAATCCCTCCTGTCCATGAAATAACCATTGTTCTGAATTATTTCACTATCAGCTTTCCAGGTTTGAGAACTTCCATTTCACTCAGCTCCCCTGTAGTTTTTCTCTGCTATGTAGTGAGAAGCAGTCATTGTGCAAGTGCCAAAGACTCGAGGGGATTCCTCTACATCATTGTGGAGCTCCTCATCTCAACAGCCCCTCCTCTCTGATACTCTGCCCTGCATACTCCAGCTGCTTCTGCAGCCCCTAACTGTGATCCTGTCTCTTCAGCTCAGAGAGACTTCTGTGCTCTGTTTGGGCTCTCTCTTGTGTGATCTAGCACTCAAAGTGTGTCCAGGTAGAAAGAGAGAATGACTGAGGTTCACTTTCTTTGTTTCTGTTAGGAATCACAGTTCTGCCTTGCTTGTTACCCAGCATCTGACAGTTGTTTTATATATTTATATCAGTTCTGTAGTTACTTTCCATAGCAGGGCTATTCTGGCTAAGTTTCCATGTCATGGCTGATAAATAAATAATTTAAATAATTTAAAATGGACTATTTCAGATGTAGTAGTGGCTGAGCAGCAGCTGGAAAAGAGGGCAGTGAAAATTAAGAAAATCAAGCAAGATTTCCTGCAGGTGTGACAGCAGCTTACTTCATCTGACTTCTGGTTAACACCACTCCATCATCATCACCCCTCACACACCCTTTTCACTTCTCTAGGTCTTCTAAAAATATGTAACCTGATTCTCTATATTAAAGCCCTTGTACTTGAAACACCTACAAAGAATATTCTATTGTCTGAAACCTGATGAGTAAAATTCATGTTGATTCCTTCACTGGATACTTACAAAATATGCAGTCAATATTTCTGGGTAGGGGGATTATTGCTGATTTACATTTTCCTCTATATAGTGAGTGGTCTGTATTTCTAGTTTCTTAATGCACAAGTATTAGTTTTGCAAAGCAAAAGAAAAATATTTAAAAGAAAAATAAAAGATAAATGCACAAGAAAAAAAATGTAAATCAGTCATCTTATAGGCATTTGCTGGATAACCCCCAAATCTGTAAATCTCCTTCAAGTTTTTATCAATCAATTTCATTTCATCATTCAAGAATGCTAAATACTTTCATTACTTTTAATGGAATGACTACTTGTGTCTGGAGGATTCCTGCCCTCAAGGTACCATGGGAACTCACCATTACTGAGTGTCTGACATTTTGCATTTGTTGACACATATCTTTCTCATAATATTCCTGTGTTACCAGCATATCAGCCTAGTTATCAGCTAAAATATATAAATCAAGAAACTGAGATCTGAAGAGGTTAAGAAACTTGCTTGATTACAAGTGGAAAAATGGAGACTGGAACCTGTGTATGTTTAGTTGTAGACTGCATGAGATCTGGTTTCAAATCACACTGTAATCAGTTCAAAATAGTAACCTATATCATTTCTGAAATATCTATCTTCATCTCTGATGCCATTGTGCTAATCCTACATCACTGTGGGATCTTCTGCAAGTCAATGAAGTTATTTGGGTCTCAATTTCCTGTTCTCTAAAATTAAGGAAGTAGGTTTAGGTCAATATTTCTGAAAGAAGTGGTTTTTTTTCCAAAAAAAAAAGCTGTATCTGAAGGAAATTAGTGTTTTTAATTTATTTTTAATAGATTAAAAAATTTTTAAGATGCAGAGATCATACAAAATGTTACCTTAAAAATATAAAAGGATTCCATATACCCCCACTCCCCACCCCCCCCTACTCCTCCCACATCACCAAGTTCTTTCATCAGTGTGGCACATTCAAGGCATTTGATGAATACATTTTGGAACACTGCCACACAGCATGGATTATAGTATACATTGTTTTTTACACTCTCTGCCGGTCCATTCAGTGTGTTATGGTAAGATAAATAATGCCCTGCTTCTGTCCCTGCAATATCATTCAGGACAACTCCAAGTCCCAAAAATGGTCCTATAACACACCTCTTCTTCCCTAGCCCTATGCTCAGTAACTCCCATTGCCACTGTCTCCACATCAATGATACAGTTTCTTCCATTGCTAGAGTCACAATAATTCTATCTTAGAATACCAGTAAGTCCACTATAATCCATATTTTATTCCTCCAACCTTAGGACCCTGGGATAGCGATGCCCACTCTGCCTCTAACTTGAGAGGAGGCTTAGATCCCACGTGGCTGATGGATGTGATTCTCCTACTTGCAGTTGTAGAATAAGCGCTTTTCAATAAAGGGACAAGTACCATGTTGAGGATGAATGTATGAAAGACCAGGCCCTTCCAAGATATAGGGTGGTGGGTCATAAGGGAATATCTTGAGAAAAAGTTTGCAATTGAGCAGAGTCTCATGAAAGTAGCACACTACCTTTAGGTAAGGGAAGGCATATTAGAACATTACATGCATGAGCAATGGTATGGAAGTGTGAGAGTGCCTGATGAGTTTAGGACACAGTTGAAAGTCCACTGAATGGTAACTTACACTGACCCTAGAAGAAATAAAGACCTCAACAAACCAATCACAAATGAAGAGATTGAAACAATCATCAAAAACCTCCCAAAGTTTTGAAAAATCCAGGACCAGATGGCTTCACAGTTGAATTCTACAAATCATTCAATGATCTAATGCCAATTTTGCTCAAGTTTTTTCCAAAAAATTGAATAGTAAATAATGTTACCACACTCATTCTATGAAGCCAACATCACCCTAACACCAAAACAAGATAAAGATACCACAAAAAAAGAAAAATAAAATTACATGCCAATATCTCTAATGAAATAGATGCAAAAATATACAACAAAATACTTGCAAACCAAAATGAAAAGCTCATTAAAAGAATTACACACCACAATTACATGGGTTTTATTCCAGGTATGCAGGAATGATTCGACACAAGAAAATCAATTAATGTTATAAACCACATTGATAAATTGTAGAAGAAAAATCACATGACCCTTTCAATTGATGCAGAAAAAGCATTTGAAAAAATACAGCATCTTTTCTTGATGAAAGAACAATCCAAAAGACAGAAATAGAAGGAAGCTTTTTCAATATGGTACATAGCATATATGAAAAATCTACAGCTAGATTTTTACTAAATGGTGAAAAATTGAAAGCTTCCCCACTGAGATCAGGAACAAGACATGGATACCCACTGTCACCCTTGTTATTAAATATTGTGCTTAAAGTTCTAGCTAGAGCAAGTATGCTAGATAAAGAAATAAAAGACACCTAAACAGGAAAGGAAGAAGCAAAACTTTCACTATTCATGGATGATATGATCCTATATCTAGTAAATCTTGAAAAATCCATAACAAAGAAATAATAGAAAAGTTCAGCAAATTGGCAGGATAAAAGATTAATAAGTAAAAATCAATAGTGTTTCTATACTCTACTGAGTGTGATCTGAGGAGGAAATCAGAAAAAAAAAATTCCATTTATAACAGTGACTAAAACAATCAATTATTTGGGAATAAACTTAACCAAGAATATAAAATACATGCATTCAGAAAACTACAAATCATTGCTAAAAGAAACCAAAGAAGATTTAAATAAATGGAAGTACATTCTATGTTCATGGACTGGAAGACTAAATGTCATTAAGATGCCAATTCTACCCAAACTGATTTACTGATTCAATGTAATCCCAATAAAAATCCCAACAGCCTTTTTTGTAGAAATTGAAAAGCCAATAATAAAATTTATTTGGAAGGGAAAAGGGCCTCAAAGAGCTTACAATGGCTTTTAAAAGAAGAATGAAGTTGGAGGACTATCAGTTTAAAGCACATTTCTTAGCTACAGTGGTAAAAACAGCATGATACTGGCATAAGGACAGACAGATTGACCAATGGAACTGAATTGATAACTCAGAAATAGATCCTCACATCTACAATCAAGTAATGAGCCAGAACAGTCTATTCAACAAATGGTGCTGGGAGAACTGGATAGCCACATCCAAAAGAAAGAAAGAGTTAATTCAAAAATTAATTCAAAATGGATCAAGGACCTAAATATATAAGCAAACCTAAAAGTCCTAGAAGAAAATGTATGAAAACATCTTTAAGATCTTGTGGTAGGCAGTAGTTTCTTGAATTGTACACCCAAATCAAGAGCAACAAAAGAAAAAAAAATAGATAAATTGGGCCTCCTCAAAATTAAACACTTTTGCACCTTGAAGTACTTTTTCAAAAGGGTAAAAAGGCAGCCAAATCAATGGGACAAAATATTTGGCAATCACATATCTGATAAGGGTTTAATACCCATAATATATAATGAGATCATACAATTCAACAATAAAAAACAAACAACCTGAATAGAAAATTGACAAAAGACTTGAAAAGACATTTTTCCAAAGAAGAAATACAAATGGTGAAGAAACATGAAAAAATTTTCAACATCACTAGGGATAAGGGAAATGCAAATCAAAACTAAAATGAGATATCATTTCACACCTATCAGACTGGCCACTATTAAAAAGTCAGTAAACCAAAAGAGTTGGAGAGGATGTGGAGAGATAGGAACACTTATTCTCTGTTGGTGGGGATGTAGAATGGTACAGCCATTGTACCATGGAGGACAGTTTAGCAGTTCCTCAGGAAGTTGAATATAGACTTGCCATATTTCGTGGCAATACCATTGCTAGGTAAATATGCAGAAAATCTGAGAGCAATGACATGAATAAACATGTGTATACTGATATTCATATTGGCATTATTCATGCTAGCCAAAAGTTGGAAACAACTCAGATGTCTGCCAACTGATGAATGGATAAACAATTTGTTGGGTTTACACATGATAGGATGTTATGAAGTGATAAGAAGAAATGAAGTCTTGAAGTATAAGACAACATGGATGAACCTGTAAGGCATTATGTTGAGTGAAGCAAGTCAGAAACAAAAGGACAAATACTATATGATTGTGCTATTATGAAGTAAATATATTATGTAAACTCATGGAATTAATAGTTAGAATATAGGTCACCAGAAAATAGAATGAGGGTAGAGAGTGGAAAACTGAGGGTTAATCAGTGCAGAGTTGGCTAAAAGGTTGTTAGTAAATATTTCAAAATAAATGAAAATGGTGAGAGCACATCATGCTGTTTGTGACCAGCAGAGCTATTATTGGGGTTCAACAGTGGGTGAAAGGGAAAATCTAAGGACATTTATATTACTAGAATAAAAGCTAAAAATATAACATGGGACTGCATAAAATAGTGAAACCTCATGTAAAATACAAATATGGGTGACATTGCGTATATAAGGTGGTTTTTACAGAATATAAATACAAATAAGCTAGAGGGAAGGAAACAGAATAGCTGCTATGTAAGGCATGGGAACCATAGAAAGATTGAGAAGTGATGGGTTTTGGTGTGGTTTTTTTTTTTTTTTTTTTGGTTGGTTGGTTTTTGTTTATTATTATTATTACGGGAATAATGAAAATGCTCTGGGAATGATTGGAGTGAGGAATGCATAACTATGTGAGTATACTGAATACCATTGATTGTACACTTTGAATGGACTTATGCTTTATTAATATATATCAATAAAATTAATTTGTTAAAAAAATCTACTCAGTTTCCAACTCATTTTCTCATGGAATCATGAGATATTGTAGTTGAGAAATGATGTAGTTCTAGTGCTTGAGTTTATGTTTGGGGAAATTGAGGCTTAGAGGGATTAAATCAGTGACAAACAGGACAAGAAATATTTTCATGAGATCTCATGATAAAACGGATTCTTCCAGTTAATTGTATTCTTTCCTGTTTATTTTTATTTTATTTTATTGTTTTTCAGTTTTGGTCAGGTAAACACCTGAATTGTATGTCTATAATTACCTCTGGGAAGTTTGGATATGAGTTACTGCCAAAGAACAAAGTGTGATAACAAAAGTTGAGACTGGGAAGGATGATGGAGTGACAGTCATGGGTTGTTTGTCCCAATATCTGATCCATCACTAACTCTGGGGACTTGAGTAAGCCACCTCCCCTCTACTATCCCAATCTGTAAATCATGGATATAACACTGAATACCCCCAAAAAGGAGCTGAATATGTTCTCTCCCACAGGATACATTTGGCAATGTCTGGAGATATTTTTTTTTGTTGTCACAGCCTGGGGTCAGGGTGGGATTATGGTACTGGCATTTAGCTGAGAGAAGTCAGGAAGGTTTCCTACAATACACAACTCTCCACAAGAAGAAATATTCTTGTCCAAAGTGTGAATTATGCCCAGGTTGAAAAATTCTGTTCCAGGCACCTGCATTCTCATTAGGAGTGCTGAGATACCACAAACACATCCTTGAAACTGCGTGCCAACCGTCGCTCATTTGCCCATTGCTCAATATTTTGCTATTAAGTTATTCATAGATTTTTTTAAACAAATCAATTTTACTGATACATATTAATAAACATATAATTAATCCAAAGTGTACAATCAATGGTATTTGTTATAATAAAATAGTTATATGCTCATCACTTCAACCATTATTAGAGAATTTTCATTATTTTAGTAGTAATAATAAAGATGAACAAACAAGAAAATTCCTCACCTCTCAATCACTGTTTCCCCCACTGTACATAGCTGTTGTTACTGGCTATTCTATCCAAAGTGTATAATCAATGGATTTTAGTATAATCACAATGTTGTACATTCATCATTTCAAAAATTTTAGATCGATTTCATTACTACAAAATGAAAGATTCCACACCACTTAGCATTCTGCCCTCAGACCTACATAACCACTAAACCCTTTTCATCTTTAAAAATGGATTTATATTTACACTTTACATAGTATTCATGGATGTTTGATGTTAGATTTTCTTTCATACAATTTTGCAGAGGGATAGTGATGGAAAATACAGAATTTACTTGTGTTTACTCAACCTAAACATAAAACCACATCCATAGAAATTGACTAAAAAGATGTTTAGCACAGAATTGTTAAAGCAAGGAAAGTACAGGAACAAACAAAAAACCCAGAGTTGGAACTTTCTTAAGTTAATTAATGAGTTTATATGGCTACGAGTTTCTAAAAAAGAGTCTGGAGGCTGGCAGAAGGTTTGCCCTCATGCACAACTGAGCAGAGTCAGAGAGACAGATAAAGCAGATACAACCCCCAGATATTGGTTCCTTTGAGGGCTAAAGAGACCCATGGGAGTTATGGTCATGGCCGATGGGGTTAACTACCAGGGCAGATGGCCCCTCTTTGGAAATGGTGTTTATGTGTGATGAATCTGGACTCAGATGGGATCTCCCTTCATAAGACTTTCATGCTAATGTGCTGGAGGTGCAGTTAATGTTGGGGTTTAAGATATATTTAGGGGATTTGAATCTCTGGACTGACAATGTGATAGCCAGATCCTGAGCCTCAACAGACTCCAGCACCTACAATCTGATTTATTGGACTTACCACACTCAGCTAAGATGGAGGTGAAGAAGGACAACCACCACACCATGGAGCCTAGAGTGATTACAACTGAAAATGGGAGGATTGCATCCAGCATCCATGTGGAATCTGAGCCTCCTCTTGACATAAAGGTGCAATGGACACAACCAATCCAGTGTCCACATAGAAGAGGTGGCATTGGATTGGGAAAAGTGGACATAATGGACAAAGGGTATGGGGAAAGGCAGGAAGAGATGAGAGGTGGAGGTGTCTTCGGGACATGGAGCTGCCCTGGATGGTGCTTCAGAGGTAATCACCGGACATTGTAAATCCTCACAGGGCCTACATGATGGAATAGAGGAGAGTATAGGCCATGATGTGAACCAATGTATATGAGGTGCAGAGGTGCCCAAAGATGTACTTACCAAATCCAATGGATGTGTCATGATGATGGGAACGAGTGTTGTTGGGGGGGGGGGGGGAGAGGGGAGGTGGGGGGGTGGGGTTGAATGGGACCTCACATATATATTTTTAATGTAATATTATTACAAAGTCAATAAAAAATAAAAAAATTAAAAAAAAAAAATCAAAAAAACAAAAAAAAAAAAGATACATTTAAGTAATTGAGGGTGTTTTAGATGATTTAAGTGAATAGTGTTTAGCAATGATAAATGGTTTTTCACCTGGTTAAAATTAATTTAATTTTTTAATTTTTTAAATTTAAAGATTTATTTATTTATTTAATTTATTTATTTCTCTCCCCTTCCCAACTCCCCATCTCCGAGTTGTCTGCTCTCTGTCCATTCACTGTGTGTTCTTCTGTGTCCATTTGTGTCAGTGGCACTGGGAATCTGTGTCTTGTTTTTTTTGTTGTTGTTGTGTCATCTTGCTGTGTCAGCTTTCCTTGTGTGTGGTGCCATTCCTGGGCAGGCTGCACTTTTATCACGCTGGACATCTCTCCTTACAGGGCGCACTCCTTTGCTCATGGGGCTCGTCTATGCGTGGGACACCTGTGTGTCACAGCACTCCTTGTGTGCATCAGTATTGTGCGTGGGCCTGCTCACCACACAGGTCAGGAGGCTCTCGGTTTGAACCTTGAACCTCCCATGTGGTAGGCTGATGCCTTATCTGTTGGGCCAAATCCACTTCCCTAAAATTAATTTTAAAAATTGACAAAGTTGTGGAGGTATAGGTACCTACATACAGGTATTCATGATTTTTGCTCTTCCTAATTTTAAGGTTATAGGCTTGGCATATGTTTCCTATAGCAGTTTGATATGGTTTATGAATTCCAAAATAGATATTGGATGATATTTGTAAACTGGTCTGCCCCTCCAGATATATCAGAGTACGTTGGATTCAGAGGTTTCATTTTTACTTGATTAAATAATGATAAAGGCTTTGATTGGTCAACGTCAGTAGGACATTGAGTTCTCATCCCCCTGGTGGACAGGGACTCACTGAGGAACTGCACTGCAGAGAAGGGAGTTGGAGTCTTGAGCCCTGGGAAGTAAGCACACAGAAGAGCTTGGTTGTAAAAGAAAGAAGGCCCTGGGAAAGGAAACAAGCTGTTCACTTAGTATTCTACAGTTGGCCTTGTGGAGATAACAAAGCAGCTAAGCCCAGAAAGAAAAATGAACCCTAGGAGGAGAGAAACCAAGGAAGCCTGAACCATCATGCTCCAACACATGACAAAAGACTTTAGTGAGGGAAGTAATTTATGCTTTATGGCCTGTTAACTGTAAGCTTCTACCCCAAATAAATAACCTTTATAAAAATCAAGTGATTTCTGGTATTTTGCATCATCACCCCTTTGGCTGATTAATATATCTGCCCTCACATTTCCCTCTCTGAAATCACAAATAATAACAATTCCCCCCTTACAACTTCCTATATTATTCCCTAGATGCTCCCACACACTCTGAATCATCAAAGCTGGAAAAGAAGGTGGCAGGAAAGAGGCAGTGAGTGAAAAGGGTGGAGGCAGCCCTTGGTCCAGGAATCAGTCACAATCATCCCCACTGAATGGGCCTGGGATAAAGGAAGGATATGATCACTCCATTTCTTTGTGATTTAAGTACTATCTAGTGGAGTTTTGGACAGCAGAGAAAATTATCATCCCATTCCATACATTACAGATGATTTCTGTCCCTTTCAATTAACATTGCAGATTCATATCAGAGAAGCAAATTTTCTTTAAGCTGAAAGAGGCAAAGTCAAGGAAAACATAGTTTAATACTGACTGTGCTTAATAAGACATTGGGGATTTTCACGTCTAGGTTCATTAGAGAGATTGGTTTGTAATTTTCTATGGGAAATGGAAAGGACAAATGAGTTTATATGGCTATGAGTCTCCAAAAAAGTCAGACAGTCATCAGAGGGGTAATGCTTATGCATACCTCAGCAGGGTCCCAGAGACAGCCAAAGTAAATAGAAGCCCATGTACTGGTTCTCCTGAGGACTACAGAGACCCACAGGTTATATGGTCATGGCAGATGGCTCTGGAGTTCAGGGCGACATCAGTTGACCCTACTTTGGAATTTGTGTTCCTGAGTGTTATGGAGTTGGACTCAGATATGACCTTTCTACACACGCCTCTTATGTTACTTTTACTGGACCTATGGTTGGCATTTGCATTGGTGTATACTCAGGAGACCTGAATCTCTGGACTGTCCATGTGACAGACAGGCCCTGAGACTCAGCAGACTTACAATTCCTACCCTACAGTTTATTGGACTTAGCCTGGCCAGCTAACAGAGAGGTGAAGAAGATCAACCACCATACCAGGAAGCCAAGAGTGCCTACAGCTGCAAGCAGGAGAATTGCATCCATCATCCATGTGGAATCTAAGCCACCTCTTGATGTAGAGGGGGACTGGACATAACCATCCCAGGGTCCACAGGATGGAGGAATAGAGTATAAATTAGAGTGGACCTACTGGTGTTCTGTTGGGGAATTATTGTGATTAATAAGGGAAGAAATTGTAATATTGATGTGGAGAAAGTGGCCATGGTAGCTGCTGATGGTAGGGAGAGGGAAGAAGAAATATGATGTGGGGGCATTTTCAGGATTTGGAGTTGTCCTGGGTGGTTCTGCAGGGACAGATGCTGGACATTGTGTGTCCTGCCATGGACCACTGGGTGGAATGAGGGACAGTGTAGACTACAATATAGACCACTGTCCACATGGTGCAGCAGTGCTCCAAAATGTATTCACCAGGTGCAGTGAATGTGCCACGATGGTGGAAGAGGTTGTTGATGTGGGAAGAGTGGGGTAGGGAGGTGGAGGGTATATGAGGACTTCATATTTTTTGAATGTAACATTTAAAAGAAAATATGGAAGAAAAAATAAAAAGATATTGGAATAAATGTCAAAAGTTTGGGGTCTCACTTTTCAGCTGAGTAGAAGACCTCAGGTAAGTCAGATCTCCTCTTCTGGCCTAATATATAAAATACAATAAACCTTTAATTTAATGGTTAGGAACATAATCTTGGGCCTCAGTCAACCCTGGGTTCCCCAAAGCTTGGCTCCACCACTTAATTGTCATCTCAAATCAGTGGAGGTATAAATGTTTACCTTTGGGGATGTGTGTTATGATGAATATTATTTTCTTCTGAACTTAAAAAATAAATGTTTATATATTCATATTATCAAAACTACTATTTGAAAGGTCTTATATCTTTTAAACTTTATAATGCCTACACCTTTTTTAATTTAGCATATCCTTTGCTTACAGAAATCCTTACATAAAATGCTTACTACAGCATTGTGTATAAGCGCCAATACCAGGAAACAGCAAACGTGTTCATCATTAGAGAATTTCCTCAGTGAGTCATGACATAGCCTTACAATGGAGTTCTATGCAGTAATTAAATGCCATGAGACAGAGTTTCATTTTATTGATAGGGAAATTTTACCAACAAACATAAGTATTCTTTGATTAATAAATAGTCATATTTTTGAAATAATGTCTTCAAATGATATTGTGATGTAGGATTTTCCCCCTAATAATGAAGAAGAAAGAGAATTAAACTTTTCATATTCCCTTAATATTTACCTCTTCACTCACCATGTCCATGAATTCTCCCAGAAAAATTTACAGTGACCAAAAAACTGTGTGGTCAAATTTTTACACGTAGATAAGGGTCTTCCTCCATTAGGTAATATGTAATATTTTTAACAATTCTTACCACAGCATAATGAAGGACATTGAAAATCAATGCTTTCTCATCAAAATGGGTGCCAAAAGTATTAGAAATGCATCAGACTAGTATGTCAGGTAATCAGTAGATTAGGAAATGTTTAAGGCAAAAATTACGGGAAGAAATATTGAAAGGCAGAAGATCTGCTAGAGTATATTTATAATTATATTTTTAGGAAGAAAAAAATGGACTTCTCAAGAGGTTCAAGTAATTTGTTACATCCCAAAATATTTTTCTGTTGGGTTAATAGATTTTTGCTTTGCTTTCCTTATATACTTATTTTTTTTTTGTTTGGAGTTTTGTTTTGTTTGGAGAGGGAAGCTTAATAAGACTAAGTGTTGATTTCTTATCTGAAACCATGGAGGCAAGAAGAGAGAGGTATGGCATAGTCCAGATACTAAAAAAAAAAAAAATTCAACCAAGAAAACTCGACTAAGCAAAGCTGACGTTCATAAATGACGGAGAGTTCAAAATATTCACAGATAAACAGAAACTAAGAGAGTATGCCAAGAAAAAACCTGCCCTCAAGAAATATTAAAGGGAGTTCTGCAGGAAGAAAGAAAAAAGCAGAAGAGACAGAGATGGAAGAGAGTGTAAGAACAACTAAAAAGTCAAAAAGAAAAGGAAAAAAATAAACAAAATATGGCAAAAACAAGTCCAAAGAAAATATGGCTAAAAAATAATTCCTTGAAAGTAATAATGATGAGTGTGAATGGATTAAACTCACCTGTCAAAAGATTCAGACTGGAAGATTGGATAAGGAAATATGACCCATCTATATGTTGTGTACATGAAACACATCTTAGACCCAGGGATTCAAGGAGATTGAAAGTGAATGGCTGGAAAACAATCTTACAAGCAAACAATAACCAAAAAAAGGCAGGAGTAGCCATATTAATAACAGAAAAAATAGAATTTAAATGCAAAATAATTGTGAGAGACAAAGATGTATATTACATTTTAGTAAAAGGGATAATCTTTCAAGAAGAATGAACAATCATAAATATTTATGCTCCTAACAAGGGTGCCTCCAAATATGTGAGGCAAACACTGGAAAATTTAAGTGAAAGAATAGATGCCTCAGAATTATAGTGGGGGTCTTTAGTACACCACTGTCAACTTTGAACAGAACATCTCAAAAGAGAATCAAAAAAGAAACAAAACAATTGAACAGTATATTAGAGGAGATAGACTTAATAGACATATACAGATCATTACACCCAAATACAGCAGGATATACATTTTTCTCAAGTGCACATGGATCATTCTCCAAAATAGACCATATGCTAGGCCACAAAGAATGACTCAAAGAATTCAGAAAGATGGAAATCATACAAAATAATATCTCTGACCACAGTAGAGTGAAGCTGGAAATCTGCAAAGGCCAAAGGCCCAGATTTCACACCAAGATATGGAAATTAAACAGCACACTATCAGAAAAACACTGAGTCAAAGAGGAAAGCTCAAAAGAAATTAATAACTACCTTGAAACTAATGAAAATGATAACACAACATACCAAAAGTCATGGGATGCAGCAAAAACATTACTGAGATGGAAATTTCTAGCCATAAATTCATAAATCAAAAAAGAAGAAAGAGCAAAAATTGAAGAACTAACTGCACATTTGGAGAAATTAGTATTAAAAAAAAAAGTAACCCCACATGAAGAAGAAAGATAGAACAAAGATCAGAGAAGAACTAAATGAAATAGAAAATAAGAAAGTACTTGAAAAGGTAAGCAAAACCAGGAGCTGGTTCTTTGAGAAGATCATAAAATTGACAAACTCTTACCTAGACTAATGAAGAAAAAAGAGAGAAGATGCAAATACACAAAATAAGAAGTGAGAAAGGAGATATCACCAATGACCCCCAGAAATAAAGACTATCATAGGAGGATACTTTGAAAAATTATATTCCAATAAAAAAGACAATTCAGAGGAAATGGACAAATTCCTAGAAACACATAAGCAGCTTATATTGATGGGAGAAGAAATTGATGATCTCAACACACCAATCACAAGTAAGGAGATGGAATCAGTCATTAAAAACCTCCCAACTAAGAAGAGCCCAGGTCCAGATGGCTTCACAGGTGAATTCTACAAAACATTCTGGAAAGAACTAACACCAATCTTGCTGAAATCCTTCCAAAAAATTGAAACAAAAGGAACATTACCTAACTCATTCTATGATGCCAACATTACCCTAGTACCAAAGCTAAACAAAGACACCACAAGAAAGGAAAATTACAGACCATTTTCTCTAATGAACCTACACGCAAAAATCCTCAACTAAATACTTGCTAACCGTATTCAACAACACATTAAGTGAATTATACACCATGGCCAAGTGGGATTTATTCCAGGTATGCAAGGATTGTTCAACATAGGAAAATTAATCAATGTAATACACCATATAAACAGATTGAAGGAAAAAAATCACATGATTATATCTATAGATGCAGAAAAAGCATTTGAAAAAATACAGCACCCTTTCTTGATAAAAACACTCCAAAAGATCGGAATACAAGGAAATTTTCTGAACATGCTAAAGAGTATATATGAAAAAACCACAGCCAACATCGTTTACAATAGTGAAATTCTAAAATCTTTTTCTCTAAGATCAGGAACAAGACAAGGATACCCACTATTACCTCTTCTTTTTAACATTGTCTTAGAAGTACTTGCTTCAGCATTGAGGCAAGAACCAGAAATAAAAGGCATTCAAATTGGAAAGGAAGAAGTCAAAATTTCATTATCTGCAGAGGACATGATCCTACACATAGAAAACACTGACAGGTCTACAACAAAGCTTCTAGAACACATAAATGAGTTTAGTAAAATCGCAGGTTATAGGACCAATGTGCAAAAATCAGTACATTTTTGTACACCAATAATGAGCAAGCTCAGGAGGAAATCAAGAAACAAATACCATTTACAATAGTCATTAAAACAATCAAAAACCTAGGAATTTATTTAACTAAAGATGTAAAAAACTTATACACAGAGAACTACACAACACTGTTCAAGGAAATCAAAGAAGACATTAATAAATGAAGACTATCCCCTGTTCATGGATAGGAAGACTAAATATTATTAAGATGTCTATCCTACCAAAACTGATCTACACATTCAACACAATCCCAATAAAAATCAACACAGCATTTTTTAATGAAGTAGAAAAACTAGCTATGAAATTTATTTGGAAAGGAAAGAGGCCTCGAATAGCCAAAGACATATTGAAAAGGAAAAACGAAATTGGAGGAATCACACTACCTGACCTCAAATCATACTAAAAAGCTACAGTAGTGAAAATAGCATGGTATTGGCACAAGGAGAGATATGCAAACCAATGGAAGCAAATTGAGAGTTCTGAGATAGATCCTCATATATATATAGTCATATAATATTTGATAAAGCCACCAAAGCCTCTCAACTGGGAGAGAATGGCCTCTTCAACAAATGGTGCCTGGAGAACTGGATATCCATATGTAAAAGAATGAAAGAGGATTACCAACTCACACCTTATACAAAAATCAATTCAAGATGGATCAAAGTCCTAAATATAAGAGCAAAGACCATAAAGACTTTGGAAAACAGTGTAGGGAAGCATCTACAGCACCTTGAAATAGGAAATGGCTTTATGAAATTCACACCAAAACAACGAGCAGTAAAAGAACAAATAGATAGGCGGGGAGGAGACAAGATGGTCGCTGAGTGAACTTGCCTTTGTGGTCTGTCCTGGGAAGAGACGGCTGGGCGCGGTGGCAGGTTCTCCAAGGTGAGGCTTTTTCGGGATTTTTGCAGGGCAGAAGTGTCGGGACATCGATTGGGTGGAAAGGTAACGGAGAGGATTGGTCTAGTAGATATAATTTGGGTTCTATTGCCTGCAGGTGAGACCCGCGCATGGGCTCCTCCCTGTTGGGGGTGGGGGGAACCGCGGTCCTGTCCTGGGGTTCCGCTTTTGGATGGCTCTGAAGGGCTAAGGAGTTCGGGAGCTCTGGGTGAGCTGTTGACAGGTTGATGTGACAGATGGCCTTTGTGGATCGATTTCGGAAGATAGACGGTGTTTTGTTGTGAAGCGGGAGAAACTTTTGAGTGTGAATATAAACAATAAGGCTTCCGCCTGAAGCCCCGCCCCCAAAAGCCCGGCAACCGTTCTACAACCCAAATAGGCTGTAGGCAATAAAGAGAAGTAATTGGAAAATTGTTCTAGGCTGTGGCAAGGGGGGGGGACACATCTGAGAGCCGATTAGGGAATATTCTGCGAAGCTTGAGAATTCTGGTATTGGAATCTGTTTTCCACGTCACTGGCCGGGCTTCGGATCTGTACTAGCAAAGTGGATGCGGTGTAGAGGCGCCCTCTAGTGGAAGAAGTTTGGAATCACAGGACGGGAGCTGTCCAAAAGCTGAACTGAACGATAACGTACTAATGAGCCCAGCAAAGTGAATTGCAGGGTTCAGTCACAATATAGAGTTTGCGGATCTGACTTCCCCCATAGGGTTGGCACCCAGCTGTGGGGATCCCTGAGGGTTGTGTTACACTGCGGGGCTCCCAGGCTTCCTGTTGACCAGATTGGAGGCTGCCAGGTCTGAATTCCCTAAATTCTGGTGGCCCACACTACAGAGACTCACACCTCTTGAGTCCTCAATATCTCAGACTTTCCATCCCTGAATCCATCATGCACTGAGGTCCATCTGAGGTCCTTAAATGCCCTAGCCTTCAACGTTGGCGTTTTTTCTTTATCGTTTCATTTTGTTTTGTTTTTATTTTCATTTTGACTTATTCTTTACTTTTTTGAATTTCCTGATTGCTAACACCGCATTATCCCCTAGTCTTCTCTCACAGCGTATCCCCCAAAGTCTTTTTTTTACTCAGTTATTTAAGGGTTTTTTTTTGTGGTAGGTGCTGTGTAGTGGGTGTTTTAATTCTGGTTCGTGTATATCTGTTTTTGGTGTTTTTTTTTCTTTCCCCTACCTGTTCCCCACCCCTTGCCCACCCTCTTTTCCTTTCTTCCTCTCGTCCCTTCCTCCCCCCCTTTTTTTCCCTTTTTTTCTGTTGTCACTCTCCCTCTTGTCCCTCATATTCTACTTAGTTTATTTTAACTCAATTATACAATAGGTATGGCAGGAAACACCTCACATTCGCTGGGTTTTCTCATCCTTCACTGCCTCATTTCTGTGTGAACTGATTTAGGCTACCTACACTATCCTCTTTCCCCTACATCTTGATATCCGCCACCATCTACTGGCTCTCCTATATTCCACCTCCCACCTCCCTTTCTTCGATCCACAAAGGGTCTAAGTCTTAATTTCTAATACCTATGTTTTGTTTTCTGTCTGTTATCCACTCTTGAAAATATTACCTTTCTTTTCTCTTTCCCTCTCTCACGAAATCAATAGCTTTTTAGCTCATACCATATTCCTCCCATATTCAATCATCTGCCTCATAATAGGTACTCTACCTACTGCTATAACTCTACACAATTTACATGAATCTAACCTCCATCCTCCCAGATCTCATATTCTCGCTTTGTTAACATATATCACCAATACTACTTTACACTTTTCCCTTGCTTACACAATTGCCTTTCCCCAACACTAATACTTTCCTTTAAAGTGAACTTAACCAACAACAAGTAACTAGAATAAGAAGAAAAAAGTGACAAAGAGAAGATATAACACCTATGCAAAAATAACAGCTAAATAACCTCCAAGAGCAGACAGAGAAGCTAAGGAACTGATTAAATCCGTCAAAATAAAGAGATGACCAGAAAGCAACAAAAATCTACAAACCAAACCAGTAATCAGGAAAACATGGCTGAATCCAATCAACAAACCAATAATCACGAAGGGGAGCAAAACTTTGCACAAGCAATGAAAGATCTCAGAACATTTATCACCGACAAATTTGACGAAGTAATGAAAGAGGTTAACAACATGAAGACATCACTTGGAGGGGAAATTGCAGACATACGCAAAAACATAACAGATATGATGGGAATGAACACCACAGTTCAAGAAATCAAAAATACACTTGCAGCAAATATCAGCAGACTAGAAGAGACAGAGCAGAGAATTAGTGATGTGGAAGACAGTACATCAGAAATCAAACAGATAGTAGAAGGGGTCAATAAGAAGATAGAAAAAATCCAATTAGGAGTCAGGGACCTGAATGACAATGCAAAACGCTCAAATATAGGTATTATAGGCTTTCCAGAAGGTGAAGAGAAGGGAAAGGGGCCAGAAGGAGTTTTGCAGGAAATAATGGCTGAAAACTTCCCAAATCTACTGAAAGAGACAGATGTACATATCCAAGAAGCACAGCGCACTCCACAACTCATAAACCCCAACAGGCCCACCCCAAGACATATACTTCTCAAATTAACCAATGCTCAAGACAAAGAGAAAATCCTAAAAGCAGCAAGAGAAAAGAAAACCATCACATACAAGGGAAGCTCAATTAGATTAAGTGCTGATTTCTCTTCTGAAACCATGGAGGCAAGAAGGCAGTGGTATGACATAGTCAAGGTACTAAAGGAAAAAAATTTCCAACCAAGAATACTCTATCCAGCTAAACTAGCATTCAAACATGATGGAGAGTTCAAAATATTCACAGACAAACAGAAACTGAAAGAGTATACCAACAAGAAACCTCCCCTTCAAGAAATTCTAAAGGGAGTTCTGCAGGAAGAAAAGAAAAAACAGGAAAGGCAGAGTTGGAGGAGAGTATAAGACCAACAACAACAACAAAAAAGACCAAAAAAATATACAAACAAAATATGACAAACACAAATCCAATCAAAATATGGCTAACACAAATAATTCCTTGATAGTAATAACACTGAATGTCAACGGATTAAACTCACCTATCAAAAGATTCAGACTGGGACATTGGATAAGGAAATATGACCCATCCATATGCTGTCTACAAGAGACACATCTTAGACCCAGAGATGCATGGAGATTGAAAGTGAATGGCTGGAAAACAATCATACAAGCTAACAATAACCAAAAAAAGGCAGGAGTAGCTATATTAATATCAGACAAAATAGACTTTAAATGTGAAACAATTGTGAGAGACAAAGAAGGATACTACATTTTACTGAAAGGGAAAATCTGTCAAGAAGATCGAACAATCATAAATATCTATGCCCCTAACAAGGGTGCCTCTAAATACGTCAGGCAAATGCTAGAAAAACTAAGTGAAAGTATAGATACATCTACAATTATAGTGGGGGATTTTAATACACCACTATCAACTCTGGACAGAACATCTCAAAAGAGAATCACCAAAGAAACAAAACATCTGAATAGTATATTAGAAGAGCTGGATCTAATAGACATATATAGATCGCTACACCCAAACACAGCAGGATATACATTTTTCTCAAGCGCACTTGGATCATTCTCCAAGATAGACAATATGCTAGGCCACAAAGAAAGGCTGAACGAATTCAGAAAGATTGAAATCATACAAAACATTATCTCTGGCCACAGTGGAGTCAAGCTGGAGATTTGCAAGGGACAGAAGCCCAGATTTCACAACACTATTTGGAAATTAAACAGCACACTCTTAGAAAAACAGTGGATCAAAGAGGAAATCTCAAAAGAAATCAATGACTACCTTGAAACAAATGATAATGATAACACAACATACCAAAATTTATGGGATGCAGCAAAAGCAGTACTGAGAGGGAAGTTTATAGCCATAAATTCATATATCACAAAAGAAGAAAGAGCAAAAATTGAAGAACTAACTGCACATTTGAAGGAATTAGAAAAACAACAACAAAGTAACCCAACAGGAAGAAGAAGGAAGGAAATAACAAAGATAAGAACAGAACTAAATGAAATAGAAAATAAGAAAGCACTTGAAAAGATAAACAAGACCAAGAGCTGGTTTTTTGAGAAGATTAACAAAATTGACAAACCTTTAGCAACACTAACAAAGAAAAAAAGGGAGAAGATGCAAATACACAAATTAAGAAATGAGAAAGGTGATATCACCACTGACCCCACAGAAATAAAGACTATCATAAGAGGATATTTTGAAAAACTATATTCCAACAAAAATGACAATCTAGAGGAAATGGACAAATTCCTAGAAACACATAAGCAGCCCATATTGACAAAAGAAGAAATTGATGATCTGAACAAACCAATCACAAGCAGAGAGATACAATCAGTTATTAAAAATCTCCCAACTAAGAAGAGCCCAGGACCAGATGGCTTCACAGGTGAATTCTACAAAACATTCCGGAAAGAACTGACACCAATCCTGCTGAAACTATTCCAAAACATCGAAACAGAAAGAACATTACCCAACTCCTTCTATGATGCCAACATTACCCTAGTACCAAAGCCAAACAAAGACATCACAAGAAAGGAAAATTACAGACCAATTTCTCTAATGAACCTAGACGCAAAAATACTTAACAAAATACTTGCTAATCGTATTCAACAACACATTAAACGTATTATACACCACGACCAAGTGGGATTCATCCCAGGTATGCAAGGATGGTTCATCATAAGAAAATCAATCAACGTAATACACCATATAAACAGATTGAAGGAAAAAAATCACATGATTATATCTATTGATGCAGAAAAAGCATTTGACAAAATACAGCACCCTTTCTTGATAAAAACACTCCAAAAGATTGGAATACAAGGAAATTTTTTGAACATGATAAAGAGTATATATGAAAAACCTAAAGCCAATATTGTTTACAATGGAGAAATCCTAGACTCCTTCCCTCTAAACTCAGGAACAAGACAAGGATACCCACTGTCTCCACTCCTATTTAACATTATCTTAGAAGTACTTGCTCGAGCACTGAGGCCAGAACCAGAAATAAAAGGCATTCAAATTGGAAAAAAGAAGACAAAATTTCATTATTTGCAGATGACATGATCCTATACATAGAAAACCCTGAGAGATCTACAGCAAAGATTCTAGAACTCATAAATGAGTTTAGTAAAGTCGCAGTTTATAAGATCAATGCACAAAAATCAGTAGCATTTCTGTACACCAATAATGAGCAAGATCAGGAGGAAATCAAGAAACAAATACCATTCACAATAGTAAAAAAAAAAATCAAATACTTAGGAATAAATTTAACTAAAGAGGTAAAGAACTTATACACTGAGAACTATACAAGATTGTTCAAGGAAATCAAAGAAGACCTGAATAAATGGAAGACTATTCCTTGTTCATGGATAGGAAGACTGAACATTATTGAGATGTCTATCCTACCAAAACTGATCTACACATTCAATGCAATCCCAATAAAAATCAACGCAGCCTTCTTTAAGGAACTAGAAAAACTAACTATGAAATTTATTTGGAAAGGAAAGAGACCCCGAATAGCCAAAGACATACTGAAAAAGAAAAACGAAATTGGAGAAATCACACTACCTGACTTCAAAACATACTACAAAGCTACGGTAGTGAAAACAGCATGGTATTGGCATAAGGAGAGACACATAGACCAATGGAATCGAATTGAAAGCTCTGATATAGAACCTCACATATACAGCCACATAAATTCGATAAAGCCACCAAACCCTCTCAACTGGGAGAGAGTGGCCTATTCAACAAATGGTGTCTGGAGAACTGGATAGCCATATGTAGAAGAATGAAAGAGGATTACCATCTCACACCTTATACAAAGATCAACTCAAGATGGATCAAAGACCTAAATATAAGAGCCAAGACCATAAAAACCTTAGAAAGCAGTGTAGGGAAACATCTACAGGACCTTGTAATAGAAAATGGATTTATGAATATCTCACCAAAAGCACAAGCAGCAAAAGAACTAATAGATAAATGGGACTTCCTCAAAATTAAAGCCTTCTGCACCTCAAAGGAGTTTGCAAGAAAGTAAAAAGGGAGCCCACAGAGTGGGAGAAAATATTTGGCAATCATATATCTGATAAGAAACTTATAACTTGCATATATAAAGAACTCCTATATCTTGAAAATAAAAAGATAAACAACCCATTTAAAAAATGGGAAAAAGACTTAAACAGACACTTCTCCGAAGAAGAAATACAAATGGCAAAAAAGCATATGAAAAAATGTTCCAAATCTCTAGCCATCAGGGAAATGCAAATCAAAACTACAATGAGATACCATCTTACACCCATAAGATTGGCAGCTATGAAAAAAACAGAAGAATACAAGTGCTGGAGAGGATGTGAAGGAAGGGGAACACTCATCCACTGCTGGTGGGAATGCAGAAGGATCCAACCATTCTGGAGGACAGTATGGCGGTTTCTCAAATAACTAGCCATAGATTTGCCATATGACCCAGCAATACCACTGCTGGGTATATACCCAGCAGAACTGAAAACAAGGACACAAACCGATATATGTACACCAATGTTCATAGCAGCATTGTTCACTATTGCCAAAAGTTGGAATCAACCCAAATGCCCATCAACAGATGAGTGGATCAATAAAATGTGGTATATACACACAATGGAATACTACTCGGCTGTAAGAACAAACACACTACAAACACATGTGATAACATGGATGAATCTTGAGAACATTATGTTGAGTGAAGCAACCCAGACATGGAAGGACAAATACTACATGACCTCAATGATGTGAAATAAACAAGCTGCCCTAGATAGCAAGAGACTGAACGATAGGCTTACAGGAAATCGGAGGGTGGAGGAAGGATATGAGCCGATGTCTGCAGGGGTGGAATTTAAGACGAGATGGTGGTAAGTATGAACACAAAGAAGAGATAAAAGGGGGGCAAGGGGTTGCCTTTGGTTGGGGCTTTGCGGGTTTGAGGGTGGCTGGGGAGGGACGGATGGGTAACATTGCCCAAAAGTGGGGGGAGGGAGGGGTAGCAAACGAACACAGGAGAGGGTCAGGTGTTGGTGGAGAGTAAAATGCTGAGAAAATCATATCAAAATATAATAAAGAGGGTTACCTGTTTAGAATGCTCGGAGGGGAGGGTCTGATGCAGGACGGGCTCCTGGGGAATGTCTAAATGCTCATTCTGCCAGAGTGGGTGACACCATGGGGTAGAAACCCAAGTAGTGACAGTGGGGGTGGACCCACATCCTGGGGAGGACTAATGCCATCAAATAGAGGGAACTGTATCCCTCGAGAGAAAGGGTGGCTCCCAGGGCATTGGGGCAGTTGAGCAAGTTAGGCCCTGAACACTATTCCATCTATCTCTGGAAGTGGCTCCTTGGGAAACGGAGGTTGGCTGTCACTGTGGGCACCAAGGTGGAAGGGAAAATGGACGTTAAATGTGTGGAACCAAGGTAAATGGGGGGTAAGTGAGGAGTTTCTTGAGAGTACACAAGGATGGATATAAAACATGTAATATTACACCATAACATATAGGAGATGACAGACTGATAATGTAAACCATAATGTAAAACATAGGATAACTAAGAATGTAAAGAACTGTGTATCCTAAAGTATGCACCATAATGTAAGCACAGATGTCACCTTGTTAGAAAGCTAATGTCTCAGACTCTGTACATCACGTTAAGTAAATATGATGTGAATAGGGTGTAAGAGTATCGCTGTGGAAGGAAAAAGGTTTTGTGGTGGATGTATGGGAGTGCTGTATATTATATATATGCATTGCTGTGGTCTAGGACTTCTATGAAGAGAAGCTGAATAATTAGGGGGAAAAAAAAAAGAAAAAGATAGGATGTAGAATTTTTTCAAGTCAACATTCTTTATCTAAGTTCTTTATCTAACTTTATCCAAGTTCTTTATCGAACCTTTAAACCCATCGCTATATGCCATTCCCTAGTAAGGGACCATGACATTATATTGGGCTTCAAATTTTGGGGAGTTCTGGATCACAGAGTGTTTCAACAATGGCAATGGAGGGATAATGGTATGGGATACCAATGACAGGTGATATATGGCTGACAGGGAGCTGTACAGAACATATGTCCAGGGTGCATGGTAATGTTTGGATATACTCATAGTGGCAACAATTAAAAACCACAGCAGGGGGGGTACTGGGTTCCTGACCAGTGGTGCTCTGTCGTGGTCCCTAGGGGAGCAGCGACAGTCTCCCAGGTACAGCGGCGGGGACCGGGAGGGAGTGAGGGTTCAACAGTGAGCCCCTGATGCTAATGACTATGCTTGTGAGCTGATAAGCCTAAAATGAGAACAAGGCCTAGAGCAACATTGTGCCTGGGAATTTCCTCCTGTCAGCCTTCATGTTACTCAAATGTGGCCAGTCTCGAAGCCAAACTCAGCATGTAAATGCAATGCCTTCCCCCCAGTGTGGGACATGACACCCGGGGATGAGCCTCCCTGGCAATGAGGGACCACTATCAACTACCAACTGATGATGCAACTGGAAAATGACCTTATACGGAAGGTTCAATGCGGATCAGCAGAATATCCCTGTCTACATAAAATAACATGACTTTAAAATGCTGTTTGACCTAAAGTAAGGGGGAAATGGAAAGGAGAAATGAGTTTATATGGCTATGAGTTTCTAAAAAAGAGTCTGGAGGCTGGCAGAAGGATTGCCCTCATGCACAACTGAGCAGAGTCAGAGAGACAGATAAAGCAGATACAACCCCCAGATATTGGTTCCTTTGAGGGCTAAAGAGACCCATGGGAGTTATGGTCATGGCCGATGGGGTTAACTACCAGGTCAGATGGCCCCTCTTTGGAAATGGTGTTTATGTGTGATGAATCTGGACTCAGATGGGATCTTCCTTCATAAGACTTTCATGCTAATGTGCTGGGGGTGCAGTTAATGTTGGGGTTTAAGATATATTTAGGGGACTTTAATCTCTGGACTGACAATGTGATAGCCAGGTCCTGAGCCTCAACAGACTCCAGCACCTACAATCTGATTTATTGGACTTACCACACTCAGCTAAGATGGAGTTGAAGAAGGACAACCACCACACCATGGAGCCTAGAGTGATTACAACTGAAAGTGGGAGGATTGCATCCAGCATCCATGTGGAATCTGAGCCTCCTCTTGACATAGAGGTGCAATGGACACAACCAATCCAATGTCCACATAGAAGAAGTGGCATTGGATTGGGAAAAGTGGACATAGTGGCTGATGGGTATGGGGTAAGGCAGGAAGAGATGAGAGGTGGAGGCGTCTTTGGACATGGAGCTGCCCTGGATGGTGCTTCAGAGGCAATCACCAGACATTGTAAATCCTCACAGGGCCCACTGGATGGAATGGAGGAGTATGGGCCATGATGTGGACCATTGACTATGAGGTGCAGAGGTGCCCAAAGATGTACTTACCAAATCCAATGGATGTGTCATGATGATGGGAACGAGTGTTGCTGGGGGGGGGAGAGGTGGGGTGGGGGGGTGGGGTTGAATGGGACCTCACATATATATTTTTAATGTAATATTATTACAAAGTCAATAAAAAAATAAAATAAAATAAAAAGAACAAATAGATAAATGGGACTTCCTCAAAATTAAAGCTTTCTGCCCCTTAAAAGAGATTGTCAAGAAAATAAAAGAGACCCTACTAAGTGGAAGAAAATATTTGGTAGCCATATATCTGATAGGAGACTTATCACCTGCATATACAAAGAACTCCTATAACCCAAAAGTAAAAAGACAAACAACCCATTTAAAAAATGGGAAAAAGATTTAAACAGACACTTCTCCAAAGAAGAAATACACTAAAAGGGATATGAAAAAATGCTGCAAATCTCTAGCTATTAGGGAAATGCAAATCAAAACTCCATTGAGATACCATCTTACTCCCATAAGATTGGCATCTATGACAAAAACAGAAGACTACAAATGCTGGAGAGGATGTGGAGGAGTGGGAACACTCATCCTCTCCTGGTGGGAATGCAGAAGGATCCAGCCATTCTGGAGGACAGTTTGGCAGTTTCTCAAAAAATTAGCTATAGATTTGCCATATGACCCAGCAATTTCACCCCCGGTTATATACCCAGTAGAACTGAAAATAAGGACACAAACCAATATATGCACATCAATGTTCATAGCAACATTGTTCACTATTGCCAAAAAGTTGGAATCAACCCAAATGTCCATCAACAGATGAAGGCATAAATAAAATGTGGTATATACATACAATGGAATACTACTCATCTTTAAGAATGAATACACTATAAACACATATGATAACATGGATGAATCTTGAGAACCTTATGTTGAGTGAAGCAACCCAGGCATTGAAGGACAAATACTACAGGACCTCAGTGATATGAAATAAATAAACCAAGCTGCCTCAGAGAGCTAGAGACTGGATGATAGGCTTAAAGAAAATTGGGGGTAGAGGAAGGATATAAGCTGACAACTACATTGGTGAAATCTATGATAAGATGGAGGTAAGTATTTGTACAAGGAAGGAAGAAAATGGGGGTATAGGGTTACCTTTGGGGGGGGGCTTTGCAGGCTTGAGGGGGCTAGGGATGGGAAGATGGGTAATATTGCCCAAAAAATTGGGGGGAGGGTGGGGGAACATATGAACATAGGATATTGTCAGATATTTGGTTGAGAGTATAATACTGAGAAAACTTTTTCAAAAATATAATAAGCAAGGTTATCTCTTTAAGACACTTAAAGTGGAGAATGTGACACAGGACAGGCTTCTAGGGAGTATGTGGGTGCTCATTTTGCCAAAGTGGGTTATATCACTGGATGGAGACCCATATAATGGGAGTGAAGGTATACCCATATCCTGGGGAGTATTGATGTTCTCAAATAGAGGGAATTGTGTCTCTCAAGAGAAATGGTGGCTCCCAGTGCATTAGGGCAGTTGAGCATGTCAAGCCCTCAACACTGTTGCACGTATCTCTGAACATGGCCCTTCAAGCAATGAAGATTGTCTTTCACTGTGGGCCTTGAGGGGAGAGGGAAAGAGGTATTGAATAGAGGGAATCAATGTAACTGTGTGGGCAATAGAAATATTCCACAAGAGTATGCAAGGATGGATATAAGACATGTAAAATTACACCAAAAATATATAGGGGCTGATAGGCTAAAACGTAAATGATAATGTAAAGCATAAGATAACTAAAAATTTAGAAAAATGCATAGTTTAAAATATAATCCACTATGTAAACACAAATGTTACCTTGTTTGAAAGCTATTGTCTCAATATCTGCACATTAGTTGCAGTAAATATAGTATGAACATGTGAAAAGATTATTGCTGTGGAAGGGATAATTGTTTTATGTTGGATATGTGGGAATACTGTATATCATATATATGAATAACTGTTATCTAAAACTTTTGGGCAGATAAGCTTAATAATTAGGGGAAAAAAAGAAAAAGAAAGGACGTAGACATGGAGAAAAAGATGGAAGAAGTTGCCTAAACAATTTGCATACCGGGCAACAATTATTGCAGTGATGGAAGGCGAAACATCAAAAACAAAGCTTTTGCATTTTTTAAATTTTGTGATACCCCAATTTATTATGTTTCTTAATTAACATGTATTCTATATCTAACCTTTAAAATCATCACTACATTCCAATTTACTATCAATGGAACCTGGCAATATATTGGGATTCATTTTCACAGAAATTTTGGATAACAGAAAGGTTCAACAATGGCAGGGGGGGAATATTGGTGTGGGATGTTACTGACAGGGACACATGGTTGGCAGGGAGTTGTCCAGGGCAAATATCCAGGGCACATGAAAATATTTGGATATTTTCATAGTGGTTACAATTAAAAACTGCATTGTGAACAAAGATCACATCTGAGTCCAGCTCCATCACACAGAAACACAAACTCCATAGTAGGGCCAAATGACATGGCACTGAACTCCATTTGCCATGACCATAGAACCTGTGGGTCTCTGTAGCCCTTAGAAGAACCAATACCTGGGTTTGTATCTACTTTATCTGTCCCTGGGATTCTGCTCAGGTGTGCATAAAGGTAACCCTTCTGATAACCTCCCAGCTCTTTTTGGAGACTCATAGCCATATACACTCATTTGTCCTTGTCCTTTCCATTTCCCCCTTTTATTCAGGTCAAAAAGCATGTTTAACTCCCAGTTAAAAATATGATCAGTCCAGAGATTCAAGTCTCCTGAGAATATACCAACCCCAATACCAACCACAGTTTCAGTAAAAGTGACATATGAGAGATGTGAAGAGAGGTCACATCTAAGTCCAACTCCATCACACTCAGGAACACAAATTCCAAACTAGGGCCCACTGACAAGGCACTGAACTCCAGAGCCATCTGTCATGACCATACGAGTGGGGTATCACTGTAGCCCTCAGGAGCACCCCTAACTGGGGTTCTATCTACTTTGGCTGTCTCTAAGATCCTGTTGAGATGTGTGTAAGCACAACCCCTCTGAGGACCTCTTGACTCATTTTGAAGTCTCTTAGCCAAAATAACTCGTTTATCTTTCCTATTTCAGTCTTTTATTCAAGGTCTTTCTAGTTGCATCACCAGCTGGTGCTTGGTAGTAATCCCTTGGTACTAGGGAGACTTATCCCCCGGGGGCATATCCCATCCTGGGAGGAAGTTAATGCATTTACATGCTGAGTTTGGCTTAGAGAGTGGCCACATTTGAGTAACAGGAAGACTCACAGGAAGTAACTCTTAGGCAGCCTGCAGCTTAATGCCTAGTTGAAACTTCAAGCACACAATGTCATAAGCACAGGGCAATCATTGGAGCTTCCTTCTTCACTGGTCTTTGCCCTTGTGCTTGGGAATTTTTGCTGCTCTATTGGGGAGTGTGACAGAGTTTCCCCAAATGGGAACTCAGCACTCCCTCCATTGTCATGTGAAACTCTACCCCTTATGTCAATACCCAACGAACATATATACATATCTGTATACCCAATATGCATGCCCTGGAGAACTCCCTTCCACCCATGCATCCCCCATAAATGACACTGCACATCAGTGCTCCTTCTCTCCCATAGTTAAACCCCTCTCTGATCCAAAACTTATTAAAAAATGAAGCCTAATATATTGCCAAATTCAATTAATAGGAAAACGCAATAGTATTGATAGGTTTAAAGATTAGAAATAGAATACAAAGTAGTTTAGAAAACTAAAATAAAGTGAAAAATAAATTGGGGTAATAAAAATGACAAATATCATAGTTTTTTTTTTTTTTGATGTTTTGCCTTTCATCACTGCAATAGGTGCTGCCCTATATGTTCAGTGACAAGGCAATCTCTTCCATTTCTTTCTCAGTCTCTACATCCTTTTCTTTATATCTTCAAAAAAGTCACATATAGAATACAGGGAGATCCCATATACCCAACATCAAATCCTTTTCCTCCTTCCCCAGCAATGATCCTTCTACATGTGAATGCTACTTTTGCTGCAACTGATGTACAGATATTGAAACATAGTTACTTACCCTGGTTCTATTATGGTATACATTATGGTTTACATTTTAAATGGTACAATTTAAAAAATTTTTGGTTACATTATGGTTTACATTTTATACTATGCACCTTTATAAATTTTTGGTGATGTATAGCATGTCTTGTATCCGTCATTGCAGGATCATGCAGAACACTTCCATCGCCCCCCAGTTATCCCCTCTTCCAGCTCTTCTAATACTCTCTCCCCCTCCCCTTGGGGCCCACAGTGACAACCAAGCTTCACTGTTTGAAGGACGAGATTCATGGATACTTGCAACAATGTTAAGCGTTTGACACACTAGTCTGCCCTCCCGCATTGAGGGTAACCCAGGTTCTCAGAGACACTGTCCCCTTTGTTTGATAACATCAGACCTCCCCAGCATGGGGACATAACACGTTCCTGCTCGCTGTATGAGTCTCCACCCTCTGAGATAACACACTATGACATGGAGAATACTCACACACTGCCTAAAATTCTGCCTCAGGTGCACCCAGTGCCAGATATCCCCTTCAGACACCTTATACCAGTAACTCTTCCTTACTATATTTTCTAAAGTGTTTTCTCAACATTATAGTTTGAACCTAATACCTGACAATCTCCCATGATCACTTGCTACCCCAACTCTGCCCCCAATTCATAGGACCATCTGACCCATCTTCCCAACCCTAACCAAGCCTGAAAATCCCAACTCAATAGTATCCCTATGACCCTGTCTTATCTCTTCACTGCACAGCTACTTATCTCCACCTTATCATAGATTTTGACCATGTGGGCCTTGACTCATAACCTCCCTCTCCCCACCTATTTCCTGTAAGCCTATCTTCCAGTCTCTAGCTCTCTGAGATAGCTTAATTTGCTTAAATCATATCAGAGAGGACAGTAGTATTTGTCCTTCAATGCCTGGCTTGCTTTACTCAACATAAGGTCCTCAAGATTCATCCATGTCATTCCATGTGTTAGTACTGTATTCCTTTTTACAGTTGAGTAATATTCCAATGTATGTATATACCACATTTTGTTTATCCATTCATCTGTTGATGGGCATTTGGGTTCATTTCAACTTTTGGCAATAGTGAAAAAAGCCACTATGATCATTGTGCAAATATCAGTTCATGTCCTTGTTTTCAGTTCCTCTGGGAATATACCAGTAGCAGAATTGCTGGGTCATATGGCAAAGCCATAGCTTGTTTTTTGAAGAACTGTCAAACTGTTCTCCACAATGACTGGATCTTTCTACATTGCCACCAGCAGTGAATGAGGATCCAATTCCTCCACATCCTCTCCAACACTTGTAGCCCTCTGTTTTTAATAGCTACTATTCTAATGGATATAAGATGGTATATCATTGTTGCTTTGATTTGAATTTCCCTAATAGCTACTAATATTGAGCATCTTTTCCTGTGGTTTTTTAGCCTTTTGTATTTCTTCTTTGGAGAAGCATCTGTTCAAATCTCTTGCCCATTTTTTAATGGGTTGTTTGTCTTTTTAATTTTGTGATATTGAATTTCTTTATATGCTGGATATTAGGCTCCTATCAGATATATAGTTACCAAATATTTTCTCCCACTGGGTAGGCTCTCTTTTCACATTCTTGACAAAGTCCTTTGAGGTGAAAAATGCTTTAATTTTGAGGTGGTCTCATTCATCTACCTTTTCCTTTGCTGCTCCTGATTTGGGTGTGAAATTCATGAAGGCATTTCCTATTACAAGGTCGCATAGATGTTTTCTTACATTGTTTTCCAAAGTCTTTATGGTCTTGGCTCTTATCTTTAGGTCTTTGATCCATGTTGGGTACACTTTTGTATAAGGTGTGAGATCATAATCCTCTTTCTTTCTTTTGCATGTGGATATCCAGTTCTCCAAGCACCATTGGTTGAAGAGGTCATTCTCTCCCCAGTTGAGTGGGCTTGGTGGCCTTGATGAATATCAAATGACTGTATATATGAGGCTATATCAGAACTCTCAGTTTGGTTCCATTGGTCAGTATGTCTATCCTTGTGCCAATACTATACCGTTTTCACCACTGTAGCTTTGCAGTATGATTTGAAGTCAGATAGTATGACTCCTCTGATTTCATTTTTCTTTTTCAATATGTCTTTGACTATTTTGGGCCTCTTTCCCTTCCAAATAAATATCATAGTTAGATTTTCCAGTTCAGTAAAAAAGGCTGTGTTGATTTTTATTGGGATTGCATTAAATTTGTAGATCAGTTCAGTAGGATAGCCATTTTAATGATATTTAGTCTTCATATCCATGAACTGTGAATATTCTTCCATTTGTTTAAGCCTTCTTTGACTCCTTTATCAGTGTTGTGTAGTTTCCTGAGTATAGGTTTTTTACATCTTTAGTTAAATTTATTCCTAGGTATTTTATTTTTTAATTTAATATTGTCAATGGTATTTTTTTTTGATATCATCCTTGGATTACTCATTATTGGTGTATAGAAATGCTACTGATTTTTGCCAATTGATCTTATAGCCTGCAACTTTACTGACCTCATTTATATGTTCTAGAAACTTTGTTGTAGATTTTTTTCTGTGCTTTCTATGTATAGGATAATGTCATCTGCAAATAGTGAAATTTTGACTTATTCTTTTCCAATTTGGATGCCTTTTATATGTGTTTCTTTCCTCAGTGCTCAAGCAAGTACTTCTAACACAATGCTAAATATGAGGGGAGATAGTGGGCATCCTTGTCTTGTTTCTGATCTTACAGGGAAAGATTTCAGGATTTTGATATTGTATAGGATGTTAGCTGTGTTTTTTTCATATATACTCTTTATCATGTTCAGAAAGTTTCCTTCTATTCCTATCTTTTGTAGTGTTTTTATCAGGAAAGGGTGCTGTATTTTGTCAAAAATCCTTTTTCAGCATCTATAGATACAATTGTGTGATTTTTTCCCTTTATCTGCTTATGTGGTGTATTATATTGATTGATTTTCTTATGTTGAAAGATCCTTGCATACCAGGGATGAAACCAACTTGGTCATGATGTAGAATTTATTTGACATGTTGTTGAGTATATTTAGGAAGTATTTTGTTGATTATTTTAGCACCTAGGTTCATTAGAGAGATAGGTCTGTAAATTTCCTTGTGGTGTCTTTCTTTGGCTTTGATTTTAGGGTAATTTTGACATCAAAGTTAGGCAATGTTCCTTCTATTTTGAATTTTTGGAAGAATTTAAGCAAGATTGGTGTTCTTTCGAGAATATTTGGTAGAATTCACCTATGAAGCTGTCTGGCCCAGGGCTCTTTTTAGTTGTGACATTTAATGACTGATTCTGTCTCATTACATGTGATTAGTTTGTTGAGATCATCAATTTATTTTTTCATCAGTGTAGGCTGCTTATGTATTTCTAGGAATTTGTCCATTTCCTCTAAATTGTCCTTCTTGTTGGCCTATAGTTTTTCAAAGTATCCTTTTATGATAGTCTTTATTTCTGTGGAATCAATGGTGATATCGCCTTCCTCATTTCTTATTTTGGGTATTTGCATCTTCTCTGTTTTTTTTTTTTCCTTTGTTAGACTAGGAAGGGTTTGTCAATTTTATTGATCTTCTTTAAGAACCAGTTCTTTGCTCATTCTTTCTAGTGCTTTCCTATTTTCTCTTTTGTTTAGTTCTGCTCTGATCTTTGTTATTTCTTTATTTCTTCTTCCTTTTGGGTTAGTTTGTTGTCTTTTTACTAATTTCTCCAAGTGTGCAGTTAGGTTTTTGATTTTAGCTCTTTCTTATTTTTTGAAGTATGAATTTAGGGTTATGAATTTCCCTCTCCATGCAGCTTTTGTTGCATCCCATAAGCTTTGATATGTTGTGTTGTCATTTTCATTGGTTTCAAGGTAGTTACTGATTTCTTTTTTGAGATTACCTCCTTGACCCACTGTTTATCTAAGAGTATGTTGCTTAACTTCCATAACTTGGTGCCCAATCTGATTTTCTGGCCCTAAAGATTTCCAGCTTCATTCCACTGTGATCAGAGAAATCATTTTGCATGATTTCAATCTTTCTGAATTCATTGATACTTCTCTGTGACCTAGCATATGGTCTATCTTGGGGAATGATCCATGTGTGCATGAGAAGAATGTATACCTGCTCTATTTGGGTGTAATGTTCTGTATATGTCTATTATGTCCAGATCCACTAATATGTTATTCAAAGTCTTAGTGTCTTTCTTGAGTCTTCGTTGCAATGTTCTGTGTAAGGTGATAATGGTGTATTAAAATCCCCCACTATAATTGTAGAGGCATTTATTTCTTCACTTAGTTTTTCCAGTGTTTGCCTCATGTATTTTGAGGCACCCTCTTTAGGTGCCTAAATGTTTATGATTGTTCTTTCTTCTGGAAAGATTATGCCTTTTCCTAGTATGCAGTGTCCATTTTTGCCTCTCACAATAATTTTGCATTTAAAGTCTATTTTTTCCCAATATTAGCACCACTACTCCTGCCAATTTTTTGGTTATTGTTTGCTTGTAAAATTGTTTTCCAGTCATTCACTTTCAACCTCCTTGAATCCCTGGGTCTAAACTGGGTTTCCTGTAGACAGCATACAGAATGGTCATATTTCCTTATCCGTTCTACCAATCTGTGTCTCTTGACAGGTGAGTTTAATCCATTGACATTCAGTGTTATTACTCTCAATGAATTAGTTACATTAACCATATTTTCTTTGGATTTGTGTATGTCATATGTTCTTTTTATTTCTCTTTTTGTCTTTTTAGTTTTTCTTACACACTCCTCCAACTCTGTCACTCCTATTTTTTTCTTTCCTCCTGCAGAACTTCATTTATTATTTCTTGAAGGGCAGGTTTCTTATTGGTATACTCTTAGTTTCTGTTTATCTGTGAATATTTTGAACTCTGTCATTTTTTAATACCAGCTTTGCTGCATAGAGTATTCTTGACTGGAAGTTTTGTTCTGTTAGTACATTGACAGTGTCATACCACTGCCTTCTTGCCTCCATGGTTTCAGATCAGAAATCAACACTTAATCTTATTGAATTTCCCTTGTATGTGATAGTTCTTTTTTCTCTTGCTGTCTTCAGTAGTTTCTCTTTGTCTTGAAGATTGGATAATTTGATAAATATATGACTTGTGGTGTGCCTTTTGGGATTTATTCTGTTTTGGATGTATTGCACTTCCTGAACATGTATATCCATCTCCCTCAATTGATTTGGGAAGTTTTCAGGCATTATTTCCTACAACACCCCTTGTATCCTCTTCCCAGTTTCTTCTCCTTTTGATATGTTTATAATGCAAATGTTTGTGCATTTTTTATTGTTATTCAATTCTCTAAGTCCCTGCTGAATTTTTTCTATCATTTTATTGATCAATTATTCTATCTGCTTGATTTCAGATGTATTGTCTTCTACATCACTAATTCTTTCCTCTGCCTCTTTCATCCCCATCATATCCATTATCTTTTTTTCATATGTTTATAATTCTTTCAGTGTGCTCTCCAAGTGTTTTTTTAATATCCTTAATATCTTTCTTCACTTCATTAAGTTTCCCCATTATATTTGTTTGGAGAACTTTGATTAGTTGTGTGATGTTCTGCTCTTTTTCCTGATTTTTAGCTTCTTGACTGGATTGGGCCATGTCTACCTGATTATTGATATGGTTTGTAATTTTTTGTTGCTGTCAGTTCATCATTGTATCTTTTTTTATTTTTTAATTCATTTTTTAAAAAATATTACATTCAAAAAGTATGAGGTCCCCATTCACCCCCCACCACTCCCACCCTACCACTCCCCCCACAGCAAAACTCTCCCCCATCATCATGACACATCCATTGCATTTGGTGAGTACATCTCTAGGCATTGCTGCACCTCATGGTCAATGGTCTACATCATAGCCCATACTCTCCCACGTTCCATCCAGTGGGCCATGGGAGGATCTACAATGTCTGGTAATTGTCACTGCAGCACCACCCAGGACAACACCAAGTCCCGAAAATGCCTCCACACCTCATCTCTTCCTCCCATTCCTCACACCCAGCAGCCTCCATGGCCACTTTTTCCACACCAATGCCACATTTTCTCGATTACTAACCACAATAGCTCATGAATAGAATATTAGTAAGTCCACTCTAATCCTTACTGTATTCCTCCTTCCTGTGGACCTTAGATTGGTTGTGTCCATTCCACATCTATGTCAAGAGGGGGCTTATGCCCTGGATGCTGCTTCAGAGGTAATCACCGGACATTGTAAATCCTCACAGGGCCCACTTGATGGAATAGAGGAGAGTATGGGCCATGATGTGAACCAATGTATATGAGGTGCAGAGGTGCCCAAAGATGTACTTACCAAATCCAATGGATGTGTCATGATGATGGGAACGAGTGTTGTTGGGGGGGGGAGAGGGGGGGTGGGGGGGTGGGGTTGAATGGGACCTCACATATATATTTTTAATGTAATATTATTACAAAGTCAATAAAAAATAAAAAAATTAAAAAAAAAAAAAGAGGGGGCTTAGATTCCACATGGATACTGGATGCAATCCTCCTGCTTTTGATTGTAGGCACTCTTGGCTCCATGGTGGTGATCTTGATATGTTTGTTCAGTTGACTAGGTTCTCTCTCTAGGCTCAGGTGTTACTTGGTGCTGTTTGTGTGTGTGTGTGTGTCGTGTTTTCTCTTTGACACTTTGTTCTTCTTATTCTATTTCCTTGTTTTTGTCTAAGGTCCTTTGAAGGAAAAAGATTAAGGCCAAGGAAAGGTAGAGAGGTAATGAAAGAAAACTTATAATGGTAGTATTAGTAGTAAATGTTAGTAGCAGATCCATATAAGATATAGGAGAATGAATATTAAACTCATGTAAGCTGTGTAGTGTTACAGGAATAAAATGGTGGAGTACCAACGAGATGGGAATCTGAGTATGTGAAGAATATAGTATGAATTAAAAGACAATTATGATTAAGAGAGAAGGAAAGAGAAAAGAAAGGGCAATAACCTAAAGAGTTAATAAAATATAGGGAATGGAATAGAAGTGTTAGAAACAAACAAACAAACAAAAAAACAAAACAGAGAAATGGAGGCTAAACAAAGAGAGGTAGAATGTGAAAGCAAAAACAGAATGTGAAATATAGAAAGATGTAGGAAGGAAAGGAGATCGTTTTGGTAGCCAAAATCAGTACAAAAAGAAAAGAGGAAATCAAGAATGAGGAAGCACAGCAAACAAGGAATCTACTAGCAACACCTAATCAGAAAAAAAGAAAAAAGGAGAGAGAGGAAAAATAAAAGTAGTGGGGGGATAAAGAGGAAGGAAAGACAAGAAAGAAAACAAAACAAAACAGAAAAACAGACAAGCCCTCAAGGAAGAAGTCCTCTTTGCAATTGAATAAACTGAGTAGGAATCTGCCCTTCCCCCTTTCTCCCTTCTTCACTTTCCTCTCTCCCAGGGCAGCAGAAAGCCCAAATGAGAGCTCCTCTCCAAGACTCAAATGGGACCCTGGTGAACCAACTCATCACAGAAAGCAATGGCTCTCCGTGTCTTTGATAGAGGGCAACCACACCTTGCCAAGAACTCCAAATATGCTCTGGAAGCCTACCAAACACAACCTACTGCCCCCTCCCTTAGATGAGTTGCACAAGACTAAATAATTGCCTGCCTCCATCTTCTCCCAGACCAATTCCTTCTATCCTAGCACATTTAGGCAAACCAGATTGTAGCAGCAAATTTAGCTCTCACTTCTTCCTAGTCCCTCCTCAGGCCAGCTGGCATTCTCCTCAAAGCTCAAAAAAGTGGGGTCCAGACAATTGAACCTGCACTCCTCACACCCATCCGCATCCTTCACAAGAACCCTCCCACTCTCAGAGTTTGTCCAAGACTATAGAGCTCCTGGAGTGCTGGGATTTGGGACTCAGGGGGTGTTGGGTTCAGGGAACATGGGCTCAGGCAACATGGGTCCAGGGAACACAGGGCTCATGGAATGCGGGCTCAGGAATCACAGGTTTGGGGAACACTGCTGTGTGACTGGTGGTGCCCAGTGAAGGCTGCAGCTACCGACCACAAAGGAAGGGCTCAGCCATCCCACAGCTTCAAGCACAAAGTGCCCGAAATCCAAGGTTTTGCATTGAGCAATCATTCTTTTTGTCACACTCTCTCCAAATCGATGTCCAGAAGTCTCCTGCTCTGTTGATTCCCAAACAGCTCAGTTAGGCAGGATCCTACCTCCACTCAGACATTCCTTTGCAGGACAGATGATCACTAGGTTCATTTTTTGGTTTCACAACTACACCACCTCTTTAGGACTTGGGCTGTAGCAGAAAGCTGCACCCTACTGCTGGAGATAAAACAGGTTGCTCACTGGGACACTAACCTAGTGCTAGTATTTTTCCTGTGGGTTCTCCAGGATGGACATTCAGCCATTGCAGAGGGGAGATTCCTCACTAATCACTTAGTCTCAACATGTCCCCAGTCCCGGGTTTTGGCACCAAATGTTGGAGAAAAAGGGGAGTACTCACTGGGACACGGAGACTGAGTGCAGGCAGAAAGTTTATTGTAAGTTCTCCCAATGGAGGGAGTCTGAAGAACACACTTCAGCCTCCCCACTGGCCTGGCAGGGGTCTGAAGAGAAACTTCAGACCTCTTTTGGAAAGAGGGAATTTGAATTTATACAGAACATTGCTAGGTGGGGAAATGATAGGGTGGAAGGGCATTGAGGGTCTAGTGAGGTGCAGGGACCAATAGGAAACTCTAGGGGTGAAAATTTTCCCTAATATGGCTATAAGGTAATCAGTTAGGCAGTTATGCTTTCTTGGAGTGCTGGAGAATCAGGTGTTCCTATGATGTGCAGGGAGTGAAGGTCTCTATCTCCCTTTACTCCCATTTCCACGTGTTTTCTTTGTTCAACCTTTGGGGAATTGCTGTGCTCTCAGACACACAGGTTTATGGGGGAGCTTGTCTTTCCTCAATGCATGTCAGGGGAAACTGAGTCACAACTTTTTAATTATTGCAAACTTAGAGGGAACCTCTAACACCTACAATATATACCTACTAGTAAATCCAGAAAGAATGACAGAATTAGAAAAACATTACTTCACAGCTATGATCATAATAATGATTCATGCAAAAATCATAAATGGATGCTCATTATATATCAAATCCCACAGCAGGGGTATCCCCCTTGGCAAAATAAACCTGGTGAAATAAACAATTACCCTACTTTGGCTCCTAACATGTACTAGGAAGTGAATATGTCAATCATGACCACAGTAAATAATCTCATGTATTCCTCATAATAATTATGCTTCACAGCTGCAGCAACATACACATACATAAGCACATATGTAAATATCTGCACACACAGGGATACATGCTCTCTTCCTTTATCTCTCTCATCACCCAAGATCCTGTCATCTCTGACCTCTTCTCTGCCTTTATATGGAAAGTACCTCCAAGACACCCTTGGAGCAGGACACCAAACTCACTGGGGCCGGATGCGAACACAGGGACACATCTCTTCCTTATGAGACAGCCAGGGCACTGAGTCCCAAAGTGGGAAAATGTGACTTGGATCTGGGATCACTTTTTCTCTCCACATCCCAGGGCAGTAAAGCCAACAACATGGGAGAACCCACAACCTCAGCAGATGCCAAAACACCTAAAAGTGGGACCCTGTTCACCTCGCTAGATCATGTCCAACTCTATTAAAAAGTTGTCATGGTCGCCATGTTGATGTCAGGTTTCTATGGCAACCTCGATGCCTCTTTAGTCATTAAACACTGGAAATGCTACCACACAGCCATTGTTTCCCTCACCTTTCCTGAAAGCAAAACATCTTGCTTCAGGCCAACACTGAGAAAACATACTAATTAGAGGAACAAAACCAGCACCTAGGCAAATGGCAGAACTCTGCCGGGTTTAATGAAACAAAGCATGTCTCTGTTCAGGAACCTTGTTCATTTGTTTTTTTAAGGCTGTAAGGAATATTATGAGTGGACAGAGACCCAGTGAGGTATGCTAGAATTTTTGGAGTTTGGCTGGCCTTCTGAGGGTGAGCATGTAATAATCATATACCATGCAAAGTCATCTTTGGCAGAAAACTAAGACTCTATAATCATGTAACTGAATAATCTGAGAATAACACAAAATGGTTTTATGATCTTCCCTTACAACAAATTCTTCAGGAAAGTCATCCTGCAACACAAAATGTCCCCAAAGTCTCAGTCATTATGTACATGTGTATATAATCTATTTCTTGTTGCTACATTTTGAACAGATTTCTTTGGCAGCTGTGTTCTTTGATTTAGGTCAGAGTCACTTGTTTTCTGGCAGGGAGAAGATAGGTGCTCAAGGGCTAACATTCATTGAAGTCATATTAAATGCTGCATACTCTGCACAGGATTTCACTTACACCTCACAAAAGGTCTGTAAGGAACATATCCTCAGTTCCCTTTTACAGATGACCAAGGACAGGTTAACAGAGGCTAAGAAACTATTCCACTATCATACATTAAGTAAAGGGCAGGAACGGAGTTTCATTGTTTGCCCTCATTACAAGATACCATTCATTCTCAACTGAAGCCACATCATCCTCAAGGTGCTGAAAATTGGTTCTTGAGGGTATTACATAGTACCATGTTTTGTAGCCTTCAAAAAGACTGCTGTACATAAATATATATATATATATATAACTATATAGACTTTATCTTTGGAATTAACCATTTTACTTTCAGTGGAAACAAGAGTAAGGTGATTAAGGAAAAAAAAAGTTCAAAAAGCCTCCTTAACAGATGGCTCTGGAGTTCAGTGCCTTGTCAGTGGGCCCTACTTTGGAATTTGTGTTCCTGAGTGTGATGGAGTTGGACTCAGATGTGACCTTTCTACACATGCCTCTTCTGTCACTTTTACAGAACCTGTGGTTGGTGCTGGGGTTGGTATATACTCAGGAGACTTGAATCTCTGTACTGACCATGTGCCAGCTGGGCGCTGAGCCTCAGCTGAGTTGCAACTCCTACTTTCCAGTTCATTGTTCTTAACCAGGTCAGCTAACAGGGAGGTGAAGATGGTCAACCACCACACCAGGGAACTGAGAGTGCCTACAACTGCAAGCAGGAAAATCACATCCATCAGTCATGTGGGATCTAAGCCCTCTCTTGATATAGAGGTGGAGTGGACATCACCATCCCAGGATCCTCAGAATGGACAAATAAAATATCCATAAGAGTGAACTAATTTGTTCTACTATAGAACTATTGTGAATAGTAATGGAAGAAATTGTAGCACTGATGTGGAGAAAGTGGCCATATAGTTGCTGATGGCAGGGAGAGGATAGAAGAGATGTGATGTGGGCATTTTGGGGACTTGGAATTGTTCTGGATGATATTGCAGGGACAGATGCTGGCTATTGTGTATCCTGCCATGGCCCACTGAATGTATTTGGGGAAAATGTAAACTACAATGTAAACTATTATCCATGTGGTGCAGCAATTTTCCAAAATATATTCACCAAATGCAATGAATGTGTCATAATGATGAAAGAGGTTGTTGACACGGGAGGAGTGGGGTGGGGTGAGATGTGGGGTATATGGGAACCTCTATATATTTTTTAATGTAAAATTTTTTTGTGATCTATTTAACTTCAAAAATACAATTAAAAATAAAATTAAAAAAAAGAAAAAAGCAAACTAATGAACAAAAGCAAAAAAAATGAAATAAAAAATAAAATCCTCCTTAAGGGATGATGATAAAAGAAGGTTGAGAAACACTGAGAAACAGTGTGTATACCTAGCCTCCTCTTATGTAAATGTCAGGCCATGAGGGCTTAGGGACTGATCACTTTGCAGTACTCCATGAGTAGTCACTTAACAACTGCTCTGGTAATGATAGAAATGAAATTCTGCTCCTTGGGCCAAGAAACATGGATATGCAGACTATGTCAATTGACTGGTTTTTAGGGTGGTAGGGAGGAGCTCAGTCAGAACAGGGGTTTCCTCTGAGGAAGAGTATCTGGATGATAGGAAAATAATGTTCACAAAACAAATTTAAACAAGTCATGCTTTAAATTGTGTCTCCTTTAATCTTAACATTTACTCTAGTTACTGTTATTAAATATGCAATTCATATTGGAGCACAGGAAATTTTAGAAGAAGCTTAAGTAATCAGGGAAATAATTTTCTAAATGTCTCCTCAGTAGAGAAAAACTAGAATTACTCTAAAGTTTTCCCATTATGTCCTGAAGCCTCCAGGTCTCTGAATGCTCTAATCTCCCTGGAAATCTGATGCTGTCCAGAACATTGCTTAATTATTTACAGTGAACTGTAATGCATATTGTTAGAGGTTTGCAATAATTAACAAGCTGTAGCTCAGTTTCCCCTGATATGCATTGGGAAAAAGGCAGCCCCCCTCCCCCATGAGTGAGGGCACTTTCCCACAGGTTAAACAAAGGAAACTCAAAGAGACAGGAGTAAAGGGAGATAGAGATCTTTACCATCCGCATATCAGAGAGAGATGGAGATCTTTACTACCTCTACCTACATATCAGAGGGAGATGGAGACAGAAACCTTCACTAATTACAAACCCTTTAAAACCCTGCAGATCAAAAGAAACATTTACTCCTGCAGCATTCCAAGAAAACACAAACTCCCTCAACACCCTCCCACTAACTCACTTAGCCCCTCAACCCCCCTCCCACTATAATTTCCCCACCTAGGAAAGTTCTGTATAAATTCAAGTCCTCCCCTTCCAGGAGGGGACTGAAGTCTCTCTTCAGACCCCCACTGTGCTGGTGGGAGGACTGAAGTCTGTTCTTCAGACCCCCACCTTTGGGAGAGCTTCTCAGTAAATACATTTTCTGCCTGTGGTCAACCAGTCTCCATGTCCCAGTGAACACCATTTTTCTCCAACACATATAATAATGTAACAGCATTGAAAATGTTAAACCTTTATATAGCAAAAAATGAGTAAAGCTTGTCTTAAAAGGCAAAAATAAATATTTGCAAATTACATGTATCTAATTCTCAGAATATATGAAGCACAATAAGCAATCAATATAGAGAGATGACCCCAATGATCCATGCCTCCCCCTTTTCACATCCATGTGAAATCCCCTAACCTTGAGTGTGGGGTGGGGTCAGTTAGTTGCTTCTAATGAATAGAATAGGTAAACAGTAATGGGATCTCACTTATGAGATTAGGTTAAAATGAGGTTATGGCATCTTTTGAGTGTCTTTTCTTTGCTCTGAGGGATGCCAGCCACCATACTGCAAACTACCCACGTGGAAAGGAATTGATGTGAGCCCCAAAGGCCTGCCAACAGTTACAAGAATGATCGTGAAATTGGATCCTAACCCATTTATGCCTGAGATGACTGTAGAATACACCTAGACATTAATCGCAGCCTTGTGAATGATCCTAGCCTAAAGGCACCAAGCTAAGCTGCGCCAGAGATGGCTGACCCATAGAAATGGCAGTGCAATACATGTTTTATTTTTTTATCTTTAAAAATTTATTATAATAGAATATATACAATATGAAATCTTCCAAGTTAATCAATCAGGTATAATGCATGTTTTATTTCAAGCAGCTTTTGTTTGGGGGTAATTTGCTATGCAGTAATAGATAACAATATATATGTAAACAGAGAAATCATATAAGGAGGAACATATAGACCCAATAAATAATTTGAACACATTAGCTAATAAAATGCAAATGAAAGCCTCATATGTGTTATTTCAGCTTTTAAAAAGGACTGTTGTAGGTCTGGATATATTAATAAATAAGGTGATTCTAATATTGAAAAAATATGCACATGTAGAAGTGGTTTTTGTATGTATGAATATATGATAATACTTCACCTATAGGGAAACACATTTGGGGAACATGCAACAACCTATTGATAGTATATACCTTTAGGTCAAAGGAAGAAAGGCAGGTTGAAGATTCAGAGCAATTTCATTTAATAAATATACATTTCAATATCGTTTGAATTTTTGAAAAATGTAAATATATTAAAATAAAATTGAAAACTGAAAGTAAATTTAAACAGATTAAGAATAATGTAATCACAGGTTTTGGTTTAGAAATATATACCAAGAACACCATTTCATAAGGAAAAGTCTATTAAAATTTTTGACAATGTATCTGTATGTATGAGTATATATTAGCATGTGTTTCTGTAGCTGAAACTTGATAATATTTATGATGGTCTATATCTCAAACTCTATCATCCTAAATATTAATGGGCTCCAGAGCCAAGGAGTTTGAGATCAAATCGATGATGTGCCATTTTCTATGTGTACGAACATAGGCAAAATACTTAACCTCACTGCCCTTCATTTTCTTAATCTTTAAAATGTAGATTAAAACCTCAAGTGAATATATAAATTGTGACTACTTGGGCCAAAATAAATGTTAGCTAGTTTTAATACTTTCATTTTTGGGAGCCATTATTATTCTTGGAAGCACTAAAAGTTAGGATGTTGTAGTAGTCAGTGTTCTTTTGGGAAATAGAACCAATGGGAGATATCTGTAAATAGTATAAGAGTTATAAGATTCTCTCACCTGACTGTGGCAATGTACAAGTCCAGATTTCACAGGGAGGCTGCAAATGAGGGACTCTGATTAAAGCAATGAAGGCCCTTGATGAGTTTCCAGGAGATGTTTGCTGTCCAAAAGTGAATTGGGAAATTACCTCTGAATGCTGAAATCACTTCCCCTTCCAAGGTATTCAACTGATTGAATAAAATATCACTCATTGCAGATAGCAAACTCCCTGATTGATGTAGATGCAATTAGCTATCTGTGCAGTAAACTTGCTGATGACTAAAGCCCATAAATATCCTTATATTACAATCAGCCCAGTGCTTGCTTGACCAAAAACTGGGCACAATCACCTGGCTGAGTTGACACATTAGCTGAAACATCACAGATGTAAATGGTTCTGTATTGACACTGAATGACTTTCAATATGTGCTGCTACTGAAGAAAGGCAGGATTGAAAAATGTAAGGAGGATAAGATATTAATTTTCAAAATAAATATGGTGGTACTTGCACAGGAAAAACAGCTGAATGACAAATATCTGGATAAATATAATAGACTGTTCTCCTATTGAGTTCATTAACATGTTTGCCTATGGAAAACAAAAAATATAACATTGTCTTACAGTGTTTTCAGTGCATGTAGATATAAGATACAAAGCAACTATAGCATAAAATGGGAAGGTAAGGGGATCTATGTTTGCTGTATGTCAGCTTAAGTTATAAAATATTGATTTCAAATAGACTGAAAAGTTGAGTAGGTTGTTTTAGAATGATCATTAAATTTTTATACAAAGAAATAAAGTTTAAATCACAGTAGAAAAATTAAAATGGAGTAATAAATAGTGTTCAATAAGTAAAAGGAGGGAAACGGACTTTGGCCCAGTGGTTAGGGCGTCCGTCTACCATATGGGAGGTCCGCGGTTCAAACCCCGGGCCTCCTTGACCCGTGTGGAGCTGGCCATGCGCAGCGCTGATGCGCGCAAGGAGTGCCGTGCCACGCAAGGGTGTCCCCCGCGTGGGGGAGCCCCACGCGCAAGGAGTGCACCCGTGAGGAAAGCCGCCCAGCGTGAAAAGAAAGTGCAGCCTGCCCAGGAATGGCGCCGCCCACACTTCCCGTGCCGCTGACGACAACAGAAGCGGACAAAGAAACAAGACGCAGCAAATAGACACCAAGAACAGACAACCAGGGGAGGGGGGGAAATTAAATAAATAAATAAATCTTAAAAAAAAAAAAAAGTAAAAGGAATGAAAACTGGAAGGGGGAGAAACAAAATGAATATTAAAAATGGCAGTTCTAAATACAAACATTTCAAAAAGTACATTAAGTGTAAAAAATCTAAACACACCAGTTATATGACAAATTGTCTGATTGTTGAATCATTTGTAAAGAGGGGTGTTGAAGTCTCTGAATGTAATTGTGGATTTGTCTTCTCCTTTCAGTTCTACCTGCTTTTACTTTTGCTGCATTTTTTGGTGCATACACACTTAGGATTGCTGTCTTCATGGTGGATTGACACTTTTGTCATTATGAAATATTCCTCTAAAGACTACTTTATCTAGTGTTAATCCTACTTCTATTTTTTTTTGATAAATTTTTGTGTGACATATATTTTTTCTGTAATTTTACTTCAACCTATATTGTTTTATTTGAAATGACTGTTTTATAGATAGTATTGAGTTGGCTCAGGTTTCTTTTATCCTCTCTGCCAATCTGTTTTTAATTGGTATATTTTTGTCCATTTATATTAGCTATTTCTGTATCTAATCTTTGTTAGTGGATAGGTGATAAAAGGATATTTAAATGTCTTCATTTGCATTCCTTAAATTATTAGTGAGTTAGATCTTATTGACTTGCAATTATTGGCTATTTGCTTTTCTTTGTCTGTGAACTGTTTACATATTTTGCTCATTTTGCTCTTTGGTTATAGTAGCTCTTCATGCATTAAGGATAATACCCTTCACTGATCTATGCATTTATTACATCAACAAATATTTAGTGCATGGATATTATTTGCAAGACACTCCAGGAAAAATCCATATCATTGAACTCTATTCTGAACTTTAGAATCTATATTTACTGAAAATGTTCACCTTGAGCAAGTAAAATATTAATACTCCATACATGAATGGCATGTCAAGGAGTACATACATTGCTAGTTCAAAAACACTTCTTCCTAAATTATGCAAATCTCAAAATAAAAAGGATGAAGAAAGTACCAACTCAGGATTAGGGTTTCTGTGACCTCTTTACTAATGGCAATATTTTAAAAATTAAAAAATATTTCTGTTCATCTTTATTCATTTGTAAAGTGGGAAAAATATACTTATATCAGACAATTGCTTTGAGGAGCAGAAGAGCAAAAATCTCAGATATAATACATGGAATATGGTATATACTGGATAAATGTTAGTTCCTTCCTCTCTGTTAAAGACCAGTGATATTGAACAGACTCAGACTTTGAATATAGTTCCAATTGAGAGCTTTATTAGCCACACGGTGACTGTCTCATTCCTCTGCAGAGGAGAGAGCAGCCCCGAGTCTCAGGGAAGGGGTGGTTTTATAGCTTTTTAGGAAGGGGGGCGTCTACTAATAAGCGAGCAAGCAAGCAGGCACAGAAGCGGAACACTGCAGTTAGCTGAAGATAACGTATCTATGTTTTTTTTCTTTTTGAAAGGCTTCTTCTTGTAAGCAGTCCCATATTATTTATTGGCACTCTCCTTACAGGCCGTGCCATCCGGTTATTTATTGGCACTCTCCTTACAGACTGTCTTAAGTTATTTATTGGCACTCTCTTTACAGGCCATCTTAAGTCATTTATCTATTTGAAGGCACTTGCAATTCCCACCTCCCAATGTAGTTCTATTCCTATTTTCCCAATGTGGTCTTATGCTTACATTTCTCCCTTTCTTTTATGATAATTCAAATCTTTGTATTTCTTCACAGGTAGGCACTAAATGGTAGGGGGCATTTAAAATTATAAGTTTAACAGTTTGGAGTTTTTTGTACTGATTATATATGGGCTGCAGGTAAGCAGTACAAGGAGGCTAAACAGGGGCCTTTTTATATATTTGGTGACCTGGTTCTGGTACTTTTAACAAATTGAAGAGCTCCCTGCCTTTAAGCCCCGGATAGTTATAAACCTGGGGGTTATATTTATTAGGACACAGAGATTGCTGGAGTCAGGGAGAATACAAGGGGTTAGACCTGAGATGCAGGCAAACCAAGTTCCTGGAGGAGGGGCAATCAATGTAAAGGATTTGTTTGAATTTGTCCGGTTTGTAGTTGCACGGTGTTTACAGGAATCAGCAGAAGTTTAGAAGTTTTTATTCTGGACAGCAGAATCTTGGGGCAGGGTCCCCTGCAGTCATCTTGGGGCCACCAGCGCTCATGTGGATTTCTAGTCAAGCTCCAGATCCATCCATTAATTTTGTTTTACCTTTAAAGAGTTTACGTCTTTAATCTTACAGGGATGCTGAAGCGAGATGATTTCTTTTCTGTAACTGCTTCCTGCTGGCCATGGGCTGTAGTCATTGCCTAACAAGGTGTAAAACTCTTATTTTATTTTAACTGGAGGAAGATTGATCTGGCATTCTGTATGAAGTTGGATGAAGTTTTCATATGGTTAATAAGATATCTACTCTGAAAGAAAAAAACTTAATTAGAGATTTAGAATACTCATTTTTAAAAGAGGACATTGGATTACAAGGGTAGACAAGATTAGGTGCTTATAGATGGCACTCTTTTTAAAAGCTGGTGAGAACAGTATATATATATATATATTAAGTTATTTATTTTCAGAGAGAAATTGCAGTAGATACTTAGCTTTGTTTGAAGACACATTTCAAGCTGTTTAATGATTGGCACTTATGTGCTCTGTCAGATGTTTCTGGTGAACTGGCATCTCTTGGGCAATTGGTTTCAATCAGGATTAGTATACCAAGTTGGAAATTTTCTTAGTTTTTAGCTTGTGGGAGTGACGAGAACTACAGAATGAAGGTTTTTTACATTTTGGTTTTAATTGTACAATTTCTAGTAATTTTGACTTGTTTAATAGGTGACTCATTATTAGCAAGTAAGCTTCATTTTTGCTACACAGTACAGTAGAATTGTAAGTTGACTGAATCTGGCTGAGACTGGCATTTTATTTCATAGACATGTTTATTAACTGTTTAGAAGATGAATTTATTAGGAACCTAACGTGTCTAATATATTTTTTCACTTGTTCTAAAATAGAAAAATAACGTTATAATTATTAGGCATATATTTAGTATAGGATAAAAGTACAGCACTTAATATTAATTAATGTATTACTTAATGCAAAGGATTCAGAGTTGCAATTAATAGTTTTAAGTTTTAGGTTTGTAATACTTTACATGTTATTCCTCCATGAGAGCAGGCTATAATGCCAATTGTGTTTAAGTTTTACATACAGTATTCTGGCTCCACTTAACATGTTCTTTACACAGTGAGTAAGTCGCAGCATCGTTGATTCTAGAGAGAGTTTCCAGTATTTTCCTGGCCTGGTGCATAGTGCTCACTGGCACTATGGAACAGTGCCAGTCTGGAGGCAATATCTGTTGTACACTTGGTTGTACCAAGTCATCACTGGCTGCTGCAGGAGCTTGAAACTGCAATGTAGTTTCCATCAACTTCAGGAGGAAAACCAGAGGCTGATAAAGCAAAAAGTTTTTTTAATTGAGGGGTCAGTGACCAGCCTAATCAATAACTCACATGGAGAGACAACCTGGAATGTATTCAAGGCCTGGTTTGATTGCACAAAAGAGTTTGACAATGTTAAAATCTATTCCTTGTTTTTATATATTTTAAACACTTTAATGCAACACTTTATATATTAAATGACTGTTTACTTATACAATTTTACTATGAGGATAATAGTACGTATTGTACTTTAGTAAGAGAGGGAAAAACTATTCTTCATTGCTAAAATGAAAACAGAAGATTTTCAATAGAATCAAGATAATTTTTATTACTATTTATTTAAATATGCACCTTGTGTGGCTTTCAGACAGGTTTTATTATTACAAAGTTATTCTTTGCACTAATATTAATTCAAGTTTTAGTTAACAATGACTTTTAGAACTATAATTATTTAAACATTTTCAGCTTGGAAGATGTTCTACAAACTTTTTTATAATTGACTGTAACCACACTGACCAGTTACCTTATATTTCAATAAACTTATTAAATTATAATTATTAACCAAAAAAATTTATCTTATGTATTTAAGAGAGCACATTTACAGGTTTTTTCTTTAGCTTAATTTTATTAACGTAAACTTATAATTTTTATTACTCAAAAGACTCTGTACACACAATGTCAATTTATTTAATGGGTACTTCATAAACCGAGGGAGATTACACTCAAGCTAAAAAAAATTGAAACCACTATAGTTTATGCAATGAATTTTTTTTTTCCTTTACAGGAAGCTAAAACTTTTTTGTTTAAGTTATGAAAATGGATAATTTTCAAAAGCATACAGACTACCAGGCTTTAAAACACATTATATAATTGCTTAATTTGTTTAATTATAATCTCGGAAAGATTTTTCCATAGTTTTTATGGACTTTTTTACTTGTTGGAAACTGAGGCATGGTAGTTTCACAAAGGGAGATGTGCTGTTTTCATGGCTATGCTTTTAACATAGGAATGCAGCCATAAATAACAGGATGGAGCTGTCCAGGGCAGGGAGAAATATGAGTAAACACATACTTTGAGATAAGTTCTTTAATTTACGAGTCTTGTTAATGTGTAGTTACACTGCTTGTTATCTCTATAGTTTTGTTGTAGAATTTGAGAGAAGTTCAATTATTTGAGTATAGAGAGGCCAGGACTCAGGAATGATTTTTTTTTTTTACATTTTTTTTATTGATTTTGTAATAATATTACATTAAAAATATATATGTGAGGTCCCATTCAACCCCACCCCCCCCCACCCCACCTCTCCCCTCCCCCCCAGCAACACTCGTTCCCATCATCATGACACATCCATTGGATTTGGTAAGTACATCTTTGGTCACCTCTGCACCTCATAGTCAATGGTCCACATCATGGCCCATACTCTCCTCCATTCCATCCAGTGGGCCCTGTGAGGATTTACAATGTCCGGTGATTGCCTCTGAAGCACCATCCAGGGCAGCTCCATGTCCCAAAGACGCCTCCACCTCTCATCTCTTCCTGCCTTTCCCCATACCCATCAGCCACCATGTCCACTTTTCCCAATCCAATGCCACCTCTTCTATGTGGACATTGGATTGGTTGTGTCCATTGCACCTCTATGTCAAGAGGAGGCTCAGATTCCAGGAATGATTTTGAGAAGGAAAAATGGTTTATTGACAGACGGCCGGACTCAGGAACTTCTGTTTGAATCCCGAGCCCTGAACAAGATTTTCAAACGTCTTTTATACAGAGAGGAAAGGCCAAATGGTCCCTTTGTTTCAGTTCTCAATAGGCTTCAATTAGCATATATATCTTCCACATCTTAGGTAAGCTTTTAGCATGGACTCCAGATATTCTAGATAAGCTTTTAGCATATTTACTTTTTGCATTTCCCCTAAATACTTAAAGTTTATAGCCCTTGCATTGTTAAACTGTTTCCTGGGACTGGAGCCTGTTGCCATTGTCCCTAAGGGCAGGACTGCAGCCTCTTACCGTTCCACACCCACAGCCTTCAGCTTAGGTTATCTCTGAAGAGACAAAGAGCCTTCCACCCATAGCCCACATCAGTTTGAGTATATATAATGCCACATGTAGAAAATAAAGTTGTTTGAGGAGTTATTACTCGCAGGTTCCTTGATCCCAGCTCATTAGTTTTTTTTTTCCTACCCCCCCTTTTTTTTTTACATTCCTGATACCCTTCGGGTCCAAATCTTTAATATTTACTTGTTGAAATTTGTTAACAGAACTATTAATTACTTTTATTTTATGGCTGTTAAAAGGTTTAAACTGGAAAATTACTGGGCAAACTGATTTTGAAGTTTTTAGCATAATAGATAGGTTTAATATGTTGCACTTAGTCCTGCCCTTAAAACTCTTGCAGAGAGGAGGCTCTTTTTAAGTTTTTATAATTAGATTTTTTTAAGACTTTTTTCAACTTGCTCAGTTTAATTTGGGCTCCAAGAATATTTATTCACATATATAACTGCATATTTATTTTTTTAATACTTTGAACAGAGCTTTTAACAATTTTTACTTGTTAACTTGATACTATCATCCTGATGTGTGAAGACATACACCGAGCAAACAGGCAGACACAAATAGAGTTAGATACAGGAACACAATTTATTGATGTTACTTACAATTTGCATTATTTTATATACTGCTTAGCTTAATTTTGGTTTTAGAAATATTTATTACTTATATAATTGCCTATTTAACCCCAATAACCTGAGCAGATAGGCAGACATGAATATTTTGTTACAAAAACATAACTTTAGTTTCTTTAAAACTTTCATTTTTTACAAAAAAGTGTGACTGAAAAACATTTAAAGACTCTTGAAACTTTTTAATTTCCACTATTGTTGTAGAATTTGAAAGAGGTTCAATTATTTGTGTATAGAGAGGCCAGGACTCAGGCATGATTTTGAGAAGGAAAAATGGTTTATTGACGGCCGGCTGGACTGGGAAGCTTTCTGATTGAATCCCGAGCCCCGAACAAGATTTTTTTTTTTTTTTAATTTTTTTATTTTTTATTGACTTTGTAATAATATTACATTAAAAATATATATGTGAGGTCCCATTCAACCCCACCCCCCCACCCCCCCTCTCCCCCCCCCCCAACAACACTCGCCGAACAAGATTTTTGAATGACTTTTATACAGAGAGGAAAGGCCAAATGGTCCCTTTGTTTCAGTTCTTATCTAAGATCTTTCACATCTTACATAAGCTTTTAGCATGGCTCCAGACATTCTAGATAAGCTTTTAGCATATTTGGTTTGCATTTCCCCTAAATACTTAAAGTTTATAGACCTTGCATTGTTAAACTGTTTCCTGGGGCTGGAGTCCTTGCCATTGTTACCAAGGGCAGGACTGCGGCCTCTTACTGTCACACCCACAAGTCAGAGAGCTTAGGTTATCTCTGAAGAGACAAAGAGCCTCCCACCCATAACCCACATCACTATGATTGTGCAGTTTTACACTATAACCATGCAATTTTACACAAGAATTTTTCTTCTTATTTAATGGATTGGAACCAAAATGTTTTCAATGCTTTAGCACCACTTTTTTTGTTTCAGAACTTTATATTGTACTTTGAACCTAGCAGAATTTCGGGTAAGCAACAAGACTAATTTTATGTATATTTACTGAGGCTATTTGAAGCCTCAGGGAGACAGACTGGTTTCTCTCATGAATTGCCACTCTTAGGAACACTGACCATCAAGGCAGGAGACTTCTCCCCCTCCACCCCCCTTTGATTTTGGAGATAATAAAACTCCAGGGGTCATTTAACCTCATTCCATCAGGCAGCAATTTATTTAGTTTCCATCAGGCAGCAATTTATTTAGTTTACACTTGAATTCATGAGAGAAAGTGTTACTAATACCAGGAGAGGAGACAGTGATGTCCCAGCTCTTCTTAATTATGAAATAACCATAGGCAAAGGCAAGGGGTGAGGTTAGGCTTGAAGTAACTATAAATAAAGGAAAGGTTAGTTTAGAATTTACACTTAAATAATAGTTTCAGGCTAAATTCACCCAACTATAATTTCAGTTATTATCTTTTCATTGTTTTATAATATAAATGCATTTATAAATGATTTTAACTCTTACAGTTTTTATTAATTTTTTAAAACCTGTTAATTTTATAACACTTTTAAACACTTTTCATTTGACTTATAACATATTAAATGAACTTAACTATTACTTTAATATTTCTTTTAAGGTAAAAGAATAAATCTCCTGCAGTTACTTTGAAATAAAAAGCTATTTTTCAGGATTTGATTTTTAGAAAGCAGGTTTGACCATTATTTTTCTTAAGAGATAAGACCCTTTCTTCTTTAATGATGAGATTAAAGCACAAGAAGCTAATTTGATGAAACAGACTTCTTTGTATACTGATTATTCAGGAAATCTTTACTAAAAGAGAATAATGATGAGAGACTTTGAGAAAGAACAAAATTTTAACTTTGCATCAGTATACTGCTTGATACTAAACTTTTTAAAACTTTATAGACAGACCCATCAAATCTTACTCAATTTTAATCATAAGAATTTCTCTTCCACAAATCTTTTACACTTTCAGTATTCATTCAGGTTTTGTCCCACACTTTACTCTTTCCGAACAGTCAATCATTTTTATCTTAAGACAAAATCATCTCCTGTTTCCTTAACAATAAAAACACATTCCATATATCCCACATACTAAGTTACCAGGCAAACTCTTCACCACATATAATTGCCAACAACACTAAATAAGCTTGCTAAAACAATGAACCTTTCTTCACTTTAAACACTTAGTAGCATGTAATACCAGAAACAGTTTTTTAGAAGCAAGGTGGCAGGGGAGGCTGGCCACCAACAAATTTCCCTGTTATAAAATTACCTTTTATTAGTAGTGTTGTAGAATTTGAGAAAAGTTCAATTATTTGAGTATAGAGAGGCCAGGACTCAGGAATGATTTTGAGAAGGAAAAATGGTTTATTAACGGCAGGCCGGACTCGGGAACTTTCTGTTTCAATCCCGAGCCCCAAACAAGACTTTTTAGTCCCTTTTATACAGAGAGGAAAGGCCAAATGGTCCTTTTGTTTCAGTTCTCAATAGTCTTGAATTAGCATATATTTCCACATCTTAGGTAAGCTTTTAGCATGGACCTCAGGCATTCGATAAGCTTTTAGCATATTTGGTTTGCATTTCTTCTGAATACTTCAAGTTTATAGACCTTGCATTGTTAAACTGTTTCCTGCTCAACAAGGGCAGGACTGCAACCTTTTATCATCCCAGACCCACAAGTCACAGATAGTTTAGGTTATCTCTGAAGAGACAAAGAGCCTCCCACCCATAGCCCACATCAGTAGTACTATACATTCAGGTTTTTTTAATAAAGACTTTTTGGAATTAGCTATTCAAATAACTTAATTTAAACAATGTTTTGTTAAACTTTTTATAATTATTTATAATTTTAAGACAAATTTTATCTTCACAGAAAACATTCCCTTACTTAAAGATACTACAATACCTTTTACAACTTGCCACATGCATCAGAGTTCCAAGAGTTCATGAAAATCAGCCATCTTACCTCAAAGTAGTTTGTCAAGAAAGTAAAAAGGGAACCCACACAATGGGATAAAATATTTGGCAACCATATATCTGATAAGAGACTTATAACTTACATATATAAAGAACTCCTACGTCTTGAAAATAAAAAGAAAAACAACCCATTTAAAAAATGGGAAAAAGATTTAAACAGACACTTCTCCAAAGAAGAAATACAAATGGCTAAAACGCACATGAAAAAATGCTCCAAAAAAATCTCTAGCTATCAGGGAAATGCAAATCAAAACTACAAAGAGATACCATCTTACTCCCATAAGATTGGCAGCTATGAAAAAAACAGAAGACTACAAATGCTGGAGAGGATGTGAAGAAAGGGGAACACTCGTCCACTGCTAGTGGGAATGCAGAAGGATCCAACCATTCTGGAGGACAGTTTGGTGGTTCCTCAAAAAACTATCCATAGATTTGCCATATGACCCAGCAATACCACTGCTGGGTATATACCCAGCAGAACTGAAAACAAGGACACAAACCAATATATGTACACCAATGTTCATAGCAGCATTGTTCACTATTGCCAAAAGTTGGAATCAACCCAAATGCCCATCAACAGATGAGTGGATCAATAAAATGTGGTATATACACACAATGGAATACTACTCGGCTGTAAGAACAATTACACTACAAACACACGTGATAACATGGATGAATCTTGAGAACCTTATGTTGAGTGAAGCAACCCAGGCATTGAAGGAGAAATACTACATGACCACAATGATATGAAATAAACAAGCTGCCTCAGAGAGCTAGAGACTGGAAAATAGGCTTACAGGAAATCGGGGGGTGGAGGAAGGATGTGAGCCGACGTCTGCAGGGGTGGAATCTATGATGAGCTGGCGGTAAGTATGAGCACAAAGAAGAGATAAAATGGGGGCAAGGGGTTACCTTTGGGTGGGGCTTTGAGGGTTTAAGGGGGGCTGGGGATGGGCAGATGGGTAATATTGCCCAAAAAATTGGGGGTAGGGAGGGGCAACATATGAACATAGGAGAGTGTCAGGTGTTGGTTGAGAGTAAAATGCTGAGAAAATCGTATCAAAATATAATTAGGAGGGTTACCTGTTTAAGGATGCTCAGAGAGGATGGTCTGACGCGGGACAGACTCCGGGGGAATGTCTGAATGCTCATTTTGCCAGGATGGGTTGTACCATTGGGTAGAGACCCAAGAAGTGAGAGTTGGGGTCAACCCACATCCTGGGGAGGACTAATGCCATCAAATAGAGGGAACTGTATCTCTTGAGAGAAAGTGTGGCTCCCAGGACATTAGGGCAGTTGAGCAAGTCAGGCCGTGAACACTGTTGCAAGTATCTCTGGACTTGGCTCCTCAGGAAATGGAGATTGGCTGTTGCTGTGGTCCCCAAGGGGAGGGGAAAATGGATGTTGAATGGATGGAACCAAGGTAAATATGGGGGCAAGAGAGGAGTTTCACGAGAGTACACGAGGATGAATATAAAACATGTAATATTACTCCAAAAACGTATAGGGGATGACAGACTAATAATGTAAACCATAATGTAAAACATAGGATAACTAAAAAATTTAGAAAACTGTATATCCTAAAGTATGGACCACATTGTAAGCACAGATGTCACCTTGTTTGAAAGCTATTGTTTTGGAGTCTGTACATCAGTTTCAGTAAATATGATATGAATAAGTTAAAAGATTATCACTGTGGAAGGGAAAAGGTTTTATGGTGGATGTGTGGGAGTACTGTATATTGTATATATGAATTACTGTGATCTAAGACTCTTGTGAAGAGAAGCTCAATAATTAGGAAAAAAGAAATGGAAAAGATAGGATGTAGAATTTTTCCAAATCAATACGTACTCTAGATCTAACCTTTAAACTCATTGCTATATTCCATTTTACTAGTAAGGGAACCTGACATTATATTGGGCTTTGCTTTACAGGAAGTTTTGGATCACAGAGTGGTTCAACAATGACGGTGGAGGAATACTGGTACGGGATGTTATTGACAGGCTATATATGGTTGACAGGGAGTTATACAGGGCCTATGTCCAGGGTGCATGGTAATGTTTGGATATACTCATAGTGGCAACAATTAAAAACAACAGCTGGGGGGGTACTGGGTTCCTGGCTGGGGGTGCTCTGTCATGGTCCCTAGGGGAGCAGCGGCAGTCCCCCAGGTGCAACAGTAAGAACCAGGAAGGAATGAGGGTCCAACAGTGGGCTCCTGATACTAATGACTATGCTTGTGAGCCTATACGCCTGAAATAAGAACAAGGCCTAGAGCAGCATTGTGCCTGGGAGTTTCCTCCTGACAGCCTTCATGTTACTCAAATGTGGCCAGTCTCGAAGCCAAAGTCAGCATGTAGATGCAGTGCGTTCCCCCCAGGGTGGACATGACACCCGGGGATGAGCCTCCCTGGCACCGAGGGATCACTACGAAATACCAGCTGAAGATGCAACTAGAAAATGACCTTGAATTAAAGGTTCAACGCAGATCAGCAGAATATCCCTTTCTACATATAATAAGACTTTAAAATGCTGTTTGACCTAATGTAAGGGGGAAATGGAAAGGAGAAATGAGTTTATATGGCTATGAGTCTCTAAAAAAGAGTCTGGAGGTTGTCAGAAGGATTGCCCTTATGCACACTTGAGCAGAGTCTCAGAGACAGATAAAGTAGATCCAACCCCAGGTATTGGTTCTTTTGAGGGTTAAAGAGACCCACGGGTTCTATGGTCATGGCAGATGGTGTTCACTGCCATGTCAGTTGGCCCTTCTTTGGAGTTTGTGTTTCTGTGTGATGGAACTGGACTCAGATGGGATCTCTTTTCACAACAATTTCATGCTACTTTACTGGAATTGTAGTTGGTGTTGGAGTTTAAGATATATTTAGGGGATTTGAATCTCTGGACTGACAATATGATAGCCAGGCCCTGAACCTCAACAGACTTCAACTCCTACACTCTGATTTATTGGCCTTACCCCACTCAGCTAACATGGAGTTGAAGAATGTCAACCACCACACCATGGAGCCTAGAGTGCCTACAACTGAAAGCAGGAGGATTGCATCCAGTATCCATGTGGAATCTAAGCCCCCTCTTGACATAGATGTGCAATGGACACAACCAATCCAATGTCCACAGAGAAAATGTGACATTGCTGTGGGAAGGGTGGCCATGGTGGCTGCTGGGTATGGGGAATGGGAGAAAGAGATGAGATGTGGAGGCATTTTCAGGACTTGGAGTTGTCCTGGGTGGTGCTTCACGGACAATTACGGAACATTGTAGGTCCCCCCAGGGCCCACTGGCTGGAACGTGGGAGAGTGTGGGCTATGATGTGGATCATTAACTATGAGGTGCAGTGATGCCCAGAGATGTACTTACCAAATGCAATGGATGTGTCATGATGATGGGAGAGAGTGTTGCTGTGGGGGGAGTGGGGGGTTGGGGCGGTGGGGTTGAATGGGACTTCATATTTTTTTAATGTAAAATTTTTAAAAAAATGAATAAAAAAATACAACATAAAAAAAAAAGAAAATCAGCCATCTCATTTTAGGACAAAACACATCTTTCCAGAAAAAACTCTTTAAATTTCAGTCAGCATTTCCATAAACTTACCTTTTTTAATATTCATTTAAGTTTTACATCCTTTATTTTATCCTGCAAAGAAAAATATTCACTTTAATTTAGATAAGAACTATTTTTTAATGAAAAGACATAGTAATTTTGTTAAGACTTACAATTTTTGTTATTTTAGAAATCCCATTAACATTCAAACTTATGTATTAATATAAGCTCTTATTGTATATTTGGCCATTTGAATAGAGCTGTTTTTTTAAAAAAATTTTATCCAGTAATTTATATCACCATCAGGAGGTATCAAAATATACACTGACATTGAAGAGGCAAACGCAAAACAATTACAACACATTAGCAGAAACATACAGTTTACAATTGACTCATAATTTTTCACAAATTACGCAGAACAGAAATACAAAAAGACAAATAATTAAGACAGATGAAAAGACAAACCAGATAACCTGAACTGAAGTCAAGAGCAACATCTCGCTCTGACCAGTTGGTGGAATCTATTTGCTGTGTCCAGCAGATCCCCTTACCCACATTCCAGACTCTGCAGAGGTTTTTCAGAATAACCTGAACCGAAGTCAGCGCATTTTCAGAAATCAGAAAAGTTAGCAAGGAGGCGATTTAGCGGGGTCTGAGGACCTGACGGTGTCTGGCCCATGTAGCAATGTGAAAATAAAATGCAAAACAACAGAGTAACTTATCACACAGTCTCTATAACACATAGAACACCAGACGTCCTCCGCACTGAGCAGAAGGACACAGACTCCTTCACACTGAGCAGAAGGACACAGATCGGACAGAGGAATCTTCTTTTATCCGAATAACCTGAGGGTCAAGAGCAAAGTCTCGCTCTGACCTATGGGTGGGATCTATGCGCTGCATCCAGCAGATCCACTTCCCCACAATCCACAGACTCTGCAGAGATTTTTCAGAAAACAGATTTACTGAAGGACGTCCCATTTGCTGATCCTGGGCCCAGGAACTCCTGACGTTCTCTAGATAGAATTTAGGTGGAGACAAGTTCCAGGGCTGGGCGGCGTTGGGGCAGAGGAACGTTCCTCCAAGGCCTTCCCCTAGACTGCCGGGCCGTCCCGGGAATGTACCTGTCTCCCGGAGTCTAAGGAGATCAACCCTGCTGGAGTGGGGGATCTCTTTGATCAATCTCACTGGGGCCTCCAAATGTTATAGATTAGTGATATTGACCAGACTCAGACTTCGAACTGAGTTCCAACTGAGAGCTTTATTAGCCACACAGCGACTGTCTCATTCCTCTGCAGAGGAGAGAGCAGCCCTGAGTCTCAGGGAAGGGGTGGTTTTATAGCTTTTTAGGAAGGGGGGCGTCTACTAATAAGTGAGCAAGCAAGCAGGCACAGAAGTGGAACACTGCAGTTAGCTGAAGATAACGTATCTATGTTTTTTTTCTTTTTGAAAGGCTTCTTCTTGTAAGCAGTCCCATATTATTTATTGGCACTCTCCTTACAGGCCGTGCCATCCGGTTATTTATTGGCACTCTCCTTACAGACTGTCTTAAGTTATTTATTGGCACTCTCTTTACAGGCCATCTTAAGTCATTTATCTATTTGAAGGCACTTGCAATTCCCACCTCCCAGTGTAGTTCTATTCCTATTTTCTGAATGTGGCCTTACCCTTACAAAGCCACATTATATCTCTGTGTAACTTACACTCTAGGGTTTAACTTTGTGACTTTACTCATTGCATTTAATTCTGTATTAGTCAGCAAAAGGGGTGCTGATGCAAAATACCAGAAATCTGGTGACTTTTATAAAGGGTATTTATTTGAGATAGAAACTTACGGTTACCAGGCCATGCAGCATAAGTTACTTCCTTCACAATGTCTGATGCCACATGTTGGAGTAAGATGGCTGCTTATGTTCAGGTTTCCTCTTCCTCTTGAGTCTCTGTGGTCCCAGCTTCTTCCAATATCAGCTGTAGGCTAGTATAGTTCCCATCTCTCTCCCAGGGCTCTTTTCTCCCCAGTGCTCAGCTGCTCTGTTATCTCAACAATGTCAGCTCTAGACTATCAGGCTCTTTAGGCTTTGTTTCTCTCCTGGTTCTCGATTCTCTCTGGACTCATCTGCTCTGCTTTCTCCTATTGTTTATTTCCTGGGCTCCAATTCAAAATTCTCACACTCTCCTCTGATGTGCAGATTTCTCCATGAGTCTGTGGTGAGTGTGTACTCAATATCCTATTGACATGGCCCAATCAAAGCCTGAATCATAATTTAATCACTCCAAGAAGAACAGACCAGTTTACAAACATATTCCAATATCTATTTTTGGAATTTATAATGCCAAACTGCTACAAGTTCTTATTATTAGGATCATAAAGTATTTATCCTTTTGTGTCTGGCTTATTTCACTCAACATAATGTCCTCAAGATTCATCCATGTTGTCATATGTGTCCCGACTTCATTTTGTCTAACAGCTGAATAGTATTTTGTTGTATCTATATACATTTAATCAATTCATCAATATACATTCAATATACATTAATCAATTCATCAGTTGATGGACACTTAGTTTGTGTCCATATTTTAGCAATTGTAAATAATGCTTCCATGAACACTGGTGTGCAAATACCTGTTAATGTTCCTACTTTTAATTCTGCTTAATATATTCCTAATTGCAGGATTGCCAGATCATAACACAGACTTACAGTTAGCTTCCTGAGAACCACCAAACTCTTCCACAGAGGCTGGGCCACTCTACTACTTCCCACTAACAATGAAGGAGTGTTTTATTTCTCCACATCCTCTCCAGCACTTGTAGTTTTCTGTTTTTTTATACTTGCCATTCTATAAGGTGTGAAATGATATATCATTGTAGTTTTTTATGTAGAAATAAATATTTTTTGAAAGGATCTAGTATTTGTTTTTTAAACTTTCTAATTGAAGATTTTTATTCATACATGGACATCCATAAACAAGAAGTGTATAATATAAGTTGTGAACTTACAAAACAAACATGCATATTGTCATACAAAGCTCCCATACATTATCCCACCACTAACACCCTGCAATGTTGTGAAACAATTGTTACAAACTTTGAAAGAGCATCATCAAAACATTACTACTAAATGTTGTCAGTCCCTTGTAATTGGTGTTTTGATCTGCATTTCCATTATAGCTAGTGATGTTGAACATTTTTTTCATGTACTTTTTAGCCATTTGTATTTCCTCTTTGGAAAAAGTCTATTCAGGTCTTTTGTCTATTTTTTTTATTGGATTGCTTGCTTTTTTCATTTTTAAGTAATTTATTGAAGTATATCACTCATACATAAACATACATAAACAAGAAATGTATAATGATAGTTGCAAACTTACAAAACAATCATATATAACATCATACAGGGCTCTCATATCTCACCCTACCCCCAATAACTTGCATTGTTGTTAAACTTTTTTAACTAATGATTAAAGAGCATTGTCAAAATATTACTACTAACCAAAGTATTTCCCCCAACCAACTCTATTATTATCTTTATATCATTTACATATGACCATACATAAACAATTAAGTGTATAGTAAAAGTTGTGAACTTAAAAAGCAATATGCATAACATCATGCAGGTATCCCATATATCCACCCTCCACCAACACCTTGCATTGTCATGAGAAGCTTGTTAGAAATTATGAAAGAATGTCATCAAAATCTTACTACATGTCATACATTTTATGAGTTTTCCCCAACACACCCTATTATTTTTTAATATTTTTTTTTATGACAGGAGTTGTAAACTTATAAAACAATCATGCACATGTGCAGAATTCCCAAAAACACCCCTCCATCAACATACCACACTGTGGTAGAACATTTGCTACAGATAAGATAATATCATCTGATTGTTACCATGTCCATAATTACATTTGGCTCACAATTTCCATACTGCCTCATTATCAACACAGTACATCTTTCAAATAGGTGAAAAAATACTACATTATTACTGCCAACCACAGTCCATAGTTTGCTCCCGCTGTATTTTTCCCATGCTTCTCCACATTCCCAACACCCTGCAGTAGTGATGCACATTTGCTCCAAATCACAAAGGACACTTGCATCTGTACCATCAACCACAATTCTCATCCACCTCTTGGTTTATTGTGCTATTCAGTTCCTATATTATTCTCTAGCATTTTGTAGATTGGCATTTACATTCCTAGACTACCATTTTCAGCCACAACCCCAGTTATAAATTAGCTGTTACTCACTATGTGTTACCAATCACTCTACACATTTCCACACTTTTAAAGTAAAGTTAATTAAAACTTCTGCATATATTTAACATCATTAGTCCATCTCAGTCCTCCTCTTATCTCCTTTAAGAATCCACCACCTACCACCAGGTCTTGAAGATATTTTCCTACAATTTCTTCTATAAGTTTTATGGTTCTTGATTTATTTTTAAGTTTTTGATTAATTTTGAGTTAATTTTCGGCTATGGATATCCAATTCTTTCAGCACCATTTGTTGAATGGACTGTTCTGCCCAAGCTGTGTGGATTTGACAGGCAAGTCAAAAATTACTTGACTATACATATGAGTGTCTGTTACTGAACTTTCAGTTTGGTTCCATTGGTCTATGTGTCTTTATTTATACCACTACCATGCTGTATTTTTTATTGATTTTTTTTTACCACTTAAGGTAGGTAATATGATTTAAAGTCTGGAGATGAGAGTTTGCTTTTACTTTTTAAGATGTTTCTGGCTATTCAGGATCACATACACTTCTAAATCAATTTGATGGTTGTGTTTTCAATTTTTTTTTAATGCTGGTGGAATTTTTATTGGAATTTCATTGAATGTGTATATGAATTTGAGTAGAATTGATATCTTAATGATATTAAATCTTCCAATTCATGAGCATGGAATGTTCTTCCAGTTATTTAGGTCTTTTTTGATTTCTTTTAACATTTAGTTGCAGTTTTCTGAATATAAGTGCTTTAAATTATTGCTTAAGTTTATTCTTGACTATTTGAGTTTTATGTTGTATTTTATTTTCACCTCTGTTTTAACACTTTTAGTTACTTTTATTGATATAATCTTCATTTCTAGAATCTCTTCCAGACCTCTTTCTCCTGTCTTTTCTCTTCAGGTTCTAGCATGCCCTTTAGTATTTCCTGAAAATCTGGTCTCTTGATTAGAAATTCCCTCAGTTTCTGTTTATTTGTGAATATACTAATCTCGCCCTAATTTTTGAAAGACCATCTTGCTGGATACAAGATTCTTGGCTGAAAGTTTTTCTCTTGTAGTATCTTAAATATATCAGACTACTGTCTTCTTGCCTCCATGGTTTCTAGTGAGAAATCAGCCCTGAATCTTATTGGGTATCCCTTATATATTACGCATTGCTTTTCTCTTGCTGTTCTCAGAATTCTCTCTTTGTCTTTGGCATTTGACATTCTGATGAGTATGTATCTCAGAGTTGGTCTCTTCAGATTTTTTAGGATGGGAGCACATTGTGTTTCTTGGACATGGATATCTATGTCCTTCAATAGGGTTGGGGAATTTTCTACAATTATTTCTTCAAATATTTCTTCTCTCCCTTTTCCCTTGTCTTCTCCTTCTGGGAAACCTATGACATATATGTTTGCACTCCTTTTGCTGTCATTTAGTTCCCTGAGAACTGTTCATTTTTTTCCATTCTTTTCTTCATTTGTTCTTCTGTATTTTCACTTTGAGAGGCCATTCTTTCAAGCTCACCAGTTTTCCTCTCTTCTGTCTCCTCAAATCTGCTATTAAATAATTCCAATGTTTTAAAATTTCATTTATTACACCTTTCTTTCTCATAAGATCTACTGTTTTTCTATATATGCTTTTCAAATTCTCTTTGTGCTCAATCAGTGTATTCTTAATATCCTTAATCTCTTTAGCCATGTCATTGAATTTAATAAGGAGATTTGTTTGAACATCTATGATTGCTGTCTGAACTTCTTTATGTCATCTGGGGGCTTATTTTGCTGCTTTAACTGGGCCAGATCTTCCTGTTTTATGGTGTGTATTGTAATTTTTATGTTGATCTCTGGGCATCTGGATTACTAGAGTATTTATTCTGGGTGCAGATTTTCTCTTTAATTTAGGACTTCCTGCCACTTCTCCCTTGCTGTTGTGCAGTAGGAGTCAAGGTTGTAATTGGTGCTGTAAGCTGTGGAGGCTCAAGCTGTGCTCATTACATCAGGGACCAGTGAATCTTCCCCCAACATTCCCCTTTGTCAGGGGTAGGGAAAGAGTCACAGCTGTGTAGAATAATCCAAATTATGCATGCCTACACTTTAGTTGTCCAGAGAGACTAATGAAGCTTCATGCCCCTTTCTCCCTTGCCTGTGGTAGAGATGGAGAGGCAGGTGTTGGCAGCAATCTATGCAGTGCAGGTCCAAGATTACCACAGTTGCCCTGGTAGACTGCCAATTTTCAGTCTGTGCCAGCAAAGTTACCTGCAGTTACCTGGATAGGCTGGTGCAGAGCCTGCCAGCCTCTTCCCCACCAGAGGTGGAGCTGAAGCCTAGTTTAGTGCTGCAGGTCTATCTGGGTGAAATAAACTGGTTCCCACTGTGACTGTGATTTTCAGTTAGTGAGGCTTCCCCTCAGGCTGAGGGTCGAGTCAAAATGGCAGCCACTGACCTCTCTCAGACTTGGGCAGATTCACACCTCAGCTATTCCCAGGGTTATATCTTAGCTAGCCGAGTCTACCAATCAGTAGCTGAAATTAGTAGCAAACTCTCTCCTCCTCTCCTGTTTTAGGGAAATGGAGTTTCTAATTCCAGTCACAGAATTGCTACTGGGGTAGCTCGCACTGCCAGAATTGCTACCCGGGTAATCACCAACCCAAATGGCTTGGCTGGTAATTTCCTGGAGAGACTGGCACAGGTCCCCCAGCTTCCTCCCTGCTGGAGTTGGCACTGGGGTCTAGGCTAGAGCTGCAATCATATCTAGATGGAAGGAAGCCATCCCTACGAGCACTATGATATTCAGTCCACCCTGCTTCCCTTCATGCCAGGCATGGAATTAAGATGGCAGCTACCAGCCTTTTTCTCATTTGGGCAGGTTCAAACTTTAGCTGTTCTCAGGATTACTCTTTAGCTTACTGAATTTACTCATCAGTAGCTGAAATTGGTATCCAACCATCACTTCTGTTTCTGAGAAGTGGAGCTTTCAGTTTGAGCCATGGAACAGCTTCCAAGGTGGCTTGTGCCTCTAGTGGAGGATGGGCACCATCCTCCATGGCATGGAGCACTCTACTTATGAGTCTTCACTGAAGATGGACAATCCCTTCCTTCCATTCCTTCAAGCATGTTTCAGGATGTTCTTCTAGCCTCCTGGAGCCCCCAAACAGGTGCTGCAGCTAGCTCCATATAGCTATGGGTGATTATTAACTGCTGTGTAGCAGGAGCTAACTCTAGGAGCTCCTTTCTCTGCTGCATCTTGCTAGTTGTCCTGGGTTTCTTTTCTTTTTGGCATTGAGTTGTATGATCTTTTGTATATCATTGAAATCAAATACATATTGGATATGTGGTTTCTAAATATTCTCTTCCATTGGGTAGGCTGCCTTTTCACCTTTTTGACAAAGCCATTTGAAGGACAGGAGTGTTTCGAGGAGATGTCATTTACCTATTTTGTTGTTGTTGTTTGTGTTTTGGGTATTAGGTTTAAGAAACCACCACTTACCACAAAATCTTGATTTTCCCATACATTTTCTTCTAGGAGTTTTATCATTAAAATGTTTATATTGAGTTCTTTGTTCCATTTGAGTTTATTTTTGTATAAGGTGAGTGATAGGGATTCTTTTCTGTCGTTTGGCTATGGGTACCCAGTTCTCTCAGCACCATTTCTGATACAACTGAGTGGGTTTGAAAGCCTTGGCAAAAATCACTTGATCATATTGTATAACACAGTGTTCTATAGGGTGTCCAAGGATTGTGGTTAAGAATACAGATACAAGAAAGTTCTTTCAAGAGTATAACAGAGATATATCACTAGCACAGGGTGTTGACAGTGGAGTGTGTATTTTCCCTTTTACCACCTGTTATTGATTTCCACCTTCATTCCATTATAATCAAAGAAGGTGCTGTGTATAATTTCAATCCTTTTAAATTTATTGAGACTTGTCCTGTGACTCAATATATGGTCTATCCTGGATTTAGGTCTGTGAGGACTTGAGAAGAATGTATATCCTGTTGTTTGCAGGTCCAATGTTCTATATATTTGACTGACCATTTCATCAGTATGTAATATCTTTCTTTGTCTCTTGTAACAGTTTTTTACTTAAAGTCTAGTTTGCCTGTTATTAGCATAGCTATTCCAATTCCTTTTTGGTTATTATTTGCATGGAATATTTTTGTTTCCTTCTTTGTACTTTCAACCTCTTTATGTCTTTGGATATAAGGTGAATTTCTTATAAACAGCATTTGATTGGATATTGCTTTTTTATCCTTCTAATGATCTCCACCTTATGATTAGAAAGCTTAATCTATTATAGTCAAGTTACTTTACTGATAAGGCAGGACCTACTTAAGCCACTGTGCTTTATTTTTATTTTTATTTTTTACAAAAGACATATCTTTTTTAGGTGATCTTAATTATTGTTTATTATAAACCCATTTGTGACGGAGGGTAAAATGGACACCTAAAAATGCATGATTCTGCCTCCATCTGCTCACTGTTGTCAATGAAGCAGAACTAGGTGGTAGGAGGCAGGGCTATTTTGCACTCTGAATCTCCTTTTCCCCTCTCTTGGATTCAGTTGAACTCAGGCGGCACCTGAACTTACATCCCCACACAAAGTCAATGAAGCAATGAGTGTTGGTGCCCAACTTTCACTAGGAAGGTGTCAGTGGGGCCGAGGCTGAGACGATTTTCTACCCCACTGGTCTGCAGTGATGCAATATGAGTCAGCACTACACTTTTCCTAGTCCAGTGGGAAGCTAACATAGCAGCCTGACAAGCTCCAAAAGGGCATTAGAGGGAAGTCTGAATTTTCTTAATGTTTGGTTGACTCCTTGCTTGAGGGCTTGTCTGGTTTTTATCTTCTTCTTTTTTTCTTGTCTTACCTACCTCTTTATCCCCCTACATTTTTTTTCTTTTTTTCCTTTTTTCTCTTAGGTGCTGCTGTCTTACTTCTTTTTTTATTTATTTTATTTATTTTATTTTATTGACTTTGTAATAATATTACATTAAAAATATATATGTGAGGTCCCATTCAACCCCACCCCCCCACCCCCCTTTCCCCCCCCAACAACACTCGTTCCCATCATCATGTCACATCCATTGCCTCTGGTGAGTACATCTCCGGGAATCGCTGCACCCCATGTTCCATGTTCCACACCATAGCCCACACTTTTCTACATTCCATCCAGTGGGCCATGGGAGGACATACAACATCCGGCAATTGTCCCTGGGGCACCACCCAGGACAACTCCAAGTCCCGAGAATGCCTCCACATCTCTTCTCTTCCTCCCATTCCCTGCACCCAGCAGCCACCATGGCCACTTTTTTCACACCAATGCCACATTTTCTCGATTATTAATCACAATAGTTCATGAATAGAATATCATTAAGTCCACTCTAATCCTTACTGTATTCCTCCTTCCTGTGGACCTTGGCTTGGTTGTGTCCATTCCACATCTATGTCAAGAGGGGGCTTAACCTACAATCTGATTTATTGGACTTACCACACTCAGCTAAGATGGAGTTGAAGAAGGACAATCACCACACCGTGGAGCCTAGAGTGATTACAACTGAAAATGGGAGGACTGCATCCAGCATCCATGTGGAATCTGAGCCTCCTCTTGACATAGAGGTGCAATGGACACAACCAATCCAATGTCCACATAGAAGAGGTGGCATGGAATTGGGAAAAGTGGACATGGTGGACGATGGGTATGGGGAAGGGCAGGAGGAGATGAGAGATGGAGGCGTCTTTGGGACATGGAGCTGCCCTGGATGGTGCCTCAGAGGTAATCACCGGACATTGTAAATCCTCATAGGGCCCACTGGATGGAATGGAGGAGAGTGGGGGCCATGACGTGGACCATTGTCTATAAGGTGCAGAGGTGCCCAAAGATGTACTTACCAAATCCAATGGATGTGTCATGATGATGGAAACGAGTGTTGTTGGGGGGGGAGAGGGGGGGTGGGGGGGGGTGGGGATGAATGGGACCTCACATATATATTTTTAATGTAACATTATTACAAAGTCAATAAAAAAAATTAATTTAAAAAAAAAAAAAAAAGAGGGGGCTTAGATTCCACATGGATACTGGATGCAATCCTCCTGCTTTCAGTTGTAGGCACTCTAGGCTCCATGGTGTGGCGGTTGATATTCTTCAACTCCATGTTAGCTGAGTGCAGTAAGTCCAATAAATCAGAGTGTAGGAGCTGAAGTCTGTTGAAGTCAGGGCCTGGCTATCATATTGTCAGTCCAGAGATTCAAATCCCCTAGATAAATCTTAAGCCCAGCACCAACTACAATTCCAGTAAAGTAGCATGAAAGGCTTGTGAAAAGAGATCCCATCTGAGTCCAGCTCCATCACGCAGAAACACCAGCTCCAAAGAAGGGCCAGCTGGCATGGCAGTGAACCCCATCTGCCATGACCATAGAGCTCGTGGGTCTCTTTAGCCCTCAAAAGGACCAATATCTGGGGTTGTATCTACTTTATCTGTCTCTGAGACTCTGCTCAGGTGTGCATAAGGGCAATCCTTCTGACAACCTCCATGTTGTTTTTAATTGTATCCACTATGAAAATATCCAAACATTATTATGTACTCTGGATATATGCCCTGGAGAACTCCCTGCCAACCATGTGTCCCCTATCAAAAACATCCCATACAAGTATTCCTCCCCTGCCATTGAACCTCTCTGTGATCCAAAACTTCTTGTAAAGTGAAGCCCAATATGTTGCCAGGTTCCATTAATAGTAAAATCGAATATAGTGATGAGTTTTAAGGTTAGATATAGAATACATATTAATTTGGAAAAATTAAAGTAAAAATAAATTAGGATATCAAAAAATTAAAAAATGCAAAAGCTTTGTTTTTGATGTTTTGCCTTCCATTACTGCAATAAGGGTTGCCCTGTATGCAAACTGGCAAGGCAACTACTTCCGTCTTTTACTCAGTGTCTACATCCTGTTTTTTTTCTTTTTTCTAATTATTAAGCTTACCTTCACAAAAGTTTTAGATCACAGAAATCCACATATACAATATACAGTACATCCACATATCAAACATAAATCCTTTTCCCTTCCACAGCAATAATCTTTTTACATATACTATATTTACTGAAACTGATGTACAGATATTGAGACAATAGCTTTCAAACAAGGTAACATTTGTGTTTACATAGTGGATTATATTTTAAACTATGCATTTTTCTAAATTTTTAGTTATCTTATGTTTTACATTATCATTTACATTTTAGCCTATCAGCCCCTATATATTTTTGGTGTAATTTTACATGTCTTATATCCATCCTTGCATACTCTTGTGGAATATTTCTATTGCCCACACAGTTACATTGGTTCCATCTATTCAATACCTCTTTCCCCCTCCCCTTAAGGCCCAAAGTGACCATCAATCTTCATTGCTTGAAGGGCCATGTTCAGAGATACTTGCAACAGTATTGAGGGCTTGACATGTTCAACTGCCCTAATGCACTGGGAGCCACCATTTCTCTTGAGAGACACAAATCTCTCTATTTGAGAACATCAATCCTCCCCAGGATGCGGGTATACCTTCACTCTCATTATATGGGTCCCTATCCAATGATATAACCCACAATAGCAAAATGAGCATTCACATATTCCCTAGGAGTCTATCTTGCATCAGATTATTCCCTTTAAGCATCTTAAACAGGTAACCTTCCTTATTATAGTTTTGAAAAAGTTTTCTCAGCGTTATACTCTCAACCAAATACCTTACAATCTTCTATGTTCGTATATTGTTCCACCCTCCTCCCAATTTCTTGGCCAATATTACCCATCCTCCCATTCCTGGCCCCCCTCAAGCCTGCAAAGCCCCACCCAAAGGTAACCCTGTTCCTCAATTTTATACCTTCCTTTTACAAATACTTACCTCCAGCTTATCATAGATTTCACCCTTGTAGGTGTCAGCTCACATCCTTCCTCTACCCCCAAATTCCTGTAAACCTATCATCCAGTCTCTAGCTCTCTGAGGCAGCTTGGTTTATTTATTTCATATCATTGACGTCATGTAGTATTTGTCCTTCAATGCCTGGGTTGCTTCACTCAACATAAGTTTCTCAAGATTCATCCATGTTATCACGCATATTTGTAGTGTATTCATTCTTAAAGCTGAGTAGTATGCCATTGTATATATATACCATATTTTATTTATCCATTCATCTGTTGATGGGCATTTGGGTTGATTCTATTTTTGGCAATAGTGAACAATGCTGCTATGAACACTGGTGTGCATGTATCGGTTTGTGTCCTTGTTTTCAGTTCTACTGGGTATATACCCAGCAGTGGAATTGCTGGGTCATATGGCAAATCTATGGCTAGATTTTTGAGAAACCACCAAACTGTCCTCCAGAATGGCTGGATCCTTCTGCATTCCCACCAGCAGGGGATGAGGTTTTCCATTCCTCCACATCCTCTCCAGCATTTGTATTCTTCTGTTTTTTTTCATAGCTGCCAATCTTATGGGAGTAAGATGGTATCTCATTGCAGTTTTGATTTGCATTTCCCTGATAGCTAGAGATTCGGAGCATTTTTTCATGTGCCTTTTAGCCATTTTTATCTCTTCTTTGGAGAAGTGTCTGTTTAAATATTTTCCCCATTTTTTAAAATGGTTTTTTTTGTCTTTTTATTTTCAAGATATAGGAGTTCTTTATATATGCACGATATAAGTCTCCTATCAGATATATTGTTACCAAATATTTCCTCCCATTGTGTAGGCTCTCTTTTCTCTTTCTTGACTAACTCCTTTGAGGAGCAGAAGGCTTTAATTTTGAGGAAGTCCCATTTATCTATTTCTTCTTTGGTGCTCGTGCTTTTGGTGTAACGTTCATGAAGCCATTTCCTATTACAAGGTCTTGTATATGCTTACCTACACTGCTTTCCAAAGTCGTTATGATCTTGGCTCTTATATTTAGGTCTTTGATCAATCTTGAATTGATTTTTGTATAAGGTATGAGATGGTAGTCCTCTTTCATTCTTTTACATATGGATATCCAGTTCTCCAAGCAACATTTGTTGAATAGGCCATTCTCTCCCACTTGAGAGGTTTTGGTGGCTTTATCGAATATTATATTACTATATATATGAGGACCTATGTCAGAACTCTCAATACAGTTCCATTGGTCTGTGTGTCTTTCCTTGTGCCAATACCATGTTGTTTTCACTACTGTAGCTTTGTAGTATGTTTTGAAGTCAGGTAGTGTGATTCCTTCAATTTCGGTATTCTTTTTCCATATGTCTTTGGCTATTCGGGGTCTCTTTCCTTTCCAAAGAAATTTCATAGCAAGTTTTTCTAGTTCCTTAAAGAATACTGTTTTGATTATTATTGGGATTGCATTGAATGTGTAGATCAGTTTTGTTTGGATAGATATCTTTTTTTTTTATTGATTTTGTAATAATATTACATTAAAAATATATACGTGAGGTCCCATTCAACCCCACCCCCCCCACCCCACCATTCCCCCCCACCCCCAGCAACACTCGTTCCCATCATCATGACACATCCATTGGATTTGGTAAGTACATCTTTGGTCACCTCTGCACCTCATAGTCAATGGTCCACATCATGGCCCATACTCTCCTCCATTCCTGGATAGATATCTTAATAACATTTAGTCTTCCTATCCATGAACAGGGAATATTCTTTCATTTATTTAGGTCTTCTTTGATTTCCTCAAACTGTCTTGTGTAGTTCCCTGTGTATAAGTTTTTTACATCTTTAGTTAAGTTTATTCCTAATTATTTGATTTTTTTTGATTATTGTAAATGGTATTTGTTTCTTGATTTCCTCCTGAGCTTGCTCATTATTGGTGTACAGAAATGCTATTAATTTTTGTGCATTGATCTTAATATCTGCGACTTTACTAAACTGATTTATGAGTTCTAGAAGCTTTGTTGTAGACCTCTCAGTGTTTTCTATGTATAGGATCATGTCATCTGCAAATAATGAAGTTTTGACTTCTCCTTTTCCAATTTGAATGGTTTTTATATCTGGTTCTTACCTCAGTGCTCAAGGAAGTACTCCTAAGACAATGTTAAATAGAAGAGGTAATAGTGGGCATCCTTGTCTTTTTCCTGATCTTAGAGGGAAGGATTTTCGGATTTCAGCATTGTAAATGATGTTGGTGTGGGTTTTTCATATAAACTCTTTATCATTTTCAGAAAATGTCCTTGTATTCCAATCTTTTGCAGTGTTTTTATCAAGAAAGGGCACTGTATTTTGTCAAATGCTTTTTCTGCATCTACAGATATAATCATGTTATTTTTTTCCTTCAATCTGTTTAATCTGTTTATATGGTGTATTACATTGATTAATTTTCTTATGTTGAACCATCCTTGCATACTCGGAATGAAAACCACTTGGTGATGGTTTATAATTCATTTTATGTGTTGTTGAATACAGTTAGCAAGTATTTTGTTGAGGATTTTTGCGTGTAGGTTCATTAGAGAAATTGGTCTGTAATTTTCCTTTCTTGTGGTGTCTTTGTTTGGCTTTGGTACTAGGATAATGGTGGCATCATAGAAGGAGTTAGTTAAAGTTCCTTCTGTTTCAATTTTTTTGGAAGAGTTTCAGCAGGATTGGTGTTAGATCTTTCTGGAATGTTTTGTAGAATTCACCTGTGAAGCCGTCTTGTCCTGGGCCCTTCTTATTTGGGAGGTTTTTAATGACTGATTCTATCTCTTTACTTGTGATTGGTTTGTTGAGATCATCAATTTCTTCTTTCATCAATATAAGTTGCTTATGTGTTTCTAGGAATTTGTCTATTTCCTCTGAAGTGTCACTTTTGTTGGAATATAGATTTTCAAAGTATCCTCTTATGATAGTCTTTATTTCTGTGGGGTCAGTGGTGATATCGCCTTTCTCATTTCTTATTTTGTGTATTTGCATCATCTTTCATTTTTTTCTTTGTTAGTCTAGCTAAGGGTTTTTCAATTTTATTGATCTTCTCAAAGAACCATCTCTTGATTTGGCTTATCTTTTCAAGTGCTTTCTTATTTTCTATTTCATTTAGTTCTGCTCTGATATTTGTTCTATCTTTCTTTCTTCTTCCTTTGGGGTTACTTTGTTGTTTTTTTACTAATTCCTCCAAGTGTGCAGTTAGTTGTTCAATTGTAGTTCTTTCTTCTTTTTTCATGTATGAATTTATGGCTATAAATTTCCCTCTCAGTACTTCTTTTGTTGCATCCCATAAGATTTGGTATGTTGTGTTATCATTTCCATTAGTTTCAAGATAGTTATTAATTTCTTTTGAGATTTTCTCCTCGACCCACTGTTTTTCTAAGAATGTGCTGTTTAATTTCCATATCTTGGTGTGAAATCTGTGCCTCTGGCCCTTGCAGATTTCCAGTTTCACTCCTTGTTGTCAGAGATATTATTTTGTATGATTTCAATCTTTCTGAATTAATTGAGCCTTTCTTTGTGGCCTAGCATACGGTCTATCTTGGACAATGATCCATGTTCACTTGAAAAAAATGTATATCCTGCTGTATTCAGGTGAAATGATCCATATATGTTTATTAGATCCAGCTCCTCTAATATACTGCTCAAAGTTTTTGTTTCTTTATTGATTCTCTTCTGAGATGTTCTGTCCAAAGTTGATAGTGGTGTATTAAAGACCCGCAGTATAATTGTAGCGACATCTATTCTTTCACTTATTTTTTCCGGTGTTTGTCCCATGTATTTAGAGGCACCCTTGTTAGGAGCATAAATATTTGTGATTGTTCATTCTTCTTGAAGAATTATCCCTTTCACTAATATGTAGTATCCTTCTTTGTGTCTCACAATTGTTTCACATTCAAAGTTTATATTGCCTGATATTAATATAGCTACTCCTGCCCTTTTTTGGTTATTGTTTGCTCATAAGATTGTTCTCCAGCCATTCACTTTCAACCTCCATGAATCCCAGGGTCTAAGATGTTTTTCTTGTAGACAGGATATAGATGGGTCTTATTTCCTTATCCAATCTCCCAGTCTAAATCTTTTGACAAGTGAGTTTAATCCATTGACATTCAGTGTTATGACTTTCAAGGAATTATTTTTTTTAAAGATTTATTTATTTATTTCTCTCCCCCCCCCCACCCCCGGTTGTCTGTTCTCTCTGTCTATTAGCTGTGTCTTCTTTGTCCACTTCTGTTGTTGTCAGTGGCACGGGAATCTGTGTTTCTTTTTGTTGTGTCATCTTATTGTGTCAGCTCTCCGTGTGTGTGGCGCCATTCCTGGGCAGGCTGCCCTTTCTTTTGCGCTGGGCGGCTCTTCTTACAGGGCGCACTCCTTGCACATGGGGCTCCCCTATGCGGGGACACCCCTGCGTGGCAGGGCACTCCCTGTGTGCATCAGCACTGTGCGTGAGCTAGCTCCACAAGGGTCAAGGAGGCCTGGGGTTTGAACCGCGGACTTCCCATGTGGTAGACGGACGCCCTAACCGCTGGGCCAAGTCCGCCGCCTCAAGGAATTATTGATGTTAGCCATATTTTGTTTGGACTTGTGTTTGTCAATTTTGTTTGTTTGTTTCCTTCTCTTTTTGTCTTTTTTGTTGCTTTATACGATCCTCCAACTCTGCCTCTCTTGTTTTTTTCTTTGTTCCTGCAGAGCTCCCTTAGAATTTCTTCAAGGGCAAGGTTCTTGTTGGCATAATATTTCAATTTCTTTTTATCTGTGACTATTTTAAACTCTCCAACATTTTTGATTTAGTGTAGCTGAGTATAGTATTCTTGGATGGAAATTTTTTTCTTTTAGTACCTTGACTCTATCGTACCACTACCTTCTTGCCTCCATGGTTTCAGATGAGAAATCAGCACTTAATCTTATGGAGCCTCCCTTTTATGTGATGGTTCTCTTTTCTCTTGTTGCTTTTAGAATTTTCTCTTTGTCTTGAGCATTGGATAATTTGACAAGTATATGTCTTGGGGTGGGCCTGTTGGGATTTATGGTGTTTGGGGTGCTTTGTGCTTCCTGGACATGTACAGCCATCTCTCTCAGTAGATTTGGGAAATTTGCAGCCATTATCTCCTGCAACACCCCTTCTGTCACCTTTCCCTTCTCTTCTCCTTGGGATGCCTATAATACATATGTTTCTGCGTTTTGCATTATCATTCAGGTCGCTAAGTCCTAGCTGGATTTTTTCTACCTTTTTATTGATCAGTTCTACTATCTGTTTGATTTCCAATGTACTGTCTTCCACATCACTAATTCTCTTCTCTGCCTCTTCTAATGTGCTGCTATTTGCTGAGAGTGTATTTTTGACTTCTTGAACTGTGGAGTTCATCACCATCATATCTGTTATATTTTTGCATTGTCTGCAATTTCTTTTCCAAATGTTTTCTTCATATTGTTACTCTCTTCATTTACTTCATTAAGTTGGTCTCTAATATATGTTTTGAGATCTTTAATTACTTGTTCGATGTTCTGGTCCCCTTCCTGGTTTTTATTTTGTTCATTGGATTCAGCCATGTTTTCCTGATTATTGGTTTGGTTTGTAGTTTTTTGTTGCTGTCTGGTCATCATTTTATCTTGACAGGTTTGGTGAGTTTCTTAGCTTCTTTTTCTAGTCTTAGGGATTAATTAGTTGTTGTTCTTGCATAAGTGTTAAATCTTCTCTTTGTCACTTTGTTCTTCTTGCTCTATTTTCTTGTTACTGGCTAAGTTCACTTTGAAGGAAAATAAGAGGGACAGGGAAAGCAAAATGAGAAAGAAAAGATAATGTTTAAAATTGTATTGGTAATAAATGTTAACAAAGCAACAATGTGAGATCTGGGAGAATGGATATTAGACTCATGTAAGTTGGGTAGACTTATAGCAGTACGTAGAGTACCTATAATGAGACAGTCAACTGAATGTAGGTTGGAATATAGGATGAATTAAAAGACCAGTGTTTTCCTGAGAGAGGGAAAGAGAAAAGAAAGACAATAGTATCATAGTGGATAAAAGTCAGAAAACAGAACAAAGCTATAAGAAATTAAAAGTCAGACAAATTGGGGGCCAAAGAAAGGGAGGTGGAATGTAAGAAAAACAGTAGATGATGGGGTTAGAAAGATGTGGGGGAAAGGGGATAGTGTAGATGGCCAAAATCAATACAAACAGAAAAGAGGAAATGGAGAATGAGATAACAAAGCAAGTGTGTAGTGCTCCCTTCAGCAGCTATTATATAAAGAAAATAAAATAAAATAAGAAGGAAAAGAGAGAAAAGAGAAAAAAAGAGAAGATAAAAAGGGGTGGACACAGAGAAAATGTGGCATTGGTGTGGGAAAAGTGGCCATGGTGGCTGCTGGGTGCAGGGAATGGGAGGAAGAGATGAGATGTGGAGGCGTTTTCGGGACTTGGAGTTGTCCTGGGTGGTGCTTCACGGACAATTACGGGACATTGTAGGTCCCCCCAGGGCCCACTGGATGGAACGTGGGAGAGTATGAGCTATGATGTGGACCATTGACCATGAGGTGCAGCGATGCCCAGAGATGTACTTACCAAATGCAATGGATGTGTCATGATGATGGGAGAGAGTGTTGCTGTGGGGGGAGTGGGGGGTTGGGGCGGTGGGGTTGAATGGGACTTCATATTTTTTGAATGTAATATTTTTAAATAATGAATTAAAAAAATAAAATAAAATAAGGGGTGGACAAAGAAAAGGGGGGTAAACCAGCAAGAAAAAGAAAAAGAGAGTAAAAACCTAAATAAATGAAAGAGGACCTTGGGGGATAAAATGGGAGAAAAGACCAGGAGACAATACAATATTAGCAACTAAAACAAACAAACAAAAAAAGAACTAACGTTTTAACCTAGGAATCCTCTTTGCAGTTAAATAATACACTTAGGGATCTGACCTTCCCCCTTTCTTCTTACCTCACTTCTCTCTCCCAGGGCAGCAGGAAAGCTGCCTGATAGTTCCAGTAGGAGATTCAGGTAGGTCCTTGTTGAACCAACTCAACACAGGAGACTATGGCTCTATATTTCCAGCGTGAGATCACCTACACTTCACCAGAAACCCCAAATATGCTACTTGAAGCTTGGATAGCACCTCCTACAGGTCCTCCCCCTTAGGTGTGCTAGGAGATTTCTAATTGATTTTCTGACTCCACCTTCCCCCAGACCAAGTTTCCTATCCCAGGACGTTTAGGTAAATTGGGCATTCTCAGCAAATTCAACTCTCCTTTCTTCCTAGACTCTCTCCAAGACAGCTGGTATACTCCTCCAAGTTCAAGGAGAGAGAGAAAGAAGAAAAAAAAAAAGAAAACACAAATGCCGAGGGCTACGGTAATCAAGGACCTCAGATGGGCCTCAGGGCATGGTGGATTCAGGGATGGGAAGTCTGTACTATTACAGACTCAAGGTGTGTGAGTCTCTGGAGCGAGGGCCACCATGGTTTAGGGGACACAGACCTGTGAACCATGCATCTGGTTAACAGGGGGCCTGGGAGCACCACAGGACAACACAGACTTTAGGTATTCCCACAGCTGGGTGCCAGCCCTAGGGGGATGGTTCCTGCCTGCAACCTCTGACCTCCGTGTCAAAAACCCAAAATTCCACCTCTCACAAGAATCTCTTCCATCACTGTCTCACCAAATTGACTTCCCAGACACCTCCCACCCTGTAAGCCCCCAAGACAGCCCACTCAGGGCTTGGGAACTTCCCAGCACAGCAAAGCCTTTAGGAATTGCCGCCACTGGGCTGCGAGCCCCAGGGGGAAGAGTCCCGTCCACAACCCTGACCTCCGTGAAAGAGAATCAAAATTCTATGTCTTGCAGGAATCTCCTCTGTCACTGTTCCACTAAATCAACGTATAGACACCTCCTGCCCTGCAAGCACCCAAAACAGCCTGGTCCAGCAGGACTCCAACCCTACTCAGCTGCTTCTTCACAGGAGAGATTATGAGGTGCGCTCACTCAGATGCCATCTTGCCCCCTCTCCTCTTATGTTTTTTAATGTAATATTTTGTGTGACTTGTATATCTTTTAACAAAAAGATAATAATAAAAAAAAATTAAAAAAACCAAAATCTCCCAACTAAGAAGGGCCCTGTGCCAGATGGCTTCACAGTTGAATTCTACCTAACATTCCAGAAAAAACTAACAATGATCTAGCTGAAACTCTTCCATAAACTCAAAATAGAGGTAACATTACCAAATTCATTCTGTGAGGTCAACATTACCCTCATACCAATGCCAAGGACACCATAAGACATGAAAATTACAGACCCTCTCTCTAGTGGACCTAGATGTTAAAATCCTCAACAAAATACTTGCTAATCATATTCAACAACACACCAAACTAATTATACACTATGACCAAGTTAGTTTCATCCCTGGTATGCAAGGATGGCTCAACATAAGAAAGTCAATCAATGTAAAACACCACATAAACAGATCAAAGGAAAAAATCTAAAGATCATATCTATAAATGTAGAAAAGGCATTTTACAAAATACAGCACGCTTTCCTGATGAAAATACTGCAAAGATAGGAATAGAAGGAAACTTTATGAATATGATAAAGGCTATACATGAAAAACCCACAGCTAACATCATTTGCAGTGGTGAAATCCCAAAATCTTCCCTCTAAAATCAGGAACAAGACAAAGATGCCCACTATCACCCCTCCTATTTAACAATGTGTTAGAAGTACTTGATCCAGCACTGAGGCAAGAAACAGATATAAAAGACCTCCAAATTAGAAAGGAAGAAGTCAAAAGTTCACATTAGTATACGACATGATCCTATATAGAGAAAGGCATGAAAAGTCTACAACAAAGCTTCTAAAAATGATGAGTTCTGTAAAGGCATAAATCATAAGATCAATCCACCAGGGAGCCAAGAGTGCCTACAACTGAAAGCAGCAGAATTGCCTCCAGCATCCATGTGGAATCTAAGCCCCCTCTTGATATAAATGTGGAGTGGACACAGCCATTCTAAGGTCCACAGGATGGAGGAATTGGGTATGGATTAGAGTGGACTTACTGATATTCTATTCATGAACTATTGTGATTGTTAATTGAAGAAAATATGGTATTGGTGTGGAGAAAGTTGCCATGGTGGCTGCTGGGGGTAGGGAGTGGGAGGAAGAGATGAGATGTGGGGGCATTTTCAGGGGTTGGAGTTGTTCTGGGTGGTGCTGCAGGGACAGTTACTGGACATTGTATGATCTTCGATGGCCCACTGGGTGGACTGTGGGAGAGTGTGGGCTATGATGTGGACCATTGACCATGAGGTGCAGTGGTGCTCAGAGATGTATTCACCAAATGCAGTGAATGTCTCATGATGATGGAGGAGATTGTTGTTGTGGGGGTAGGAGTCGGGTGAGGGGGGTGGGGGTATATGGGGACCTCACATTTTTTGAATGTAACATTAAAAAATAAAGACAAAAAATGCACAAAAATCAGTAGCATTTCTGTATACCAATAATGAGCAATCTCAGTAGGAGATCAAGAAACAAATACTCGGAAGCAGACTTGGCCCAGTGGTTAGGGCATCCGTCTACCACGTGGGAGGTCCACTGTTCAAACTCCGCGGCCTCCCTGACCTGTGTGGAGCTGGCCCATGAGCAGTGCTGATGTGCGCAAGGAGTGCCATGCCACGCAGGGGTGTCCCTTGTGTAGGGGTGTCCCCCATGTAGGGGAGACCCACACGCAAGGATTGTGTCCCGTAAGGAGAGCCACCCAGTGTGAAAGAAAGTACAGCCTGCCCAGGAATGGCACTGAACACACGGAGAGCTGATATAAGAAGATGACACACACACAAAAAAAACACAGGTTCCCATGCCGCAGACAACAACAGAAGTGAATGAAGAAGAACACGCAGCAAATAGACACAGAGAACAGACAACTGGGGTGGGGGAGGAGAGAGAAATTTAAAAAAGAAACAAATACCATTTACAATAACAAATACAAAATCAAATAACTGGGAATAAACTTAACTAAAGAGGTAAAAGTCTTATAGCTGGAAACCTACACAACACTGTTAAAGAAAAATCAGAGAAGACTTAAATAAATGGAAGAATATTCCCTGTTCATGCATAGGAAGACTAAATATCATTAAGATATCAATCCTACTCAAACTGATCTACAGATTTAATGCAATCCCAATTAATAACAACACACCATTTTAAAATGAACCAGGAAAACTAATTGTGAAATTTATTTGGAAGGGAAAGAGGCCCTGGATAGAGGAAAACATATCGAAAAAGAAAAATGAAATTGGAAGAAGCACACTACCTGACTTTAAAACATACTTCAAAGCTATAGTGGTCAAAACTGCATGGTGTTGGCTCTAGAATAGACATCCTGACAATTGGAACAAAATTGAGAGCTCTGATGTAGATTCTCATGTATACAATCATCTGATATTCAACAAGGTCACCAAGCCAACCCAACTGGCAGAGAATGGCCTCTTCAACAAATGGTGCTTGGAGAACTGGATATCCATATGCAAAAGAATGAAAGTGGAATACCGTCTCACACTTTATACAATAATTAACTCAAGATGGATCAAAGATCTAAATATAAGAGCCAGGACCATAAAGACCTTGGAAAATAATGTAGGGAAACATCACAGGACCTTGTAATAGGACATGGCTTCATGAAATTCACACCCACAGCACGAGGAGCAAAATAAAATTAGATAAATTGGACCTTCTCAAAATTAAAGCCTTTTGCACCTTACAGGAGTTTATCAAAAAAGTGGAAAACAGCCTACCCAATGGGAGAAAATATTTGATAACCATATTTTTTATTAGGGACTAATATCCAGCATATATAAAGAAATCCTGTATCTTGAAAATAAAAAGACAAACAACCTCATTTTAAAAATAGGCAAGACTCCTCTTGACATAGAGGTGCAATGGACACAACGAATCCAATGTCCACATAGAAGAGGTGGCATTGGATTGGGAAAAGTGGACATGGTGGCTGATGGGTATGGGGAAAGGCAGGAAGAGATGAGAGGTGGAGGCGTCTTTGGGACATGGAGCTGCCCTGGATGGTGCTTCAGAGGCAATCACCGGATATTGTATATCCTCACAGGGCCCACTGGATGGAATGGGGGAGAGTATGGGCCATGATGTGGACCATTGACTATGAGGTGTAGAGGTGCCCAAAGATGTACTTACCAAATCCAATGGATGTGTCATGATGATGGGAGGGAGTGTTGCTGGGGGGGGGGGGAGAGGTGGGGTGGGGGGGTGGGGGTGAATGGGACCTCACATATATATTTTTAATGTAATATTATTACAAAGTCAATAAAATAAAAATAAATAAATAAAAATAGGCAAGAGATTTGAACTGATACTTCTTCAAAGAAGAAACACAAATGGCTAAAAATGTTATAGGGAGTGAATGTGTCTCAAGCAGTGAAGTACCTGCTTTCCTCATGGGAGAACCCGGATTCTATTTCTGGTGCCTCCTAAAAAACAAAACAAAACAAAATAAACAACAGCAACAACAACAACAAAATCAACTCAGGGGAACTAATGTGGCTCAGTGATTGAGTGCTGGCTTCTCACATACTAGGTCCTGGGTTCAATCCCTGGTCCTAGTACCTCAAAAAGAATGTTACATATATTATTCCATTTATATAATATTGAAATCACAAAACTATACAGATGGGATAAAAAGTTAGTGATTTCTAAGGGTTAGGGAGTGGGAGAAGGATGTAGGTAGTTGTGACTATAAAAATGTACCACAAGAGATCCTTGTGGTGATGGAATTCTTCTGTAACCTGTTCGTGGTGATGGTCACAAGAATCTATGAATGTGACAAAATTGCATAGAACCAAATACACACACTCACACACTAACAAGCAAATGACAGACTAGCTAAATTTGAGCAATGTCAATAGATTTTATCAATATCAAATTTGTTGCTTATCTAAGTGGATGTGGCTCAAGCAGTTTAGTGCTGGCCTACGCCATGGGAGGTCCTGGGAGGTCCCAGGGTCCGTTCTGAGTGCCTTCTAAAAAATATAAGACAAGCACATAATGAACTCAGGGCACAGATAGCGATTGCAAACAATGAGGTGGGGGAGAAATGAATAAATTAAATCTTTTAAAAAATTGCTGCATGTGATCTTTTACTGTTTTACGTTACCACTGGGGGAAAATTGGTGAAGGTCCTTAAGGTTCTCTCTTTTATTTCTTATAAGTATTTGAATCTACAATTATTTTTAAAGTGTTCAAAGAGGTCATGACTTTTCTCATCTTAGGAACTAAGAAAACTTGCCCAATTGCACTCTTGTTATGTACCAGGATGTATAGTGGCTTTAAAAGGATTAACTATGGGAAAATAATACCTCACGGTTTTCCCTCAATAGTTCTGTTACCTGTTGACCTGCATTTCATCTAGTCTAAGATTTGTCTAAGCAAGATATTTTTACTGCTACTATTTACATCAACATAAGCCAGAATGGGTTCTGTAGACCTTGCATTAGTTTCGTATTATTGCTATAACAAATAACCACAACACATATTTATTCTTTTAAGTTTTGGTGAACAAAAGTCAGAAATAAGTTTTATTGAGCTGAAGTCAAGATGTTGGCAGGGCTGTGTTCCTTATGGAGACTTTAGAGGACACTACATTTTCAGCTTGTAGAGCTGCATTCCTTCCCGTTCTTATGTAATGGGCTTTTCCTCCATCTTCCAAGCCGGCAGGATAGCATCTTGCGTCATTCCTCACATGGCCTTCTTTTTATGTAGTCAAATCTCCCTCTGACCCACTTATGAGGACACTTGAAATAAATTTAGATCCATGTGGATAAACCAGGATAACATTCCCATTTCAAAATCCTTAATTTAGGGTAGCAGAAATGGCTCAGGTGGTTGGGTGTCTGTGTCCCATATAGGAGGTCCCAGGTTTGATCCCATGTACCTAAAAGAAAATAATCCTTAATAGCACCAGTAACATTCCCTTTTGGCCATATAAGGAAACTTTCAATGATTTCAGGAATTAGGACCTGGATATATTTGAGGACCATTATATAGCGTCCCACAGACCCCCACTTTTGACTTTCACTTCATCATGGTTTTGGCTGGTAGTGTGTAAGATGCATTTGGAGTGACTAGTCCTCAATTTACCATTTGGTTCCAACTCTAGGATGATCATTGTTAACCAATCTGATTTCTTCTGACCCTTCTGTAATTTAACATAGTTAATATCTCCCTTTCAAGGACAGCATACAGGTCACCCATTGTTAAAATTAATTAGATGCTTATAGGAGCAGCTAGGGAGAACTAGCTCCTTTTTATCTTGGGTGGGGATGGGAGAAGTATTTGATGCTGCTATCTCTATTAGACGTTTTTGATTAGTTCGTTGGGCCATGTCCAATGCTATGAACATTTTGTGCAGGCCGCCAGACAAGAGGAACAGAGAAAAACATGGCAAATAATAAGATAACTGTATGTGAAATATATGTGGGAAATAGAAATTGAGATATTCTTCTGTGGAGCATGAATGCTCTTGCTACAGTAGTTTTGTCATTTATTATATGGTGTAAATTTATTATATATTTTGTTGTTTGAAATGTTTTTTTGTTATCAGAAATGAAAGTATATATTTAATGGAAAATTTAAGTGTCACATTTCCTCTTTTCAGGCAAGTTGCTGATAAACATTTAAGTTGCACAAAATGTTTGTTGACATTTACTCTGCACCAAGTGTATTGTAGTGATGTCATTGAATTCACGAAAACCAGAATATACATACTGAATAAGCATTAGCATCTGCTTCAGAAGATAGTAGTTAACCAGGTCAGATGGCCCCTCTTTGGAACTGGTGTTTATGTGTGATGAATCTGGACTCAGATGGGATCTCTCTTCATAAGACTTTCATGCTAATGTGCTGGAGTTGCAGTTAGTGTTGGGGTTTAAGATATATTTAGGGGATTTGAATCTCTGGACTGACAATGTGATAGCCAGGTCCTGAGCCTCAACAGACTCCAGCACCTACAATCTGATTTATTGGACTCACCACACTCAGCTAAGATGGAGTTGAAGAAGGACAACCACCACACCATGGAGCCTAGAGTGATTACAACTGAAAGTGGGAGGATTGCATCCAGCATCCATGTGGAATCTGAGCCTCCTCTTGACATAGAGGTGCAATGGACACAACCAATCCAATGTCCACATAGAAAAGGTGGCATTGGATTGGGAAAAGTGGACATGGTGGCTGATGGGTATGGGGAAAGGCAGGAAGAGATGAGAGGTGGAGGCGTCTTTGGGACATGGAGCTGCCCTGGATGGTGCTGCAGGGGCAATCACTGGACATTGTAAATCCTCACAGGGCCCACTGGATGGAATGGGGGAGAGTATGGGCCATGATGTGGACCATTGACCATGAGGTGCAGAGGTGCCCAAAGATGTACTTACCAAATGCAATGGATGTGTCATGATGATGGGAACGAGTGTTGCTGGGGGGGGGGGGGAAGAAGTGGGGTGGGGGGGTGGGGTTGAATGGGACCTCATATATATATCTTTAATGTAATATTATTACAAAGTCAATAAAAAAAAAGTAGGAGTGATAGCTGTTAATGTGTTGGCTCCATTAGTAGAAGAACATAACTAACAATTATTGATAGCAGTTTAATACCAGTATCATCAGATGATTAAAATAAATATCAGTTAATACCAGCAGTGGTTTGATAATTTTCCATCAAATTAATGGAATAAGAATCATAATTTTTTGGAAATCCATACTCGTGAAAGGGAAACAACCAGTCTTATTATGAATAGCATTGTGATTTCAGGAAAAAAGTTCAATATTCGGATAATATCTTTTGTTTTAAGGTGATAATGTGAGTACACATTCTGGGAGTGTGTGTAGTAGCTCAGTGGTTGAATGCCTGCTTTGCAGGTAAGAGGAACTGGGTTCAATCCCCAACAGCTCCTAAAAGAAAATAAAAAAGACAGCATATTCTGGTGGAGCAGAATGTTGTAGTAATATCAATATTTTACTAAACTAAGAAACATATGTAGCAGGAATATAATGAGAATTGGTTATGCACTCCTAGTTCATAAATTAGAAAACATGATGTTTTAATATGCAAATCTAAACAAAAGCTGTAGTTGTCTACAATCACAAACACACAGACACACACATGCATAAGCATATAAACATTTATACACACAGGCATATACTTGTGGCACATTGGCAATTTTCTAGTTCTTAGACTGGATGATTGTTTCACTAGTGTAAAAGAAATAAAGAAAGAAAGGAAAGGAAAGAGTCACACGCATGGATTAATGATAATAGTGTTCTGTGGACCAAGATTTATGATGAATTTTTTCATCTGACGTCCTTATTAAAGTGTTTTAATGTTGTTGTTTTTTAACCTGCCTGACATTCTAGATGAAAACTGGTCAAATGTTTGAAGGTACTTTTAAGGTATGAAGAGAGGTTGAATGGAGAAGGGGAGAGGGAAGTTGGTGAAATCATTGTGACTTAAAAGGTACTTTGAAGTCCCTCAGGGACAGGTTAACAAAGATGTTCAATTGACCAGTGACAAAAACTGGTCTTACTCTTAGGGGTGAGAGATCCTAGAGCCTTACTTAGATTTAGAAGTCTTAGTGCTTAGAGGAATGTGCTTAGACGGAAATCACCCAGGGAGAAACAAGCAGTGGACTGAGAAGAGAGGCGCCCGGGGACAGAACCCCAAGGAAAACCGCCTCTCTAGGTGGCAGCGATGGCTTCCTAGCTGGCACTACTCCCGGGTTCTGGAGTCAGGCAGAGCTGCTCTTGAAAACGGGCTGTGAGACTCAGGAACTGAGCGGGCACTTGGCTGAGTACCCTCCCTGTGCCCCAGCTGTCACACCTGGCGATGATGGGTATCTGAGAAGGATACTGTACCGAAGACCTGACACGCGCCAGGTAAAGTACGCTGTGTCCGGAAAACTCCCCCTCCTCCTCTCGGTTCGCCTCCCTGGTACCCCCTTCCCGGTCCCCTATGAGGGGCGGGGCCAGTTCCGGGTGATGCGCTGGCGCTCACGTGACCTGCCAGACGCTGACGTGGGCATGATCGCGGGGCCCGCCGGCCTTGCCTACTGTCGGGTACCGCCGCTGTCCGACAGCTGAGCTGTCCGGGCGGCTGGCGAGCGTGCTTCGACTAACTGAAAGAGGCGCAGACCTGCCCGGGGCCCCGCAGGTCAGTGTGACCGTGGGCGCCGGCGGAGGCCCCCGGGCGGGGGCGGAGGTGGAAGTGGTATCTGGGAGTAGCCGGGAGGGAGGTGGTGGAGGGAGGACCCTTCAGTGTGCCCCATCCGCTTTCTCAATATCCCCTCCCCTGCGCCCCCCATCCATTTTATAGCCGAAAATGGTGTGTGTGGGGGGGGAGCCCCTGCAATGCGACAATGAAACAGAAACGTATTTTGGAAATACCCTCGTCTCGCACTCTGAGTCTAGAGGGAAATATTAACCTCCGGGTGGGAGCCAAGGAGTGGGTAAGGCAGATTGCCTCTGGGGTAGGGAAACCCAGAAACTCAAACACAGTTTAGAAAGCACCGTGGGCTGCTGCTTGACTCAAAAGAAATGGCGGCTGAAGGGAGGGAGGGGCGGAAGAGGTGGGGGAGGGAAATGTTGGGTGAGGAGGACCTGGATTCAGGAAAGGGACCTGTGCCCTTGTGTGTTCACCGAGCACTCTTCCCATGCTCCTGCCTCTTGTGTGTTGGCAGATTTGTGCGTCTCTTGTTCCCAGTACTCTGCGAGGATAGAAAAAGAGGAGGAACTTGTCCAGAAACCTTGCAGGTCAGTGGGGGGAGGAGGGCAGGATATGCACCTAGCAGATGGGGAGGTAGGTGGGGAAAGTAGAAGGCAAGGGCTATGCAGAATTTGGGGGCCCCACTGTCCACCCCCCAACACATACACACACACACTCCCATGCTGGAAATAGAGACTGTGGCAGGGTCTGCCAGGGAAATGTTTGACTCGTGTGTGGGAGGAATGGGGGAGATCAATGGGGGGAAGCGGTGGATAGAAGGCACACTTAGAGGGCCTGACCAGATTAGGGGAACCCTGAGTAGGGGCGACATGCAAGTACTGTTAGGACCTGCGTCCCCCACATGTTCAGTCTCCCTTGTCTCCTTTTTGTGTCCTTCTCCCTCCCTCCCAGGACAGGAGAAGGAGGGAAAATCTCAATATGGAGCAACTCTACAATGAAAATGAAGGAAAGCCTGAAAACCAAGGAAAGATGGAAAACAAAGACCACTCCCAAGATGAGGGAAAGCCAGAAATAGCTTGTCCTCTGGAAAACAAGAAAAAGTTAAAAAATGAGGGAAAGACAGAAGATCAGGAAACACTAAAGGATAAGGAAAAGCCGGAGAATGGGGGAAAGCCAGACAACAAGGTCAAGCCAGAGAATGAGGGAAAGCCAGAGAATGAGGGAAAGCCAGAGAAAGGGGGAAAGTCAAAAGAAGAAGGAAATTCAGAGAGCGAAACAAGGGCTGCAGGAAAGCGCTCAGCTGAAGGTGATGTACCCAGAAAAGCAAAGAGAAAAACCAACAAAGGACTGGCTGAATACCTCAAGGAATATAAAGAGGCCATACACGATATGCATTTAAGCAATGAGGAGATGATAAGGGAATTTGATGAGATGGCCCGGGTGGAAGATGAGGTGAACAAAACCAAACAGAAATTGGGGGGTTTTATATGGATGCAAAAATGTTTACAAAACCCCTTCCACCCGAGGGGCCCAAGGGATCTTAGGGGTGGTTGTCGGGCCCCACAAAGGGGCTTTGAAGACATTCCTTATGTGTAGTGCCTTTGGGCTTCACTTACAGTTTGTGGGATCAGAACATTGTCAGCTCTGCCTTCTTATTCCTTGCTTTTCCCTGGCAGGCATTTGCTAGACTCTATGCATTAACTACATGCTGATTCTTTGCTTTAGGTGTCCCTCCTATTACCAGAATCTGTTTGACTCAACTGCAGTACTCTGTTTCAATAGAAGATTTTCACCCGTGTGCATTGCAAAGATGTTCATGATTCTTTGGAAAATAAAGCAGTTTATAACATCATATGTACAAAATCAACCCATTTTTTAAATTAAATTTACATAATACATCCATGCATTGAAATATTACTAAGTTTTGTCCATAAAAGGTCAACAGTGGGGAAGCAGCTGTGGCTCAATTATTTGGGCTCCCATCTACCATATGGGAGGCCCTAGATTTGTGAACTGCGGCCTCCTTGTGAAGGCAGGCTTGACTGCATCCTGTGGATAGCCACTGGCCCACAGATGCAACGGAGTGCCACCCAGCCCGCAAGTGCTGCAGAGAGCTGACTTAACAAGGTGACGCAAAAAAAAAAAAAAAAAAAGATAAGTAAATACGCAAAGGAGTGCACAGCAAATGGACACAGAGCAGACAACAAGCAAGCCGCAAGGGGTGGGGGATAAATAAAAATAAATACAGAAAGAAGAATGTACAGCAAATGTCCACAGCAGACAGCAAGCAAGCCATAAGGGGAGGGGGGAATTAAAAAAAAGGTTAGCAGTGGTTTTCTGAGTTGTGAGATTATAGTTGATTTATTTGTTTTCTTTCTATGCATCTGTCCATTTTATCCTAAATAATACAGATTTGTTATAAAGAAATAATAAATGATAAAAAAGGAAAACAATGCATTAAAAGTAATCAAAAGTACTGCTAAGAGAGCAGATGTTGCTCATTTAGTGGTTGAGCTCCTGCATCCCACATGAGAGGTCCTGAATTTAATTCTCAGTGTCTCCTGGAAAAATGAACAATCAACAAGCTAAACAAATGAAAAACCAACTCGGGAGCTGATGTGGCTCAGTGGTTGAGCCTTGGATTCCCACATATGAGGTCCCAGTTTTAATCTCCGGTATCTCAAAAAAAAAAAAAAGTACTGCTCAATGAGCTTATCAAGGCAGTGGAGATACATAAAATTCTTGATGTCAGAACTAATGTATAATACCTCTGGGACTCATAACTGGAGGAATCAACCTGGTGGTTATTACAAATCAATTGCAGTAAGGGTCAGACTTGTCATCTGTGAAAAGGGGGTACTACTTCCCTCTCAGGGCCGGGAATATCAGATGAGGTACTGAGTGTGTGAGCTGCATTGGGCTGGCTCCTACCGTTTTTCCTGCACTAGCAGAATCAGGACCCCATAAGACATTTGAGGGAAGACTGAGGAAGGTCTCAGTTCAGGCAACTGAGAGGTGGATGCCATCCTCCCCTGGGTACTACCATGTCTGCTGGGTACTATGCCCCTTCTGGATCCTGTGCCCTCATAAGGCCCCTGCTGCTGCTGCTGATCTGGAGTCCTCAAGGTAAAGCCCTTTTGATTTCCCTGGACTTCACAGCCAAAACCCAGCCCACACCCATGACACTTACATAAGTGAGGATAAAGTTCTTTCCGTCACTTTAGAATTATGGTTATTCAGATGGGTAACACCCCAATGAAGCATAGGCTTTTGGATTTTTTAGCAAAGAAATCCTTTCTGTGATTTTTGTTGGTTTGTGTGTATTTTCATATAACCATCTCCACAAGATTCAGATATGGGGAACTGAGCTAGGGATAAAATCTGAGGGGGAAGCCCTACACTGTTCTCATGTGTTATTCTCTTGTCTGCTTGATACTTTCCTTAAAATAAATAGCCAGGAAATGCCTGCCAGACCCTGCCTTACCAGTTGAGCACATCTAACCATGCTTGTGGTTATTTGTGACACAAATAGTGGCCCAAGGGCCAGCTGCCTTGACACTTGAGAGTTAATTAGAAATGTAGAATCTCAGGTCCCCACCTGAAACTAATTTAACCCTATCTCATTTTAATAATGCATGTGTTAGTGCTTATTCAAGTGTGCTAGTCTGCCATCTGTGTCAGAATGACTAGAAGACTTGAAAATGCAAATTCCTGATCACCACCTCAGGTCCACTGAGCAGACATCTTGCCATTTATAACAAGCTCTCTAGGTGAAACAGTTTCACCCTAAAGGCCACTGATTTAGATATTAATTATGATCTCAATCATATTAAGTTTAAATCATAAGCAGAAGAAAAGAGTTGCAGTGTCTTTGGGGGATGGTGGTGAAGGGAGTTGATGGCCTTTCTAAGATATAAAGATATAAAGATATAAAGATATAAAGATATAAAGCAAAGTTTGGGAGTGAGAGCCCATTAAGCCAAAGATTAATATATTTCCTGCATGGAACCCAAAAATGTCTTTAGAGGAAATCAATCATAAAAACAAAGGCAGAGAGGTAAGTCATTTCATACTATGGTGTATTTCTTTTTCGTGGTGCTATAATAATCAAGGCAGTTGAACATTCCATTGGTAAAAAAGACTCACAGGACCCCACATGCCAATGCTTGCAAATCTACTGTTAACTGCAGATAAAGGATACGATATTGTAACAGCATAAAGGATATCCATCAGAGTCAAAAGCTGTCTAATAGTAAGGGGTCAGGTGTGAGCTTCCAATTATCCTACCTCTATAAAAGCCCTAGCAGGATGCATTTCCTCTCTTGCATAAGAACTACTGATGGGTCCATAAAACATCTTGGAACCAGGGAATACAAAATTGATTCAGCTCCGTTTTCTTGCACTCTGCTGGGCATGTGGGCATATTCTTGCTACATAGCCAAGTCTCAATAGCAGATCCCTTGTGGGAGAGGGGTGTATGGTGGTTCACCAAGAACAGGTGAAAATTATCAGCATCATTGATAAAAATAAATAATGTTTATAAACTGATACAAACCACTCCCAAACTCCTTGGACCCATGGTTACAAAATGATACTCTTTATTTTTTTGTCTTTATTTATTTTTTTAATGTTACATTAAAAAATATGAGGTCCCCATATACACCCGACACCTTAACCCCACTCCTCCCATAACAACAACCTCCTCCATCATCATGGGACATTCATTTCTCTTGGTGAATACATCTCTGAGCACTGCTGCACCACATGGTCAATGGTCCACATTATAATTTACACTCTCCCCCAGTTCACACAGTGGGCCATGGGAGGATGTACAGTGTCCAGTAACTGTCACTGCAGTATCACCCAGGACAACCCCAAGTCCTGAAAATGCCCCCAAGTCATATCTTTTCTTCCCACTCCCTACCCTCAGCAATGACTGTGGCCACTTTCTTCACATCAGTGCTACATTTACTTCCATTACTAATATCAATAGTTCCAGAATAGAATATCAGTAAATCCACTCTAATCCATACTCTATTCCTCCATTCTGTGGACCCTGGAATGGTTATGTCCACTCCACATCTATATTGAGAGGGTGCTTAGATTCCACTTGGATGATGGAAGCAATTCTCCTGCTTGCTGTTGTAGGTACTCTTGGCTCCCTGGTGTGGGGGTTGACCTTCTTCACCTCCCTGTTAGCTGACTGGGGTAAGTCCAATAAACCAGAGTGTAGGAGTTGCAAGTCTGTTGAGGCTCAGGGCCTGGCTATCACAAGGACAGTCCAGAGATTCAGGTCCCTTGAGTATATACTAAACCCCAGCACCAACCACAACTCCTAAAAGTAACAGGAGAGGCTTATGAACAAAGATCACATCTGAGTTCAACTCCATCACTCTCAGGAACACAAACTCCAAAGCAGGGCCAACCAACATGGCACGGAACTCCACCTGCCATGACCACAGAACCTGTGGGTCTCTGTAGCCCTCAGAAGAACCAATACCTGGGGTTGTATCTACTTTAGCTGTATCTGGGACTCTGCCATGGTGTGCACAAGAACGACCCCTCTGATGACCTCCTGGCTCTTTTTTGGAGACTTATAGCCATATGAACTCATTTGTCCTTTCTATTTCCCCCTTTTATTTAAGGTCAAAAAGCATTTTTAACTTCTGATATTATATGTTGGCTGAGTTACTGTGCTGGTCTGGGCTGACCCTTTTATGCAAGGTCGTTTTCTAGTTACATCATCAGCTGGTACTTGGTATTAATCCCTCAGCACTAGGGAGGTTCATTCCCAGGATTCATGTCCCATGTTGGGGGTAAGGCCATGCATTTACATTCTGAGTTTGGCTTCGAGACTGGCCACATTTGAGCAACATGGCGGCACTCAGGACATAACTCTTAGGCACCCTGTAGCTCTAGGCCTACTTCTTATTTCAGGTGCACAGGCTCTCAAGCATAGTCATTAGTATCAAGCGCTCATTGTTGGACCTTAATTCTTTTTTGGTCTTAGCCATTGCACTTGGGGGATTGTTGCTATTCCAAGAGGGAATGTGATAGAGATCCCCTGGCTAGGAACTCAGCACTCCCTCAGTTGTCATTTCTAACTGTAACCACTATGAAAATATCCAAACATTTTTATATACCCTGTATACTTGCCCTGGAGAACTTTCTCTCAACAATGTGCCCCCTATCAATGACATCCCACACCAGTATTCCTCCCCTGCCATTTTTTAAACTCTCTGTGTCCCAAAACTTCTTCGAAAATGAAGCCTAATATATTTCCATGTTCCATTAATAGTAAAATGGAATATCGTGATGGGTTTAAGGGTTAGATATAGAATACATACAAATTTGGAAAAATTAAAGTTAAAAAAAATTGGAATATCAAAAAATTAAAAAATGCAAAAGCCTTGGTTTTAATATTTTGCCTTCCATCACTGCAATAAGTGTTGCCCTGTATGCACATTGGCAAGGCAACTTCCTCCATCTCTTCCTCAGTGTCTACATCCTTTCTTTTCCTTTTTTTTCCTAATTATTAAGCTTGTCTTCACAAAAGTTTTAGATCACAGTAATTCAGACATACAATATACGGTACTCCCACATATCCAACATCAGACATTTTGTCTCTTCCCCAGCAATAATCTTTTTACATGTTCATACTATATTTACTGCAACTGATGTACAGATATTGAGACAATAGCTTTCAAATAAGGTTACACTTGGTATTATATTATGGTTTATATTTTATGAATAAAAAATTTTCTAAATGTTTAGTTATCTTATGTTTTACATTATGATTTATAATTTAGCCTATAGGTCCCTATACATTTTTGTTGTAATTTAACATGTCCTGTATCCATCCTTGCATAATCTTGTGCAACACTTCCATTGCCCCACAGTTACACTGATTCCATCTATTCAATACCTCTTTCCCCTCCCCTCAAGGCCCACAGTGACAATCAATCTTCATTGCTTGAAGGGCCATGTTCAGAGATACTTGCAACAACGTTGAGGGCTTGGCATGCTCGACTGCCCTAATGCATTGGAGCCACCATTTCTCTCGAAGATACAATTACCTCTATTTGAGAACATCAGTCCTCCCCAGGATGAGGGTATACCTTCACTCTCATTTTATGGGACTCCATTCAATGATGTAACCGACTATGACAAAATAATCACTCACACACTCCTTAGAAGCATGTCCTATGTCAGACTCTCCCCTTTAAGCATCTTAAAAAGGTAACCTTCCTTATTATATTTTTGAAAAAGTTTTCTCAACATTATACTCTCAACCAGATACTTGACAATCTCCTATGTTCATATGTTCCCCCAAACTCCCCCCAATTTCTTGGGCCATATTAACCATCATTCCATCCCTAGCCCCCCCTCAAGCCTGCAAAGTTCCCACAAAAGTATCACTATGCCACATTTTATCCATTCCTTTTACAAATACTTACCTCCAGCTTATCATAGATTTCACTCGGTAGGTGTCAGCTCACAACCTTCCTCTACACTCCAAATTCCTTCAAGCTGGTCTCTAGCTCTCTGAGGCAGCTTAGTCCACTCCTTTCATATCATTGAAGTCATGTAGTATTTGTCCTTCAATGCCTGGGTTGCTTTTCTCAACATAAGGTTTTCAAGATTCATCTATGTTTTCACATTGTTTGTAGTGTATTCATTCTTAAAGCTGAGTAGTATTCCATTGTATGCATATACCACATTTTATTTATCCATTCATCTGTTGATGGGCATTTAGGGTGATTCCAACTTTTGGCAATATTGAACAATGCTGCTATGAACATTGGTAGGCATGTATGTGTTTGTGTCCTTGTTTTCAGTTCTACTGGGTATGCACCCAGCAGTGGAATTGCTGGGCAATATGACAAATCTATAACGAGTATTTTGAGAAACCAGCAAATTGTCCTCCAGAATGGCTGAATCCTTCTGCATTCCCACCAGCAGAGGATGAGTGTTCCCATTCCTCAACATCCTCTTCAGCAATTGTAGTCTTCTTTTTTTTTCATAGCTGCCAATCTTATGTGAGTTAGACGGTATCTCGTTGTAGTTTTGATATGCATTTCCCTAATAGCTTGATACTTGGAACATTTTTTCATGTGGATTTTAGCCTTTTGTATTTCTTCTTTGGAGAAATGTCTCTTTAAATCTTTTTCCCATTTTTTTAAATGGGTAATTTGTCTTTTTTATTTTCAAGATATAGGAATTCTTTATATATACACGATATAAGTCTCCTATCAGATATATGTTTATTAAATATTTTCTCCCATTGTGTAGGCTTTCTTTTCACTTTCTTGACAAACTCTTTTGAGGTGTAAAGGGTATTAATTATGAGCAAGTCCCATTTATCTATTTGTTCTTTTGCTGCTCGTGCTTTGGGTATGAATTTTATGAAGCCATGTCCTATTACAATGTCCTGTTGATGGTTCCCTACATTGCTCTCCAAAGTCTTTATGGTCTTGGCTCTTATATTTAGGTCATTGATCCATCTTGAGTTGATTTTTGTATAAGGTGTGAGTTGGTAATGCTCTTTCATTCTTTTACATATGGATATTCAGTAATCCAGGTGCCATTTGTTGAAGAGGCCATTCTCTCCCAGTTGAGAGGATTTGTTGGCCTTATTGAATATTTTATGACTGTATATATGAGAATCTATATCAGAACTCTCAATTCGGTACGTTGGTCAGTGTGTCTATCCTTTGCCAATACCATGCTGCTTTCACTACTGTAGCTTTGTAGTACGTTTTGAAGTCAGGTAGTTTTATTCCTCCAATTTCATTTTTCTTTTTCAATATGTCTTTGGCTATTTGGTGCCTCTTTTCTTTACAAATAAATTTCATAGCTAATTTTTCTAGTTCATTGAAGAATGCTGTGTTGATAGTTTTGGGGATTGCATTGAATGTGTAGATCAGTTTTGGTAGGATAGACATCTTAAAAATATTTAGTCTTCCTATCCATGAACAGAGAATATTCTTCCGTTTATTTAGGTCTTCTTTGATTTCCTTGCACAGTGTTGTGTAGTTCTCTGTTTATAAGTTTTTTACATCTTTAGTTAAATTTATTCCTAGGTATGTGATTTTTTAAATTTACTATTGTAAATGGTCTCTTTCTTGATTTCCTCCTGATTGCTCATTATTGGTGTACAGAAATGCTACTGATTTTTGCACATTGATCTTTTTTTACATGTTTTTTTCTTTCTTTATTTTTTAAATATTACATTCAAAAAATATGAGGTCCCCATATACTCCCTATCCCCCTCGCCCCACTCCTCCCCCCATAACAACAATCTCCTCCATCATCATGAGACATTCATTGCATTTGGTGTGTACATCTCTGAGCACCGCTGCACCTCATGGTCAATGGTCAACATCATAGCCCACACTCTCCCACATTCCACCCAATGGGCCATGGGAGGACATACAATGTCCAGTAAATGTCCCTGGAGCACCACCCAGGAAAATTCTAAGTCCCCAAAATGCCCCCACATCTCATCTCTTCCTCCCACTCCCTACCCCCAGCAGCCACCGTGGCCACATTCTCCACACCAATGTGCATTGATCTTATAACCTTCAACTTTACTGAACTCATATATGAATTCTAGAAGTTTTCTTATATACTTCTCAGGGTTTTTTATGTATAGAATTGTGTCATATGCAAATAATGAAATTTTTACTTCATCCTTTCCAATTTGGATGCCTTCTATGTATGGTTCTTGCCTCAGTGCTTGAGCAAGTACTTCTAAGACAATGTTAAATAGAAGAGGTGACAGTGAGCATCCTTGTCTTGTTCCTGATCTTAGAGGGAAGGATTTTAGGATTTCTCCATTGTAAACGATGTTGGTTGTGAGTTTTTCATATATACTCTTTATCATGTTCAGAAAATTTCCTCGTATTCCAATCTTTTGCAGTGTTTTTATCAAGAAAATGTGCTGTATTTTGTCAAATGCTTTTACTACATCTATAGAAAGAATCATGTGATTTTTCCTTCAATCTGTTTATATGGTGTATTACATTGATTGATTTTCTTATGTTGAACCATCCTTGCATACCTGGAATAAATCCCACTTGGTGATGTTGTATAATTCAATTAATGTGTTGTTGAATAAGGTTAGCAAGTATTTGGTTGAGGATTTTTGTGTCAAGATTCATTAGAGAAATTGGTCTGTAATTTTCCTGTCTTGTGGTGTCTTTGTTTGGCTTTGGTACTAGGGTAATGTTGGCATCATAGAATGAATTAGGTAATGTTCCTTCTGTTTCGATCTCTTGGAAGAGTTTCAGCAATATTGGTGTTAGTTCTTTCCAGAATGTTTTGTAGAATTTACCTATGAAGCCATCTGTCCCAAGGCTCTTCTTAGTTGGGAGTTTTTATTGACTGATTCTATCTCTGAATGTGATTGATTTGTTGAGGTCGTCAATTCCTTCTTTCATCAATATAGGCTGCTTATGTGTTTCTAGGAATTTGGCCATTTTCTCTGAATTGCCCTTCATGTTGGAATATAGTTTTTCAAAGTATCCTCTTATGATAGTCTTTATTTCTGTGGGGTGAAAGTTGATATCTCCTTTTTCATTTGTTATTTTGTGTATTTGCATCATCTTTCATTTTTTTCTTTGTTAGTCTAGCTAAGGGTTTTTCAATTTTATTGATCTTCTCAAAGAATCATCTCTTGGTTTGGTTTATCTTTTCAAGTGCTTTCTTATTTTCTATTTCATTTAGTTCTGCTCTGATCTTTGTTCTATCTTTCTTTCTTCTTCCTTTGATGTTACTTTGTTGTTTTTTTTTTACAAATTCCTCCAAGTGTGCAGTTAGTTTTTCAATTTTAGCTCTTTCTTCTTATTTGATGTATGAATTTATGGCTATAAATTTCCCTCTCAGTACTGCTTTTGCTGCAACCTATAGGTTTGGTATGTTGTGTTATCATTTCCATTAGGTTCAAGGTAGTTATTAATTTCTTTTGAGATTTCCTCCTTGACCCACTGTTTTTCTAAGAGTGTGCTGTTTAATTTCCATATCTTGGTGGGAAGTCTAGGCCTCTGGCCCTTGTGGATTTCCAGTTTCACTCCACTGTTGTCACAGAAATTATTTTGTATGATTTCAATCTCTCTGAATTCATTCAGCCTTTCTTTGTGGCCTAGCATATTGTCTATCTTGGAGAATGATCCATGTGCACTTGAGAAAAATGTATATCCTGCTATATTCAGATGTATTGTTCTGTATATGTCTGTTAGGTTCAGCTCCTCTAATATACTGTTCAAATTTTATGTTTCTTTATTGATTCTCTTTTGAGATGTTCTGTCCAAAGTTAATAGTGGTGTATTAAATTCCCCCACTATAATTGTAGAAGCATCTATTCTTTCACTTAGTTTCTCCAGTGTTTTCCTCACTTATTTGGAGGCACCCTTGTTAGGAGCATAAATGTTTATGATTGCTTGTTCTTCTTGAAAGATTATCCCTTTCACTAATATATAGTGTCCTTCTTTGTCTCTCACAATTGTTTTGCATTTAAAGTCTATTTTGTCTGATATTAATATAGCTAATCCTGCCCTTTTTTGTTTATTGTTTGCTTGTAAGTTTGTTTTCCAGCAATTCACTTTCAAACTCCATGAATCCCTGGGTCTAAGATGTTTTTCTCATAGGCAGCATATAAATGGGTCATATTTCCTTATCCAATCTTCCAATCTGTATCTTTTGACAGGTGAGTTTAATCCATTGACATTCAGTGTTATTACTTTCAAAGAATTATTTATATTCACCATATTTTCTTTGGACTTGTGTTTGTCATATTTTGTATATTTTTCTTCTCTTTTTGTTTTTTTAGTTGTTCTTACACTCTCCTCCAACTCAGCCTCTCGTGTTTTTTTTTTCTTTCTTCCTGCAGAGCTCCCTTTATTATTTCTTGACGGGCAGGTTTCTTGTTGCCATTCTCTCTTAGTTTTGGTTTACCTGTGAATATTTTGAACTCTCCATCATTTTTAATGCTAGCTTAGCTGGATAGAGTATTCTTGGTTGGAAATTTTTTTCTTTTTGTACCTTGACTATGTCCTACCACTGTCTTCTTGCCTCCATGATTTCAGATGAGAAATCAGCACTTAATCTTATGGAAACTCTTTGTATGCGATGGTTCTCTTTTCTCTTTCTGCTTTTAGAATTTGCTCTTTGTCTTGAGCGTTGGATAATTTGACAAGTATATGTCTTGGGGTAGTCCTGTTGGGATTTAGGCTGTTCAGGGTGCATTTTTCTTCTTGGACATGTACATCCATCTCCCTCAGTAGATTTGGGAAGTTTTCAGCCATTATTTCCTCCAACCCCCTTCTGTCCCCTTTCCCTTGTCTTCTCCTTCTTGGATGCCTATTATGCACATGTTTGTGGGTTTTGCACTGTCATTCAGGTCCTTAAGTCCAAGCTGGATTTTTTCTACCTTTTTATCAACCAGTTCTACTATCTGTTTGATTTCAGATGTACTGCCTTCCACATCACTAATTCTTTCCTCTGCCTCCTCTTGTCTTCTGTTATTTGCTGAGAGTGTATTTTTGATTTCTTGAATTGTGCTGTTCATCACCATATCTGTTGTCTTTTTGCATATGATTGCAATTTCTTCTGTATTCTTTCCAAGTGTTTTCTTCATATTCTTGATCTCCTCCTTTACTTCATTAAATTGGTCACTAATATATGTTTTGAGAGCTTTAATTACTTGTTTGATGTTCTGCTCCTCTTCTTGGTTTTTAATTTGTTCATTAGACTGGGCCATATTTTCCTGATTATTGACTTGGTTTGTAGGTTTTTTTTGTTGCTGTATGGTCATCATTTTATTTTGATGGGTTTAATCAGTTTCTTGGCTTCTTTGTCCACTCTTAGGGTTTAATTAGTTGTTGTTTCTGTGTACTTGTTATGTCTTCTCTTCGTCAGTTTGTTCTTATTCTCTTTTCTTGTCACTGGCTAAGTTCACTCTTGCAAGAACCTCATCTGTCACTGTGTCAACAAATCGACATCCAGACTCCTCCAGCCCTGCCAACTCCTGAAACAGCCCGCTCCAGCAGGACTCTGACACTACTCAGCCGCTTCTTTGCAGGAGAGGTTATGAGGTGTCATCTTGTCCCACCTCTGCCCCAAAATGATACTCTTAATTGGTATTTTTTATGCCTTATTCATGGATGAGTACCATGCATGTGCATTTATTAATTCAGTCAAACACGTTGGGCAAATCCCAACCCTGCTACAATTTCTGTAATTCCCAAAAAACCCTCACAGGAAAATATGCACTTTACCCCTTCCTTACAATGAGATTTCATCTGAATCTGGGTACCCTTCCCCACCACAAGCACCGTTCTTAGAGAGTACTACTAACATGGCCCTCATCCATTTGCCTGATAATTCCCTACTTGCCATCTGGATTCATTCTCCACCCTTATCCACCCTGCTCTGTGTCCTAAGCAGTCTGACTGATATGAGCTGCAAAAGAGCATATACTTGAACACATTGTAGAGTGAACAAGGCAGTGAAGATTTGCATGTCCAAAATCTTGAAGAGAAAACAAGCCTTAGAGGTGATGCCCACAATTGGCACCATTTTTATGTTAGAGAATTGCATGTATACAGAAAAATACAGAGTTCCCATATATCATCTTATTATTAACCTAACCTTGCATTAGCAAGGTATATTTGTTAAATTGATGAAAAAATATTTTTATAATTGAACTATTAGCAATAGTACATGGCTCACATTAGGATTTACTGTGTTGTACAGTCCTATGTGTTTTTTAATTGCACTCTAGTAACATGTAAAACCTAAAATTTCCCCTACTAATGACATTTATTTACATATTTCAGTGCTGATAATTACATTCACAGTGTTGTGGTACCATCACCACCATCCATTTGCAAAGCTTTTCCATCAAACCAAATATAAAGTCTACAAATTCAGTGTTAACTCCCCATTCCCGACCCTCACCCCGCTCCTGGTAACCTAAATCATAGGTTTTGACTCTATGAATTTGCTTTTTAGATTATTTCATATCAGTGAGATCAGACAATATTTATCTTTTTGTGTCTGGCTTATTTCTCTCAACATGATCCCTTCAAGGTTCACCTATATTGTCACATATATCAGAACTTTATTACTTTTTATGACTGAATAATATTACTTTGTATGTATACACCATATTTTTAAAAATCCATTCATTAGTTGATGGACCTTTGAGTTACTTCCATCTTTTGGCAGTTATGAATAATGGCGCTATGAACATTGGTGTGCAAATCTGTGTTCCAGTCCTTGTGTTCAATTCTGTTGGGTATAGTTCTAGATTGGCACCACTTTTTCCTTTAGGCATTTGCTGATTGGAAAGTTCAGGAGAAGAGACTGAGAAATGAGTGAAACTTTCAACAGTCTCAAGCGCCTGGAGCAAAAAAGTTGGAGTTCAGAATCCAAAATGGTGGAGCGGTCTTGGTATATGTCCTTAACTTTCAGTTAGAACTAGTAAAGACTATGTGGTAGCAATAACGGTGAATGGGAAGTAAACCTGCCCTCACAAGGTCTGAATTCCACCTTATTTTTTATTTATTCTTTATTGTAGTAACGTATATACAATGCAAATTTCCCATTTTAATCACTTTGAAGTGTACAATTCAGTGTTATTAATTACATTTGCAAAATTGTGCTACTATCACCAATATCTGTGATTGAAATATTTCATCATCTCAAACAGAAACTCAGCACCCATTAAGCAATAATTCCTCTTCCTACTCCCTCTGGCCCCTGGTAAACTATAATCTATGTTTTTTCTCTATGAATTTGCTTATTCTAGTTATTTCATATAAATGAGATCATATAATCTTTATATTTTCCTGTCTGGTTTATTTCACACAACATGAGGGCTTCAAGGTTTATCCATGTTACAGCATATATAAGAACATTTATTTTTATGAACGAATAATTTTCCATTGTGTGTATATACCACATTTTGTTTATCCATTCATCTGTGGATGGACACCTGGATTGCATCCATCCATCTTTTGGCTATTCTGAACAATGCTGCCATGAACATTGGTGTACAAATATCTGTTCAAGTTACTGCATTCATTTGGGGGGTTGTATACTTAGACATGGTTATTCTATGTTCAACTTCCTGAGGACCTGCAGAACTGATTTCCACAGTGGCTGTATCATTTTACAATCCCACAACTACCGTAATGGAGAAGTATTCCAGTATCTGTGCATCCTCTCCAACACTTGTTATCTGTTTCTTTCAAAAATAATAGAGAGGAAGGGCAAGATGGTGGCTGAGTGAGTGCACCTTATAGTCTCTCCTACAAAGAAGCGGCTGGGCAGCATTAGAAATTTTTCAGGACCAGGCTGTTTCAGGATTTTGCAGGGCAGGAGGTGTCTGGACATTGATTTGGTGGGAAGGTAACAGAGAAGGTTCGTGTAAAAGGTAAAATTGAGCCTCTCTTACACAGAGTTAGGGGCTGCATGAAGGATGCTCTCCCCAGGGGCGGGCGACACCACGGCACCAGCACTGCGGTGGCAATTCCTGGAGGCTCTGTGGTGCTGGGGAATTCATAAGCCCTGAGCAGGCTATTCAGGAGCTTGCAAGGCAGGAGGCCTTCAGAAACTGATTTGGTGAGGCAGACAGAGTTTTTTGCAAGGAAGGGAACTTTGGATTTCTTACACAAATAATAGCGCTTCCAACTAGAGCCCCACCCCCTAGGCCTGGCTGCCGATCTGCAGCGTCCTTAAATCGCTTGAAATAAAGAGGCATCACCAGGAGGCTGTTTCAGGGGCTTGCAGGGTGGGAGGTGTCTGGAAGCCGATTAGGTGAATCTTTTGCGAGACGTGGGATTTTTGGTTTCTGACACTGATATCAGTGCTTCCAGCTAGAGCCCCATCCCCTAGGCCTGGCTGCTGATCTGCAGCACCCTTAAATTGGCTGCAATATAGAGGGACCCCCAACTGGCTGTTTCGGGGGCTTGCAGTGCGGGAGATGTCCTGAAGTCGAATTGGTGATACAGTGACAGAAGAGACCCTAGTGAGAGGTGGAATTGTGGGTTTCTGACACATAGGTCAGAGTTTGTGGATGTGACCTCCCACATAGGGCTGGCACCTAGCTGCAGGGATCCCTGAAGGCTGTGTTGCAATGCAGTGCTTCCAGGCTCCCTGTTAACCGAATTTGAGGTTGCCATGTCTGTGTCCCATAAACCTTGGTGGCCCATACTGCAGAGACTCACAACTCTTGAGTCTGTACTATCACATACTTCACATCCCTAAATCCACCATGCCCTGAGGTCCATCTGAGGTCCTTGATTGTCCTAGCCCTCAACATTTGTGTTTCTTTTTCTCTTTTCCTTTTTCTTTTTCTTTTTACTTTTATTTTTTATTTTTTATTGTCCTGGTTGCTAATTTTGCATTATCTCCTAGTCTTTTCTCCCATTGTATCCCTCAAGGTCTTTTTTTTTTCATTTATTTAGGGGTTTTTGTTGTTGCTGTTGTTGTTGTTCTCTATCTTCTTTTCTTCTCCTTACTTGTTCCTCTCCCTTTTTTTTACCCACCCCCCCTTTTTCTTTATTTCTTTCTTCTTTTTTTTTTCTCTTGTCTGTTATTTTCTTCTTATTTTATATTAATTATACAATAGGTGCTGCAGGGAGCACCTTATATTTGCTGAGTTTCCTCATCCTCTGCTGCCTCATTTCTGTGTGAATTGATTTTGGTTAACTACACTATCCTTTTTCCCCCACATCTTGATATCCTCCATGATCTACTGTATCTCCGATATTCCACCTCCCTTTCTTTGATCCCCAAGTTGTCTAATTTTAATTTCTAATACCTTTGTTTTGTTTTCTGTCTTTTATCCACTCTTGAAACTATTGTCTTTCTTTTCTCTTTCCCTCTCTCATGAAAACACTAGCTTTTAAATTCATACCATATTCCTCCATATTCAGTCGATTACCTCATTATAGGTACTCTACCTACTGCTATAACTCTACACAACTTACATGAATCTAATATCCGTCCTCCCAGATCTCATATTGTTGCTCTGTTAACATTTATCACCAATACTACTTTACACTTTTTCCTTGCTTTCACAATTGCCTTACCCTGGCACTAATACTTTCCTTTAAAGTGAACTCAATGAGCAATAAGAAATTAGAATAAGAAGAACAAAGTGACAAAGAGAAGATATAAAATTTACACAAAAACAACAGCTAATTAATCCCCAAGACTAGACAAGTTAAGGAACTGATTAAACCCGTCAAGATAAAATGATGACCAGACAGCAACAAAAAACTACAAACCAAACCAGTAATAAGGAAAACATGGCTAAAACCAATGAACAAACTGAAAACCAGGAAGGGGAGCAGAAATTTGCACAAGTAATTAAAAATCTCAGAACATATATCAGAAACAAATTTAATGAAGTAAAGGAAGAGTTTAACAATATGAAGAAAACACTTGGAGAGGAAATTTCAGACATACACAAAAATATAACAGATATGATGGGAATGAACACCATAGTTCAAGAAATCAAAAATACACTCGCAGCAAAGAGCAGCAGATTAGAAGAGGCAGAGCAGGGAATTAGCGATGTGGAAGACAGTACATCAGAAATCAAACAGATAGTAGACTTGATCAATAAAAAGAAAAAATCCAGCTAGGACTTAGGGACCTGAATGACAATGCAAAACGCACAAACATACGTATTATAGGCATCCCAGAAGGAGAAGAGAAGGGAAAGGGGTCAGAAGGGGTGTTGCAGGAAATAATGGATGAACACTTCCCAAATCTACTGAGAGAGACAGATGTACATACCCAAGAAGCACAACACACCCCAAGCATCATAAACACCAACAGGCCCACCCCAAGACATATGCATGTGAAATTACCCAATGCTGAAGACAAAGAGAAATTCTAAAAGCAACAAGAGAAAAGAAAACCATCACATACAAGGAAGGCTCCATAAGATTAAGTGATGATTTCTCATCTGAAACCATGGAGGCAAGAAGCAGTGGTATGATATAGTCAAGGTACTAAAAGAAAAAATTTCCAACCAAGAATACTCTATCCAGGTAAACTAGCCTTCAAAAATGATGGAGAGTTCAGAATATTCACAGATAAAAAGAAATTGAAAGAGTATGCCAACAAGAAACCTCCCCTTCAAGAAATTCTAAAGGGAGTTCTGCAGGAAGAAAGGAAAAACAGGACAGGCAGAGTTGGAGGAGAGTGTAAGAGCAGCAAAAAAGACAAAAAGAGAAGGGAAAAAAACCCAAAATATAACAAACACAAGTTCAATCAAAATATGGCTAAAACAAGTAATTCCTTGTAAGTAATAACACTGAATGTCAACGGATTAAACTCACCTACCAAAAGATTCAGATTGGGACATTGGATAAGGAAATATGACCCATCTATGTGCTGTCTACAAGAGACAAATCTTAGACCCAGAGATTCATGGAGGCTGAAAGTGAATGGTTGGAAAACAATCTTACAAGCAAATAACCAAAAAAAGGCAAGAGTAGCTATATTAATATCAGACAAGATAGACTTTAAATGCGAAACAATTGCAAGAGACAAAGAAGGATACTACATATGAGTGAAAGGGACAATCTGTCAAGAAGAAAGAACAATCCTAAATATTTATGCTCCTAACAAGGGCACCTCTAAATATGTGAGGCAAATGCTGGAAAAATAAGTGAAAGAATAGATGCATCTACAATTATAGTGGTAGATTTTAATACATCACTATCAACTCTGGACAGATCATATAAAAAGAGAATCACTAAAGAAACGAAATATTTGAACAGTATATTAGAGGAGCTGGATCTAATAGACATATACAGATCATTACACCCAAACACAGCAGGATATACATTTTTCTCAAGTGCACATGGATCATTCTCCAAGATAGACCATATGCTAGGCCACAAAGAAAGGCTTAATGAATTCAGAAAGATCAAACTCTCACAAAATAATGTCTGACCACAGTGGAGTGAAGCTGCAAATCTGCAAGGACCAGAGGCCCAGATTTCACATCAAGATATGGAAATTAAACAGCACACTCTTAGAAACACAGTGGGTCAAAGAGGATAGCTCAAAAGAAGTCAATGACTACCTTGAAACAAATGATAATGATAACAAAACATACCAAAATTTATGGGATGAAGCAAAAGCAGTATTGAGAGGGAAATTTATAGCCATAAATTCATACATCAAAAAAGAAGAAAGAGCATAAATTGAAGAACTAACTGCACATTTGGAGGAATTAGTAAAAAAACAACAAAGTAAACCCACAGGAAGAAGAAAGAAAGAAAGAACAAATATAAGAGCAGTACTAAATGAAATAGAAAATAAGAAAGCACTTGAAAAGATAAACAAGACCAAGAGCTGGTTTTTTGAGAAGATCAACAAAATTGACAAACTTTTAGCGAGACTAACAAAGAAAAAAAGAGAGAAGATGCAAATACACAAAATAAGAAATGAGAAAGGAAATATCACCACTGACCCCACAGAAATAAAGACTATCATAACAGGATACTTTGAAAAACTATATTCCAACAAAAACGACAATTCAGAGGAAATGGACAAATTCCTGGAAACACATAAGCAGCCTATATTGAAAAAAAAAATTGAAGATCTCAACAAACCAATGATAAGTAAAGAGATAGAATCTGTCATGAAAAACCTCCCAACTGAGAAGAGCCCAGGGCCAGACGGCTTCACAGGTGAATTCTACAAAACATTCCGGAAAGAACTAACACCAATCCTGCTGAAACTATTCCAAAAAATCGAAACATAAGGAACATTGCCGAACTCCTTCTATGAGGCCAACATTACCCGAGGACCAAAGCCAAACAAAGACACTACAAGAAAGGAAAATTACAGACCAATTTCTCTAATGAACCTAGACGCAAAAATACTTAACAAAATACTTGCTAGTCATATTCAGCAACACATTAAACGAATTATACACCACGACCAAGTGGGATTCATTCCAGGTATGCAAGGATGGTTCCACATAAGAAAATCAATCAATGTAATACACCATATAAATAGATTGAAGGGAAAAAATCACAGGATTATATCTATAGGTGTACAAAAAGAATTTGACAAAATACAGCACCCTTTCTTGATAAAAACACTCCAAAAATCAGAATACGAGGAAATTTTTTGAACATGATAAAGAGTATATATGAAAAACCCACAGCCAACATCGTTCACAATGAAGAAATCCTAAATCCTTCCCTCTAAAGTCAGGAATAAGACAAGGATGCCCACTGTCTCCCCTTCTATTTAACATTGTCTTAGAAGTACTTGCTCGAGCTCTGAGACAAGAATCAGATATAAAAGCACTCAAATTGGAAAGGAAGAAGTCAAAATTTCATTATTTGCAGATGACATGATCCTATACATAGAAAACCCTGAGAGATCTACAACAAAGCTTCTAGAATTCATAAATGAGTTTAGTAAAGTCGTAGGTTATAAGATCTATGCGCAAAAATCAGTAGCATCTCTGTACACCACTAATGAGCAAGATTAGGAGGAAATCAAGAAACAAATACCATTCACAATAGTAAATAAAAAAATCAAATACTTAGGAATAAATTTAACTAAAGAGTTAAAGAACTTATACACTGAGAACTATACAAGACTGTTCAAGGAAATCAAAGAAGACCTAAATAAATGGAAGAATATTCCCTGTTCATGGATAGGAAGACTAAATATTATTACGATGTCTATCCTACCAAAACTGATCTACACATTCAATGCAATCCCAATAAAAATCAACACAGCCTTCTTTAAGGAACTAGAAAAACTAATTATGAAATTTATTTGGAAGGAAAGAGGCCCCGAATAGCCAAAGACATATTGAAAAAGAAAAACGAAATAGGAGGAATCACACTTCCTGACTTCAAAACATACTACAAAGATACAGTAGTGAAAACAGCATGGTACTGGCATAAGGAGAGACACACAGACCAATGGAATCGAATTGAAAGTTCAGATATAGAACCTCATGTATATAGCCATATAATATTCGATAAAGCCACCAAACCCTCTCAACTGGGAGAGAATGGCCTATTCAACAAATGGTGCCTGGAGAACTGGATTGCCATATGTAGAAGAATGAAAGAGGATTACCATCTCACACCTTATACAAAGATCAACTCAAGATGGATCAAAGACCTAAATATAAGAGCCAAGACCATAAAGACCTTAGAAAGCAGTGTAGGGAAACATCTACAAGACCTTGTAATAGGAAATGGATTCATGAATATCACACCAAAAGCACGAGCAGCAAATCAACAAATAGATAAATGGGACTACCTCAAAATTAAAGCCTTCTGCACCTCAAAGGAGTTTGTCAAGAAAGTAAAAAGGGAACCCAGACAATGGGAGAAAATATTTGGCAACCATATATCTGATAAGAGTCTTATAACTTGCATATATAAAGAACTCATATATCTCGAAAACAAAAAGATAAACAACCCATTTAAAAAATGGGAAAAAGATTTAAAAGGACACTTCTCCAAAGAAGAAATACAAATGGCTAAAAAGCACATGAAAAAATGCTTCAAATCTCTAGCTATCAGGGAAATGCAAATCAAAACTACAATGAGATACCATCTTACTCCCATAAGATTGGCAGCCATGAAAAAAACAGTAGAATACAAATGCTGGAGAGGATGTGAAGAAAGGGGAACACTCATCCATTGCTGGTGGGAATGCAGAAGGATCCAACCATTCTGGAGGACAGTTTGGCGGTTTCACAAAAAATTATCCATAGATTTGCCATATGACCCAGCAATACCACTGCTGGGTATATACCCATCAGATCTGAAAACAAGGACACAAACCGATATATGTACACCAATGTTCATAGCAGCATTGTTCACTATCGCCAAAAGTTGGAATCAATCCAAATGTCCATCAACAGATGAGTGGATCAATAAAATGTGGTATATACACACAATGGAATACTACTCAGCTGTAAGAACCAATACACTACAATTGCACGTGATAACATGGATGAACCTTGAGAATCTTATGTTGAGTGAAGCAACCCAGGCATTGAAGGACAAATACTGTATGACCTCAATGATATGAAATAAGTTAACTGCCTCAGAGAGCTAGAGTCTGGAAAAGTGGCTTACAGGAAATCGGGGGGTGGAGGAAGGATGTGAGTTAATGTCTGCACGGGTGGATTCTGTGATGAGCTGGTGGTAAGTATGAGCACAAAGAAGGGACAAAATGGGGGCAAGGGGTTACCTTCGGGTGGGGTTTTCTGGGTTTGAGGGGGGCTGGGGATGGGAAGAGGGGTAATATGGTCCAAGAAATAGGTGGGAGGGAGGGGCAACATACGAACATGGGAGCGTGTCAGAAGTTCGTTGAGAACTAAATGTTGAGTAAAATGTACCAAAGTATAAGTAGGAGGGTTACCTGGTTAGGACGCTCAGCGGGTATGGTCTGATGTGGGACGGACTCCGGAGGGAATAGCTGAAGGCTCATTTTGCCAAGGTGGGTTCTACCATTGGGTGGGGTGGACCTATATCCTGGGGAAGACTAATGCCGTCGAATAGAGAGAACTGTATCTCTCGTGAGAAAGGACGGCTCCCAGGGCATTAGATTGGCAGGCGTTGTGGGCCCTAAGGGGAGGGGAAAATGGATGTGCAATGGATGGAACAAAGGTAAATAAGGGGGCAAAAGAGGACTTATGTGAGAGTACACGAGGATGAATATAAAACAGCTAATATTACACCAAAAACATATAGGGGATGACAGACTAATAATGAAAACCATAAGACAAAACATAGGATAACTAAAAAATTTAGAAAACTGTACAACCTAAAGTATGGACCACATAGTAAGCACAAATGTCACCTTGTTTGAAAACTATAGTTTCGGAATCTGTACATCAGTTTCAGGAAATATGATATGAATAAGTTAAAAGATTATTGCTGTGGAAGGGAAAAGGTTTTATGGTGGATCTGGGGAAATACTGTATATTGTATATATGAATTTTGGTGATCTAAGACTCTTGTGAAGCTGACATTATGTTGGGATTCGCTTTACGGGAAGTTTTGGATCACAGAGTGGTTCAACAATGGCAGCGGAGGAATACTGATATGGGATGTTATTGACAAGATATATATGGTTGACAGGGAGTTATACAGGGCATATGCCCAGGGTATATGGTAATGTCTATGTATACTCATAGTGGAAACAATTAAAAACAACAGCTGGGGGTTACTGGGCTCCTGGCTGGGGGGTCACTGTTGTGGGCCCTGGGAGAGCAGCGGCAATCCTCCAGGTGCAACGGCAAGAACCAGGAAGGAAGGAGGGCCCAACAGTGGGCTCTTGATACTAATGACTACACTTTTGAGCCTATACACCTGCAATAAGAAGAAGGCCTAGAGTAGCACTGTGCCTGGGGGTTTCCTCCTGACAGCCTTCATGTTACTCAAATGTGGCCACTCTCACAGCCAAACTCAGCGTGTAGATGCGATGCATTCCCCCCAGCGTGGGACACGACACCCGGGGATGAGCCTCCCTGGCACCGAGGGATCACTACCACATACCAGCTGAAGAAGCAACTAGAAAATGACCTTGAATTAAAGATTCAATGCGGAACAGCAGAATATACCTGTCTACATATAATAACATGACTTCGGGAAGCAGTTTGACCTAATGTAAGGGGGAAATGGAAAGGAGAAATGAGATTATAAGGCTGTGAGTCTCTAAAAAAGAGTCTGGAGGTTGTCAGAAGAATACCCCTATGTACAACTGAACAGAGTCTAAGAGACAGATAAGGTAGATACAACCCCAGGTATTGGTTCTTTTGAGGGATAAAGAGACCCACAGGTTCTATTGTCATGGCAGAAGGGGTTCATTGCCATGACAAATGGCCCTTCTTTGGAGCTAGTGTTTCTGCATGATGGAATTGGACTCAGAGGGGATCTCTTCTCACAAGACTTGCATGCTACTTTATTGGAATTGTAGTAGGTGCTGGGTTTAAGATATATGTAGGGCATTTGAGTCTCTGGACTGATAATATGACACCCAGGCCCAGAGCCTCAACAGACTTCAGCTCCTACACTTTGATTTATTGGACTTACTCCACTCAGCTAACATGGAGTTGAAGAAGGTCAACCACCACAACATGGAGCCTAGAGTGTCTACAACTGGAAGCGGAAGGAGTGCATCCAGTACCCATGTGGAATCTAAGCCCTCATTTGACATAGGTGTGCAATGGACACAACCAATCCAATGTCCACAGAGAAAATGTGGAATGGGTGTGGGAACGGTAGCCATGGGGGCTGCTGGGTGTGGGGAACGGGAGGAAGAGATGAGATGTGGAGGCGTTTTCGGGACGTGGAGTTGTCCTGGATAGTGCTTCACAGACAATTACGGGACACTGTAGATCCCCCCAGGGCCCACTGGATGGAACGTGAGAAAGTCTGGGCTATGATGTGGACCATTGACTATAGGGTGCAGTGATGCTCAGAGATGAACTTACCAGGTGCAATGGATGTGTCATGATGATGGGAGAGAGTGTTGCTGTGGGGGGAGTGGGGGGCGGGGGCGGTGGGGTTGAATGGGACCTCATATTTTTTTTAATGTAATTTAAAAAAAATAATAAATAAATAATAATTTAAAAAAAAGAAAAACAAAATTGGAGGAATCACACTACCTGACTTCAAAACATACTACAAAGCTACAGTATTGAAAAGCAGCATGGTATTGGCACAAGGATAGACACACTGACCAATGGAACTTAATTGAGACTTTTGATATAGATCATCATATATACAGCTATATGGTATTTGACAAGAACACCAAACCCTCTCAACTGGGAGAAAATGGCCTATTCAACAAATGGTGCCTGGAGAACTGGATAGCCATATGTAGAATGAAAGACAATTACCATCTCACACATTATACAACGATCAACTCAAGATGGATCAAAAACCTAAATATAAGAGCCAAGACCATAAAAACCTTGGAAAGCAGTATAGGGAAACATCTACAAGACCTTGTAATAGGAAATGGCTTCATGAATATCACACCAAAGGCACGAGTAGCAAAAGAACAAAGAGATAAATGGGACTTCCTCAAAATTAAAGCCTTCTGCACCTCAAAGGAGTTTGTCAAGAAAGTAAAAAGGGAGCCTACACAAAGGGAGAAAATATTTGGCAACCATATATCCAATAAGAGACTTATAATATAAAGAACACCTATATCTTGAAAATAAAAAGATAAACAACCCATTTAAAAAATGGTGAAAAGATTTAAACAGACACTTCTCCAAAGAAGAAATACAAATGGCTGAAAAGCACATGAAAAAATGCTCTAAATCCCTAGCTATCAGGGAAATGCAAATCAAAACTACAATGAGATACCATCTTACTCCCATAAGATTGGCAGCTATGAAAAAAACAGAAGATACAAACGCTGGAGAGGATGTGAAGAAATGGGAACACTCATCCACTGCTAGTGGGAATGCAGAAGGATCCAACCATTCTGGAGGACAGTTTGGCAGTTTCTCAAAAAACTATCCATATATTTGCCATATGACCCAGCAATTCCACTGCTGGGTATATACCCAGCAGAACTGAAAACAAGGACACAAACAGATATAGTCACACCAATGTACATAGCAGCATTGTTCCATATCGCCAAAAGTTGGAATCAACCCAAATGCCCATGAACAGATGAGTGGATCAATAAAATGTGGTATATACATAGAAGGGAATTCTACTCGGCTTTAAGAACAAACACATTACAAACACACGTGATAACATGGATGAATCTTGAGAATCTTATGTTGAGTGAAGCAACCCAGGCATTGAGGGACAAATACTACATGACCTCAATGATATGAAATAAGCAAGCTGCCTCAGATTGCTAGAGACTGGAAGATAGGTTTACAGCAAATTGGGGGGTAGAGGAAGGGTATAAGCTGATATCTCCATGGGTGAAATCTATGATAAGCTGGAGGTAAGTATGGGTACAAGTAAGGGATAAAGTGGGGCATAGGGTTACCTTTGGGTGGGGCTTTGTGGGCTTGAGGGGGGCTAGGGATGGGCGGATGGGTAATTTTGCCCAATAGATTGGGGATAGGTAGGGGTAACATACGAACATCGGAGATTCTCAGGTGTTGCTTGAGAGTATAATGCTGAGAAAACCTTTTCAAAATATAATTAGGAAAGTTACCTGTTTAAGATACTCAAAGGGGATAACCTGATGCAGGGCAGACTCCTAGGGAATATGTGAAAGCTCATTTTGCCAGAGTGGGTTTTACCATTGGGTAGAGACCCATATAATGAGAGTGAAGTTAGACCCACATCCTGGGGAGGACTAATGCCATCAAATAGAGGGAACTGTATCTCTCAAGAGAAATGGTGGCTCCCAGGGCATTAGGGCAGTTGAGCAATTCAAGCCCTCAACACTGTTGCAAGTATCTCTGAACATGGCTCCTCAAGAAATGAAGATTGACCATCACTGTGGGCCCCAAGGGGAGGGGGAACTAGATATTGAATAGATGGAACCAATGTAACTGTGAGGGCAATAGAAGTGTTTCACAAGAGTACATAAGGATGGATATAAAATATGTAATATCACACCAAAAACATATAGGGACCGACAGACCAATAATATAAATCATATTGTAAAATTTAGGATAACTAAAAACTTAGAAAGTTGTATAGCCTAAAGTATAAACCGCTATGTAAACACAAATGTTACCTTTTCTTTCTTTTTTCCTTATATCTTTATTTTTTTATTGATTTTGTAAAAATATTACATTAAAAAAAAATATGAGGTCCCATTCAACCCCCCACCCCAACCCCACCACTCCCCCCCCCCCCAGCAACATTCACTCCCATCATCATGACACATCCATTGCATCTGGTAAGTACATCTCTGGGCATCTCTGCACCTCATGGTCAATGGTCCATATCATGGCCCACACTCTCCCCCATTCCATCCAGTGGGCCCTGGGAAGATTTACAATGTCCGGTGATTGCCCCTGAAGCACCATCCAGGGCAACTCCAAGTCCCAAAGGTGCCTCCACATCTCATCTCTTCATGCCATTCCCCATACCCATCAGCCACCATGTCCACTTTTCCCACTCCAATGCCACCTTTTCTCTGTGGATCTTGGATGGGTTGTGTCCATTGCACCTCTATGTCAAGAGGAGGCTCGTATTCCACATGGATACTGGATGCAATCCTCCTGCTTTCAGTTGTAGTCACTCTAGGCTCCATGGTGTGCTGGTTGTCCTTCTTCAACTCCATCTTAGCTGAGTGAGGTGAGTCCAATAAATCAGATTGTAGGAGCTGGAGTCTGTTGAGGCTCAGGGCCTGGCTATCATATTGGCAGTCCAGAGATTCACATCCCCTAAATATATCTTAAACCCCAACATCAACAATAATTCCAGTAAAGTAGCATGAAAGTCTTATGAAAAGAGATCCCATCTGAGTCCAGTTTCATCACGCAGAAACACCAGCTCCAAAGAAGGGCCATCTGACATGGCAGTGAACCCCATCTGCCATGACCATAGAACCCGTGGGTCTCTTTAGCCCTCCAAGGAACCAATACCTGGGGATTGTATCTACTTTATCTGTCTCTTAGATTCTGCTCAGTTGTGCATAAGGGGAATCCTTCTGACAGCTCCAGACTCTTTTTTAGAGACTCATAGTCATATAAACTCATTTTTCCTTTCCTTTTCCCCCTTACATTAGGTCAAACAGCATTTTAAATCATGTTATTATAGTGAAATGGGTGTGGGAACGGTAGCCATGGTGGCTGCTGGGTGTGGGGAACGGGAGGAAGAGATGAGATGTGGAGGCGTTTTCGGGACGTGGAGTTGTCCTGGATAGTGTTTCACGGACAATTACGGGACACTGTAGATCCCCCCAGGGCCCACTGGATGGAACGTGAGAGAGTCTGGGCTATGATGTGGACCATTGACTATGGGGTGCAGTGATGCTCAGAGATGAACTTACCAGGTGCAATGGATGTATCACGATGATGGGAGAGAGTGTTGCTGTGGGGGGAGTGGGGGGCGGGGGCGGTGGGGTTGAATGGGACCTCATATATTTTTTTTAATGTAATTAAAAAATAATAATAATAAATAAATATTTAAAAAAAAATAAAATAAAAAAAAAAGAAAGAAAATGAAAAAAAATAAATAAATAAATCATGTTATTATATGTAGACAGGGATATTCTGCTGATCCGCATTGAACCTTCAATTCAAGGTCATTTTCCAGTTGCATCATCAGTTGGTAGTTGATAGTGTTCCCTCGGTGCCAGGGAGGCTCATCCCCGGGTTCATAACCCACACTGGGGGGAAGGCAGTGCATTTACATGCTGAGTTTGGCTTCGAGACTGGCCACATTTGAGTAACATGAAGGCTGTCAGGAGGAAACTCCCAGGCACAATGCTGCTCTAGGCCTTGTTCTTATTTCAGGCGTATAGGCTCACAAGCATAGTCATTAGTATCAGGAGCCCACTGTTGGACCCTCATTCCTTCCTGGTTCTTACTGTTGCACCTGGGGGACTGCCGCTGCTCCCCTAGGGACCATGACAGAGCACCCCCAGCCAGGAACCCAGTACCCCCCCAGCTGTTGTTTTTAATTGTTGCCACTATGAGTATATCCAAATATTACCATGCACCCTGGACATATGCCCTGTATAACTCCCTGTCAACCATATATCACCTGTCAATAGTATCCTATACCAGTATTCCTCTGCTGCCATTGTTGAACCACTCTGTGATCCAGAACTTCCTGAAAATTGAAGCCCAATATAATGTCAGGATCCCTTACTAGCAAAATGGCATATAGCGATGGGTTTAAAGGTTAGATAAAGAATACGTGCTGACTTGGAAAAATTCTACATCCTATCTTTTTCTTTTTCTTTTTCCCTAATTATTGAACTTCTCTTCACAAGAGCCCTAGAGCACAGCAATTCATATATACAATATACAGTACTCCCACACATCCACCACAAAACCTTTTCCCTTCCACAGCGATACTCTTACAACCTATTCACATCATATTTTCTTAAAGTGATATACAGAGTCTGACACAATAGCTTTCAAACAAGGTAACATCTGTGCTTACATTGTGGTGCATACTTTAGGACACACAGTTTTCTAAATTTTTAGTTATCCCATGTTTTACATTATGATTTACATTATCAGTCTGTCGTCCCCTATATGTTTATGGTGTGATATTACATGTTTTATATCCATCCTTGTGTACTCTCATGAAACTCCTCTCTTACCCCATATTTACCTTGGTTCCACACATTTAACATCCATTTTCCCATCCCCTTTGGTGCCCACATTGACAGCCAACCTCCTTTTCCTGAGGAGCCACGTCCAGAGATACTTGTAACAGTGTTCAGGGCATAACTTGCTCAACTGCCCCAATGCCCTGGGAGTCACCCTTTCTCTCAAGAGATACAGTTCCCTCTATTTGATGGCATTAGTCCTCCCCAGGATGTGGGTCCACCCCCACTCTCACTACTTGGGTCTCTACCCAATGGTACCACCCAGTCTGGCAAAATGAGCATTCAGACATTCCCCAGGAGCCCGTCCCGCATCAGACCATCCCCTCCGAGCATCCTAAACAGGTAACCCTCTTAATTATATTTTGATACGATTTTCTCAGCATTTTACTTTCAACCAACACCTGACGCTCTCCTATGTTCGTATGCTACCCCTCCCTCCCCCCACTTTTTGGGCAATATTACCCATCCGCCAGTCACCAGCCCCCCTCAAACCCGCAAAGTCCCACCCAAATGCAACTCCTTGCCTCCATTTTATCTCTTCTTTGTGTTCATACTTACCGCGAGCTCATCATAAATTCCACCCCTGCAGACGTCGGCTCACATCCTTCCTCCACCCCCCCCATTTCCTGTAAGCCTATCATTCAGTCTCTAGCTCTCTGAGGCAGCTTTCTTATTTCATACCATTGAGTTCATGTAGTATTTGTCCTTCAATGCCTGGGTTGCTTCACTCAACATAATGTTCTCAAGATTCATCCATGTTATCACGTGTGTTTGTAGTGTATTTGTTCTTACAGCTGAGTAGTATTCCATTCTGTGTATATACCACATTTTATTGATCCACTCATCTGTTGATGGCATTTGGGTTGTTTCCAAATTTTGGTTATAGTGAACAATGCTGCTATGAACATTGGTGTACATATATCGGTTTGTGTCCTTGTTTTCAGTTCTGCTGGGTATATACCCAGCAGTGGTATTGCTGGGTTATATGGCAAATCTATGGTTAGTTTTTTGAGAAACCGCCAAACTGTCCTCCAGAATGGTTGGATCCTTCTGCATTCCCACCAGCAGTGGATGAGTGTTCCCCTTTCTTCACATCCTCTCCAGCATTTGTATTCTTCTGTTTTTTTTTCATAGCTGCCAATCTTATGGGAGTAAGATGGTATCTCATTGTAGTTTTGATTTGCATTTCCCTGATAGCTAGGGATTTGAAGCATTTTTTCATGTACTTTTAAGCCATTTGTATTTCTTCTTTGGAGAAGTGTATGTTTAAATCTTTTTCCCATTTTTTAAATGGGTTGTTTATCTTTTTATTTTCAAGATATATGAGTTCTTTATATATGCAAGTTAGAAGTTTCTTATGAGATATATGCTTGCCAAATATTTTCTCCCAGTGTGTGGGTTCCCTTTTTACTTTCTTGACAAACTCCTTTGAAGTGCGGAAGGCTTTAATTTTGTGGAAGTCCCATTTATCTATTAGTTCTTTTGCTGCTCATGCTTTTGGTGTGATATTCATGAAGCCATTTCCTATTCCAAGGTCCTGTAGATGTTTCCCTACACCGCTTTCCAAGGTCTTTATGGTCTTGGCTCTTATATTTAGGTCTTTGATCCATCTTGAGTTGATCTTTGTATAAAGTGTGAGATGGTAATCCTCTTTCATTCTTCTACATATGGCTATCCAGTTCTCCAGGCACCATTTGTTGAATAGGCCATTCTCTCCCAGTTGAGAGGGTTTGGTGGCTTTATCGAATATTATATGGCTATATACATGAGGTTCTATATCTGAACTTTCAATTCGATTCCATTGGTCTGTGTGTCTCTCCTTATGCCAGTACCATGCTGTTTTCACTACTGTATCTTTGTAGTATGTTTTGAAGTCAGGAAGTGTGATTCCTCCTATTTCGTTTTTCTTTTTCAATATGTCTTTGGCTATTCGGGGCCTCTTTCCTTCCAAATAAATTTCATAATTAGTTTTTCTAGTTCCTTAAAGAAGGCTGTGTTGATTTTTATTGGGATTGCATTGAATGTGTAGATCAGTTTTGGTAGGATAGACATCGTAATAATATTTAGTCTTCCTATCCATGAACAGGGAATATTCTTCCATTTATTTAGGTCTTCTTTGATTTCCTTGAACAGTCTTGTATAGTTCTCAGTGTATAAGTTCTTTAACTCTTTAGTTAAATTTATTCCTAAGTATTTGATTTTTTTATTTACTATTGTGAATGGTATTTGTTTCTTGATTTCCTCCTGATCTTGCTCATTATTGGTGTACAGAGATGCTACTGATTTTTGCGCATAGATCTTATAACCTGCGACTTTACTAAACTCATTTATGAGTTCTAGAAGCTTTGTTGTAGATCTCTCAGGGTTTTCTATGTATAGGATCATGTCATCTGCAAATAATGAAATTTTGACTTCTTCCTTTCCAATTTGAGTGCCTTTTATATCTGATTCTTGCCTCAGTGCTCGAGCAAGTACTTCTAAGCCAATGTTAAATAGGAGCGGCGACAATGGTCATCCATGTTTTGTTCCTGAGTTTAGAGGGAAGGATTTTAGGATTTCTCCATTGTAAACAATGTTGGCTTAAGTTTTTATTATATTCTCTTTATCACGTTCAAAAAAATTCTTTGTATTCCAATCTTTTGGAGTGTTTTTATCAAGAAAACGTGCTGTATTTTGTCAAATGCTTTTTCTGCATCTTTAGATATAATCCTGTGATTTTTTTCCTTCAATCTGTTTATATGGTGTATTACGTTGATTGATTTTCTTATGTGGAACCATCCTTGCATACCTGGAATAAATCCCACTTGGTCGTGGTGTATAATTCGTTTAATGTGTTGTTCAATACGATTAGCAAGTATTTTGTTAAGTATTTTTGCATCTAGGTTCATTTGAGAAATTGTTCTGTAATTTTTCTTTCTTGTGGTGTCTTTGTTTGGCTTTGGTACTAGGGTAATGTTGGCCTCATAGAAGGAATTCGGCAATGTTCCTTCTGTTTCGATTTTTTGGAATAGTTTCAGCAGGATTGGTGTTAGTTCTTTCCGGAATGTTTTGTAGAATTCACCTGTGAAGCCATCTGGCCTGGGGCTCTTCTTAGTTGGGAGATTTTTAATGACTCATTTTATCACTCTGCTTGTGATTGGTTTGTTAAGATCATCAATTTCTTCTTTCGTCAATATGGGTTGCTTATGTGTTTCTAGGAATTTGTCCGTTTCCTGTAAATTGTAATTTTTGTTGGAATATAGTTTTTCAAAGTATCCTCTTATGATAGTCTTTATTTCTGTGGGGTCAGTGGTGATATCTCCTTTCTCATTTCTTATTTTGTGTATTTGCATCTTCTCTCTTTTTTTCTTTGTTAGTCTCACTAAAGGTTTGTCAATTTTGTTGATCTTCTCAAAAAACCAGTTCTTGGTCTTGTTTATCTTTTCAAGTGCTTTCTTATTTTCTATTTCATTTAGTTCTGCTCTTATCTTTGTTATTTCCTTCCTTCTTCTTCCTGTTAGGTTACTTTGTTGTTGTTTTTCTAATTCCTTCAAATGTGCAGTTAGTTCTTCAATTTTTGCTCTTTCTTCTTTTTTGATATATGAATTTATGGCTATAAATTTCCGTCTCAGTACTTCTTTTGCTGCATCCCATAAATTTTGGTATGTTGTGTTATCATTATCATTTGTTTCAAAGTAGTCATTGATTTCTTTTGAGATTTCCTCTTTTACCCACTGTTTTTCTTTTTCTTTTTTTTATTTTTTAAAATATTACATTCAAAAAATATGAGGTACCATTCAACCCCACCCCCCCCACCCCCCACTCCCCCCACAGCAACACTCTCTCCCATCATCATGACACATCCATTGCACCTGGTAAGTACATCTCTGCGCATCACTGCCCCCATAGTCAATGGTCCACATCACAGCCCACACTCTCCCACATTCCATCCAGTGGGCCCTGGGGGGATCTACAATGTCCCGTAATTGACCGTGAAGCACCATCCAGAACAACTCCATGTCCCGAAAACGCCTCCCCATCTCATCTCTTCCTTAATTTCCAAATCTTAGTGTAAAACCTGGGCCTCTGTCCCTTGCAAATTTCTAGCTTGTCTCCACTGTGGTCAGAGATAATTGTTTTGTATGATTTCAATCTTTCTGAATTCATGCAGCCTTTCTTTGTGGCCTAGCATATGGTCTATCTTGGAGAATGATCCATGTGTGCTTGAGAAAAATGTATATCCTGCTGTGTTTGGGTGTAATGATCTATATATGTCTATTACATCCAGCTCCTCTAATATACTGTTCAAATATTTTGTTTCTTTAGTGATTCTCTTTTGAGACGTTCTGTCCAAGGTAGATAGTGGTGTATTAAAATCCCCCACTATAATTGTAGATGCATCTATTCTTTCACTTAGTTTTTCCAGCGTTTGCCTCACGTATATAGAGGCACCCTTGTTAGGAGCATAAATATTTATGATTGTTCGATCTTCTTGACAGATTTTCCCTTTCAGTAAAATGTAGTATCCTTCTTTTTCTCTCACAATTGTTTCACATTTAAAGTCTATTTTGTCTGATATTAATATAGCTACTCCTGCCTTTTTTTCGTTATTGTTTGCTTGTATGATTGTTTTCCAGCCATTCACTTTCAATCTCCATGTGTCTCTTGGTCTAAGATGTGTCTCTTGTAGACAGCATACAGATGAGTCATATTTTCTTATCCAATGTCCCAGTCTGAATCTTTTGATAGGTGAGTTTAATCCGTCGACATTCAGTATTATTACTTTCAAGGAATTATTTGTGTTAGCCATATTTTGATTGGATTTGTGTTTGTCATATTTTGTTTGTATTTTTTTCCCTTCTATTTTTGTCTTTTTTTTTTTGTTGTTGCTCTTATACTCTCCTCCAACTTTGCCTCTCCTGTTTTTTCCTTTCTTCCTGCAGAACTCCCTTTAGAATTTCTTGAAGGGGAGGTTTCTTGTTGGTATACTCTTTCAGTTTCTGTTTATCTGTGAATATTTTGAACTCTCCATCATGTTTGAATGCTAGTTTAGCTGGATAGAGTATTCTTGGTTGGAAATTTTTTTCCTTTAGTACCTTGACTATATCATACCACTCCCTTCTTCCTCCATGGTTTCAGATGAGAAATCAGCACTTAATCTTATGGAGCTTCCCTTGTATGTGATGGTTTTCTTTTCTCTTGCTGCTTTTAGGATTTTCTCTTTGTCTTGAGCATTGGATAATTTGACAATTATATGTCTTGGGGTGGTCCTGTTGGGGTTTATGACCAGTGGAGTGCGCTGTGCTTTTTGGATATGTACATCTGTCTCTTTCAGTAGATTTGGGAAGTTTTCAGCCATTACTTCCTGCAACACCCCTTCTGACCCCTTTCCCTTCTCTTCTTCTTCTGGGATGCCTATAATATGTATGTTTGAGCGTTTTGCATTGTCATTCAGGTCCCTAAGTCCTAGCTGTATTTTTTCTATCTTTTTATCGACCCCTTCTACTATCTGTTTGATTTCTGATGTACTGTCTTCCACATCGCTAATTCTTTGCTCTGCCACTTCTAGTCTGCTGATATTTGCTGCAAGTGTATTTTTGATTTCTTGAACTGTGGTGTTCTTTCCCATCATATCTGTTATTTTTTTGCGCATGTCTGCAATTTCCCCTCCAAGTGTTGTCTTCATGTTGTTAACTTCTTTCATTACTTCATCAAATTTGTAGGTGACAAATGTTCTGAGATCTTTCATTGCTTGTGTGAAGTTCGGCTCCCCTTCCTGATTTTTGGTTTGTTGATTGGATTCAGCCATGTTTTCCTGATTACTGGTTTGGTTTGTAGATTTTTGTTGCTGTCCCATCATCATTTTATCTTGACAGGTTTAATCAGTTCCTTAGCTTCTTTGTCTACTCTTGGAGATTAATTACCTGTTGTTTTTGCATAAGTGTTATATCTTCTCTTTGTCACTTTGTTCTTCTTATTCTAATTTCTTGTTGCTGGTTAAGTTCAGTTTAAGGGAAAGTATTAGTGCTGGGGAAAGGCAAGTGTGTAAGCAAGGGAAAAGTGTAAAGTAGTATTGGTGATATATGTTAACAAAGCAAGAATATGAGATCTGGGAGGATGGAGGTTAGATTCATGTAAATTGTGTAGAGTTATAGCAGTAGGTAGAGTACCTATTATGAGGTAGATTACTGAATATGGGAGGAATATGGTATGAGCTAAAAAGCTATTGTTTTTGTGAGAGAGGGAAAGAGAAAAGAAAGTTAATAGTTTCAAGAGTGGATAACAGACAGAAAACAAAAGAAAGGTATTAGAAATTAAGACTTAGACCCTTCGTGGTTCGAAGAAAGTGAGGTGGAAGGTGGAATATAGGAGAGACAGTAGATGATGGTGGATATCAAGATGTAGGGGAAAGGGGATAGTGTAGGTAGCCTAAATCAGTTCACACAGAATTGAAGCAGTGGAGGATGAGAAAACCCAGCAAATGTGAGGTGTTCCCTGCAGCACCTATTGTATAATTGAGTTAAAATAAAATAAGTAGAAAATGAGGGACAAGAGGGAGAGAGAAAACAGAAAAAGAAAAGAAAAAAAAAGAAAGAAGAGAAGAAAGGAAGAAAGAAAAAGGGGGTGGGCAAATGGTGGGGATCAGGTAGGGGAAAGAAAAAAACAGATATACACGAATCACAATTGCAACACCAAATACAGCAACAACAAGAAAAAAAAACCCTAAATAACTGAATAAAAAAAAAGACTTTGGGGGATACGCTGTGAGAAAAGACTAGGGGATAATGCAATATTAGCTATGAAGACATTAAAAAAAGTAAAAAAAAATAAGATAAAATGAAAATAAAAACAAAACAAAATGAAACGATAAAGAAAAAATGCAAACGTTGTAGGCTAGGACATTCAAGTACCTCAGATGGACCTCAGGGCGTGATGGATTCAGGGGTGGAAAGTCTGAGATATTGAAGGCTCAAGAGGTGTGAGACTCTGGGGTGTGGGCCACCAGAGTTTAGGGGATTCAAACCCGGCAACCTCAAATCTGGTCAACAGGAACCCTAGGAGCCCCACAGTGTAACACAGCCCTCAGGAATCCCCGCAGCTAGGTGTCAGCCCTATGGGGGAAGTCAGATCCACAAACTCTATATTATGTCTGATCCTTGCAATTCACTTACTCACTAGGGTTTATTTATGTAGGTATATCGTCAATTCAGCTTTTGGACAGCTCCTACCCTGTGATCTCACAAAACGGCCACGTGAGGGCACCTCTACACCGCAACCAATTTAATGACGCAGATCTGAAGCCCAGCCCATGGGTTGAGCTCCAGTTGGAGACTCCGAAAACAGATTCCAAAACCGGAATTCCCAGGCTTCGCAAAATATCCCACACTCGGCTTCCAGACGTGTCCCCCTCCCTCGCCGCACCCTGTAACAACCTCCCAATTACGTCCCTTTATTGCCAACAATCTAATTCTGTTGCAGATCGGCAGCCGGGCTTGTGGGGGTGGGGCTCCAGGCGGAAGCCCTATTATTTGTGTCCACAATCAAAAATTCCCCTGCTTCACAACAAAACACCGTCTGTCTCCCCAAATCGATTCGCAAAGGCATCCCGTCCCATCAACCCCCCAACAGCCCGCCCAGGACTCGCAAACTCCCCAGCATCACATAGCCACCAAAAAGTGGAGCTGCGTGCCGGTACCGTGGCTCCACCCACCCCCAAAGAGGGAGCAACCCGTGTGCAGGTCTCACCTCCGGGCAATAGAACCCAAACTATATCTTATAGACCAATCCTCTCCGTTACCTTTCCACCAAATCAATGTCCAGACACTTCCTGCCCTGTAAAAATCCTGAAAAAGCCCAGCCTTGGAGAACTTCCAGTGGCACCCAGCCACCTCTTCCCAGGAGAGACCACAAGGCAAGTTCGCTCAGCCACCATCTTGCTTCCTCTGTACTAAATGTTACCTTTTCTGAAAGCTATTGTCTCAATATCTGTACATCAGTTACAATAAATATGGTGTGAATAAGTTAAAAGATTATCACTGTGGAAGGAAAAGGATTTATATTGAATATGTGGCAGTACTGTATATTGTACATATGAATTATTGTGATCTATAGCTCTTGTGAAGAGAACCTCAATAATTAGGAAAAAAGAAAAGAAAATGATAGGATGTATAATATTTCCAAATGAACGTGTATTTTAAATCTAATCTTTAAACTCATCAATATATTCCATTTTACTATTAAGGGAACCTGGCATTATATTGTGCTTCACTTTTCATGAAGTTTTGGATCACAGTGTTTCAACAATGGCAGCAGAAGAATACTGGTATGGGTTGTTATTGACAGGGGTCATATGGTTGACAGGGAGTTATACAGGGCATGTGTCCGGGGTGCATAGAAATGTTTGGATATACGCATAGTGGAAACAATTAAAAACAACAACTGGGGGGTCCTGGGTTCCTGGCCTGGGGGGAGGGCTCTGTCGTGGTCCCTAGGGGAGCAGCGGCAGTCTCCCGGGTGCAACAGCAAGGACCAGGAAGGAATGAGGGTCCAACAGTGAGTCCCTGATACTAATGACTATGCTTGTGAGCCTATAACCACCTGAAATAAGAACAAGGCCTAGAGCAGCACTGTACCTAAGAGTTCCCTCCTGACAGCCTTCATGTTACACAAATGTGGCCAGTCTCAAAGCTAAACTCAGCATGTAAATGAAATGCCTTCCCCCCAGCGTGGAACATGACACCCGGGGATGAGCCTCCCTGGCGCCGAGGGATCACTACCAAGTACCAGCTGATGACGTAACTAGAAAATGACCTTGAATTAAAGGTTCAATGTGGACCGGCAGAATATCCCTGTCTACATATAATAACAGGAGTTAAAAGTGCTGTTTGACCTAAAGTAAGGGGAAATGGAAAGGAGAAATGAGTTTCTATGGCTATGAGTCTCTAAAAAAGAGTCTGGAGGTTGTCAGAAGGATTGACCTTATGCACACCTGAGCAGAGTCTCAGAGACAGATAAAGTAGCTACAACCCCAGGTATTGGTTCTTTTGTGGGCTAAAGAGACACACAGGTTTTATGGACATGGCAGATGGGTTTCACTGCCATGTTAGTTGGCCCTTCTTTGGAGCTGGTGTTTCTGAGTGATGGAGCTGGACTCAGATGTGATCTCTTCTCACAAGCCTTTCATGCTGCTTTACTGGAATTGTAGTTGGTGTTGGGGTTTAAGATATATCTAGGGGATCTGAATATCTGGAGTGACAATATGATAGCCAGGCCCTGAGCCTCAACAGACTTCAGCTCCTACACTCTGATTTATTGGACTTACCCCACTCAGCTAACATGGAGTTGAAGAATGTCAACCACCACACCATGGAGCCTAGAGTGCCTACAACTGAAAGCAGGAGGATTGCATCCAGTATCCATGTGGAATCTAAGCCCCCTCTTGACATAGATGTGGAATCGTCACAACCAAGCCAAGGTCCACAGGAAGGAGGAATACAGTAAGGATTAGAGTGGACTTAATGATATTCTATTCATGAACTATTGTGGTTAGTAATCGAGAAAATGTGGCATTGGTGTGGAAAAAGTGGCCATGATGGCTGCTGGGTGCAGGGAATGGGAGGAGGAGATGAGATGTGGAGGCATTTTTGGGACTTGGAGTTGTCCTGGGTGGTGCTTCAGGGACAATTGTCAGATGTTGTATGTGCTCCCATGGCCCACTGGACGGAACATGAGAGAGTGTGGGCTATGGTGTGGACCATTGGCCATGGGGTGCAGCGATGCCCAGAGATGTACTCAGGAAATGATGAGTGTGTCATGATGATGGGGGGTGTGTAATGATGATGGGGGAGTGTTACTGTGAGGGGAATGGTTGGGTGGGGTGGTGGGGGTGAATGGGGACCTCATATTTTTTGAAAGTAATATTTTTTTAAAAATGAATAAATAAAATAAAAAAAAAATAGCCATCCTATTGGTTGTAAAGGGGTATCTCGTGGTTTAGATTTGCATGATGACCAATTATATTGACCATCTTCTCATGTGTTTATTGCACATTTATGTATCTTTTTTGGAGAAATGTCTATTCAAGTTATTTGCCCATATTTTTATTGGATTATTTGTAGTTTTGTTGTAGCAGTCCTTATATATTCTTAATATTAAACTCTTATAAATATATGATTCAAAATTATTTTATTCTATTCTGTATGTTGTCTTTCCACTTTATTGATGTCTTTTGTGTAAAAAAAAGTTTTTAATTTTGATCAAGTCCACTTTATCTTTTCTTTGTTGTGAATGGAATTATTTTTTTAATTTCCATTTCTGTTTGTTTTTGCTGGTGTATAGAAAGAATTGATTTTTTCATGTTGACTTTTGACAGTTTGAGATTATTTTATGTATCCCAAAAAGAGAAAGATTATGTTTGTAAACTAATCTGTTCTTTTGGGTGTGATACCCTTGGATTGCATTAAATTCAGCTGAGGGGTCTTTGATTAAATTACTTGATAAGACCACTTACAGGCTTTTGATTATACTGCATCAGTGAGTCAGGACTCAAGTTTAGTCTCCCCGTCTTTCTGGGTCTTATATAAATGAACATTCAGACAGACACAGGAAAGGAGTGCTATGCCATTTTTGATCCTGTCATGTGTCAGAAAGGAGATGCTTAAACAGGTAAGGCTTCATGGTGAGCTGTGCTATTTGCCTGATAGCTTACAGCTGAACTTGGGAAGAGAGCAGAACAGCAGAGACTGATTTAGGAGACCCAGAAAGAAATAAGTCCTATGCAAGGAGAGAAACGATGAAAAGATTGATTAAACATGAAGCTGCAAGAGGCTGGGCCCACAAAACAGCTCAAGGGGAAAGAATGAACCCGTAGGGGAAGGCTGAAACCTGAGCAGAGATCAGTGGCTATCTTTCTTCACCATGTGGCAACATGCCAGGATCAACAGAAGCTGATTTTGGTGAGAAAGCATTTCTGATGGTGCCTCGGTTTGGACTTTTTATGGCCTTGGAACTGCAAGCTTTTTTCCCAAATAAATCCTCTTTATAAAAATCAACACATTTCTGGAACTTTACATCAGCAGCCCTTTGGCAAATTAAAACAACCTTGTACCCTGCAACTTTGCTGAACTGGTTTATTAGCTCTTTTAGTGAATTAATGCATTCTTTGGGATTTTCTATATAAGGATCATGACATATAAGAATAGAAACACTTTTATATCATCCTTTCCAATTTGGACTGTTTTATTTTTTTATTGACTAATTTCTCTGGTGAGATGGTCCAGTACAATGTTGAATAACAGTGGTGAAAGTGGACATCATGGTCTTGTGTTCCTGACCTCAGGTGCATAGAGTCTTTTTAAACAGAATGAGTTTAAGACTTAGAGAAAGAAAGTCACAGGAACAAGCTGGAAGGCAACAGAATCTTGAGGAGAAAGGAGAAGGCATCACTATGTGCATTGCCATGTGAAAAAATGCTGAAGACTAAGAATAGACAATAGCCAGGAGCAGAATACCAGTCTTTAGGGAGAAAGCATCATCTTGCTGATGCTTCTATTCTGATCTTCTCTTTGTCTAAAAGATATGAGCAAATAAATTCCTATTGTTTAAGGCAATCCATTTTGTTGTATTTTTTATTGCTGCCAGTAAATTAAGACAAATGGCAACTGAGATGACTATGTGATTGTTTTCTACTTCATTTAATGTGAGCTAAATAGATTTTCTTATGTTGAACCACACTTTCATTCCTGGGATACATAACATTTTTTTGTCATCTTTTTTTTTCTTTTTTCCTGTCTTTATCCACCTTTTCAATATTACATATAAAAATATGAGGTCCCCACACACACCCCACACCCCACCCATCCCTCCCCCCACAAGAACAATCCCCTACATCATCATGAGACATTCATTGCATTTGGTGAATACATCCCTGAGCACCACTGCACTTCATGGTCATAGCCCACACTCTCCCACAGTCCAACCAATGGGCCATGGGAGGACATAAAATGTCCAGCAACTGTCCCTGCAGCACCACCCAGGACAACTCCAAGTCCCAAAAATGCCCCCCACATCTCATCTCTTCCTCCCATTCCCTACCCCCAGCTGCCACCAAGGCCACTTTCTCCACACCAATGCCACATTTTCTTTGATTACCAATCACAATAGTTCATGAATAGAATATTCATGAATAGAATAAGTCCACTCCAATCCACACTCCACTTCTCCATCCTGTGGACCTTGGAATGGTTATGTGCATTCCACATCTATATCAAGAGAGGACTTAGATTCCACATGGATGCTGGATGCAATCCTCCCGCCCTCAGTTGCAGGCACCTTCGGTTCCCCAGTGCGGTGGCCAACCTTCTTCAACTTCATGTTAGCTGAGTGGGGTAAGTCCAATAAACCAGAGTGTAGGAGTTGGAGTCTGTTGAGGCTCAGGGCCTGTCTATCACATGGTCAGTCCAGAGATTCAGGTCCCCTGAGTATGTATTAAACGCCAGCACCAACTACAGTTCCAGTAAAAGTAACAGGAGAGGCTTGTGAAAAAAGATGACATCTGAGTCCAGCTCCACCACACATAAACACAAACTCCAAAGTAGGGCCAACTGACATGGCACTGAACTCCATCTGCCATGACCATAGAACCTGTGGGTCTCTGTAGCCCTCAGAAGAACCAATACCTGGGATTGTATCTATTTTATCTGTCTCTGGGACTCTGCTAGGTGTGCATAAGGGCAACCCCTCTGATAACCTCCAGGCTCTTTTTGGAGACTCATAGCCATATAAACTCATTTGTCCTTTCCATTTCCCCCTTTTGTTCAGGTCAAAAAGCATTTTTAACTCCTGGTATTATATATACACTGAGATATTCTGGTGGTCCGAGTTGGCCCTTTTATTCAAGGTCATTTTCTAGTTACATCATCAGCTGGTACTTGGTAGTAATACCTCGGTGCCAGGGGGGCTCATCCCCAGGAGTCATGTACCACACTGGAAGGAAGGCAATACATATACATGCTGAGTTTGGCTTCGAGACTGGTCACATTTGAGCAACACAGAGGCTCTCAGGAGGTAACTCTTAGGCACCCTGCAGCTCTAGGCCTTGTTCTTATTTCAGGTTCACAGGGTCACAAGCATAGTCATTAGCATCAGTGGCTCATTGTTGGACCTTCCTTCTTTGTTGGTCTTTGCCGTTGCACTTGGGGGATTGTTGCTGTTCCTTTAGGGACTGTGATAGAGCTCCCCTGGCTAGGAATTCAGCATGCCTCAGTTGTTGTTTTTAATTGTATCTACTAGGAAAATATCCAAACATTTTTATGTACCCTGGATATATGCCCTGTAGAACTCCCTGCCAACCATGTGTCCCCTCTCAATACATCCCACACCAGTATTCCTCCCCTGCCATTGTTGTACCTCTCTGTGATCCAAAACTTCTTGAAAAGTTAAGCCCTATATATTGCCAGGTTCCATTAAGAGTAAAATGGAATATAGTGATGAATTTAAATGTTAGATATAGAATACATATTAATTTGGAAAAATTACAGTAAAAATAAATTGGGGTATCAAAAAATTTAAAAATGCAACAGTTTTGTTTTTGATGTTTTGCCTTCCATCACTGCAATAAGGGTTGCCCTGTATGCAAATTGGCAAGGCATCTACTTCTGACTTTTCCTCAGTGTCTACATCCTATCTTTTTCTTTTCTTTTTTCTAATTATTAAGCTTATCTTCACAAAAGTTTTAGATCACAGTAATTCATATATACAATATACAGTACTCCCACATATCCAATATAAAACCCTTTTCCCTTCCACAGCACTAATCAATTTTCATACTATATTTACTGAAACTGATGTACAGATATTGAGAAAAGAGCTTTCAAACAAGGTAACATTTGTTTTTACATTGTGGTTTATATTTTAGACTATACAATTTTTTAAATTTTTAGTTATCTTATGTTTTACATTATGATTTACATTTTAGCCTATCAGCCCCTATATATTTTTGGTGTAATTTTACATGTCTTATATCCATCCTTTCGTACTCTTTTGGAATATTTCTATTGCCCACACAGTTACATTGGTTCCATCTATTCAATACCTCTCTCCTCCTCCCCTTAGGGCCCACAGTGACCATCAATCTTCATTGCTTGAAGGGCCATGTTCAGAGATACTTGCAACAGTGTTGAGGGCTTGACATGCTCAACTGCCCTAATGCACTGGGAGCCACCATTTCTCTTGAGAGATACAATTCCTTCTATTTGAGGGCATCAGTCCTCCCCAGGAGGTGGGTATACCTTCACTCTGATTATATGGGTCTCTTTCCAATGATATAACCCACGATGGCATATATATCAGAAATGAGTTAACTTATATAATGGGAACTTATTACGTTAAAATCTTACAGCTCTTGTAGCATTGGTCTGGAGATAGTGGCCATGGTATTTTCTGAGGGCAGGGAGAGGGAAGAAGAGATGAGATATGTGGGCATTTCTGGGACTTGGAGTTGTTCTAAATGATATTGCAGGGACAGTTGAAGGATGTTATATATCCTGCTATAAGTCACTGAATGTACTTGGGGAGAGTGTAAATTACAATGTAAACTATAATACATGTGGTGCAGCAGTGCTTCAAAATGTATTCACCAAATGCAATGAACGTGCTGCAATGATGAAAGAAGTTGTTGATATGGGAGGAGTGGGGGTGGGGTAGGGTTTGGGGTATAAGTGAACCTCTTATATTTTTTAATGTAATGTGTTTTTTTTTGTGTGATCTATGTATCTTTTTTAAAAAGACAATTTAATAATAATAATAATAAAACTTACAATTCTAAAGCTGTGAAAATGCCCAAATCAAGGCATCATCAAGATGCTGTCTCACTGAATGTTGGCTGTGGGCAATCACGCACATGACAGAGCATAATGGCAACTCTGCCCAAATCAATTCATTAAGTGAAGCTTTCTCCCTAAGCTCAGTTGTGTATTATCAAGCATATGACTCACCTCTCACCTCTCTTCCAGGCCTCTCTCATAACCTC